>NW_027508887.1:530000-705000 GCF_051911475.1 Siphateles boraxobius | reverse complement strand
TGTGTTGAGATGCGTAAGAAATTAGTCCTACACACGAGTTTTTTCAAGACAAAAACCTGACAAATGACACATCTGGACGAGGTCTTGAGGTGCGGTGACCGTAGTATAAGCGGATGACTCTGGGACGTTGAATTATTGAAAAATGATGCACACCTGAAGTGTAACGGACACATTTCCACCATTATTTCTTACTTTTTCAGTTTCTGTAGTTGACAAGGCAATTTTGCTATATGTTATATAATATAATATTGCAAGTGGAAGAAACTGGAAATAATTAATTTGTTACATTTATATGGCGCTTTTCTGGGTACTCAAAGTAATCCACATTAATTTTAACTAAAAACTAAATCACTTTTAATAAAACACTTTTTTAACATGTGTCTAAAAATAGGTAGTACACAGACTAAATAATGAAGTAAGCATTAGTGTAGTAGCCAATTTTATTCTGAAATCGCCTTTCTTCATTAAGTTTCTCTTCGGGAAGGTTTTCCTCTGCGCAGTGGTGTTGTGTTTGTGTTGTGTTTCCTCCTAATGCGCCGGTCCTCAGTGGGATAAACCCAGCGGCCCAGAGCTTCAGACAGACTGAAATGATGGATATCAAATCCAGAATCTGTGTTTGGCAGTGAGAGAGGAAGAGGGACAAAAGAAACAGTTTTTACTCTCTGCCCAATTTTGATTTATCACTGTGCTTTTATCAGTAGACAATATTGTTTTGGACGATGTCCAGTCTCCAGTCTAGTTTGTCTTCAGTCGTACAGTAAAGTCCACATACAACTAAATGTAAGGAGTGTCATTTCTCTTCTCACGTTGTCTGAACAGAGAGCATGCTGAGAACCGCCAGCAGTCCCGACAGCCTTCGCTCGCGGACGCCCATGATCACACCTGACCTGGAGAGCGGGACCAAGCTCTGGCACCTGGTGAAGAACCACGACCACATGGACCAGAGGGAGGGCGACCGCGGCAGCAAGATGGTGTCCGAGATCTACCTGACGCGCCTGCTGGCCACCAAGGTGAGGAGAGGCACTAGTCGTGTCCAAATTATCAAGCGGCAACCGCCCGGTCTCTCTCGAATCCAACATGGAAGTTACTCAAACTGCAGTTCATCGATTGGCCACTGGAGACCGGCTGCAGAAGAGACTCAATCCCATAAACCCGCATGTTATAATGCCCAACTTTACAGCAGCAAAACATGTTTACAGCCTGGAGCAAAAAGTGGTTTTGATCTAAATAGCTAATTTTGCCCTTCATGACGACTGTGAGGAGGGTGAATTTGTTTATAACTCATCCGTTTAAATTATATTAAGTCTTAAAGTTCTGCATAATTAAGGGCGTGGCAACTTGAGTGACAGGTGGATTTCTGCTGATGTCACTACTAGCCGTTTGTCAGGTGTCTGTTAGCGTGACGTCACCTCAGCTAATCCGCCTCTCTGCCCGTTTTCGTTTATCTCGGAGTGACGCGCGGCCAAGATGGCGACAGCCGGCTCCGCCCACTTTGGGCTTAAAAAATGCTCTACAGAAACACTACATGTGACGCCACGCACACTACATCCATATTGTTTTACAGTCTATGCAAACTACGCACTATACACTATGCACTTATACACTATTTATTACTAATGCACTCAACTGTGTAGTGTATGAACTTTTATGTATTTATATACATTTTTTAATACATTTTAATAAGAACAAAACATAATTTGCATACAGGAGTACATATAACCATGCATGTCAGGTAAACAAAAGGGGAAAAAATGAAAGAAAGAAAGAAAGAAAGGCAAAAGTAACCGTTATAAAATGGACAGTTATTCCTGTATAACTATAAGCGTAAATTGTTGTAATTTCTTCGACTTTACTGTGAAATGAAGCAGCATCAATGATGTATGCAGCCGACAAATGAGACACAACTATTATAATTTATATTCATATTTTTAATAAGCTTTTATTTTTATGTTAGTTTTTGAGTTTTAGTAATTTTTAATGTGCTTTCGTTTCTTTTTAGTTTCGGTTTCTTTCATTTTTTTTATTCTTTTTTTAGTCATTTTAGTACTTCATAACTTACACATTTATTTCAGTTCTAATTTTCATTCAAAATTCATTCGTTAAGTTTTTTAATCTTACATTTATATTTTTTTTCAATTAATGAAAACAGTTTTTAATAGATTTAGTTGACTATAACCACAGTCACATACTTTTAATGAGAGAAAATCACTCTCGTTTACTATATTCGGATGTATTACTCAAGCAAGAGTGTTTAGTG
This sequence comes from Siphateles boraxobius, assembly GCF_051911475.1. Classification (NCBI taxonomy): domain Eukaryota; kingdom Metazoa; phylum Chordata; class Actinopteri; order Cypriniformes; family Leuciscidae; genus Siphateles; species Siphateles boraxobius. Next base: position 702,743 of record NW_027508887.1, on the reverse strand, counting down.
TGTTTAGGACAGTGAAATCTGTCACTAATATTCTCCGTCTTGACAAACACACACACACATTCAAACTAATTGCCTCACTTTTGAAGCACGAGTCTGATTTTCTTAGCTGAAGTCCTCAGACAGTTAGTGTTGACCTTTGTGTGTGAATGACTAGTTGCTCATTAACATTTACCAGTGCTCCCACTCTCATGGAGAACTGTATCTTAATTAGACCAATGACCTTTGCTTATTGAGCGGTTTGGGAAAAACTAGGTCTTTATCCATCCTGTGCTCCGTCTCCATCTGACAGTACACAGAAATCTCACATCTCAGATGCGTATCCCAGCAGCCCCGTAGTGCTCAAGAACAGGTGCATCAGAATCCACAGCAGCTTTAATCAAGTCACACTTCAACATGTCTGAATGTCACTGCATTAGATAACAGAATCTCAAATCAATTAGTGATATTAACTCTAAAGCAAGATGTACAAACACTCAAAATAACAACTGTTCATTTAGAATTCAAAATTGTTTGTGTTTATGCTTCCAAATATACAAATGTAGTTTTTCCTTTAAGAATTTTACATGTCCATGTTTACAAAATTTACAAATTAAAATTTTTTATATTTTTTAGAATTTAAATATATTTGTACATGTTTGTCTTTACAAAAGTAGTTTTGCAAGATACACCCGCAGATTAATTTAGAATCTTAAATTTTACGTGTTTATTTTTTACAAATGTGAAGTTTGCATTGTAGAACTTTACATTTAAAAAAAAAAAAGTTTACAAAATACATTTGTATGTTGTCTTAACAAAATGAACAGATAACCAAAAAAAGTCTGTGCTCACAAAATAAGCTGTTGAATATAGAATTTACGCGTATCTTTTTTATATATACACGTTTATATTGAAGAATTCAAATAACATTTGTACAATATAGAATTTATATGTAAATATAGCTTGAAGACCGATTTAAAGACTTGAATAAAATCACCAAAACACCAGCAGATTCATTTACAGACTTTAAATTTTACATTTATCTTTACAATTGTACATTTACATTAAAGTATGTTACGTTTTCATTTTTACACAATTATAATTTACAAAAGCATAGTTAGAAAGTTAGTTTTACAATATAGAATTTGTTGTATTTATCATAACTGAAATTATGTCTCTGCACAATTTTTTTTTTTATCTTTACAAATAACAACAATTTTACATTGAGGAATTTGACTTTTTCATGTCTACAAAATCACATTTTTACAGTATGGATTTTACATGTAAATCAAATGTTATTTACAGTAAAGAAAGATGCACAAACACACTTTCCAAGCAAAAACAAATCCCCAAATGAGCGTCTGCTTGCTGTCTCTCGCAGGGCACACTGCAGAAGTTTGTAGACGACCTGTTTGAGACCATCTTCAGCACAGCACACCGGGGCAGCGCTCTTCCTCTGGCCATCAAATACATGTTCGACTTCTTAGACGAGCAGGCCGACAGACACGTGATTTCAGACCCCGACGTCAGGCACACGTGGAAGAGCAACTGGTGAGAGTGTGTTCAGGAAATAAAGGCGCTCATTGAAAGCTTCTTTACGTCCTCTCGTTGTTTTCTGATGTGCTTTCTCTGTGTCTGCAGTTTGCCGCTGAGGTTCTGGGTGAACGTGATCAAGAACCCTCAGTTCGTGTTCGACATTCATAAGAACAGCATTACAGACGCGTGTCTGTCTGTAGTGGCTCAGACCTTCATGGACTCCTGCTCCACATCCGAGCACAAACTGGGCAAAGACTCGCCCTCCAACAAGCTCCTGTACGCCAAAGACATCCCCAACTACAAGAACTGGGTGGAGAGGTACGGCACGGCCTCACTTCACTGCACACTCTCTCAAATAAGAGTTTACACTTTTAAAAAGCTGACGGCTGATCTACACGAGCTGGACGATATATCACATATTCACAATATAGAAATTAAGCTTTTTAAGGTTTTTGCTTTTTCGTATTTCTACACTTTTAATAGCACCTTTAATAGCAAAAATAGCATTAGTTAAGTTTGATTTATATAGTCACTTTGATTTATTTAAATGATTCTGTTCAAATTGTCTGTTTGAGTGAATCAGTTCATTTGGAATCAACATTTTATGAAATAATGTAATTATTTTCTAGCAAAAATATATGATGTAAACACTTCTGTTTGTCACTCTGTATTGTTATCACTTATGCCCCGTTTTATTTATATAGTGAAAAAAAAAATTTAAAATGCTTTGACTATTTTAGTTATATTTGTTACTATATCTGAATTCTTACATATAAATAGTTTGTTTGTTGAATATCATCAAAACTAATAATATGGAGATATAACTGTATAACACTACCGTTCAAAAGTTTGGGGTCGGTTGTGCTCACCGTATCAAAAATACAGTAAAAAACAGTGAAATATTATTACAATATAAAATAACTGTTTTCTATGTGAATATATAGTAAAGTGTAATTTATTCCTGCGATCAAAGCTGAATTTCCAGCATCATTACTCCAGTCTTCAGTGTCACGTGATCCTTCAGAAATCAGTATAATATGAGGATTTGCTACTCAAGAAACATTTATGATTATTATCAGTGTTGAAAACAGTTTTGCTGCTTACCGTGATACGCTTTATTTTTCAGGATTCTTTAATGAATAGAAAGAATCGTTTATTTGAAATGGAAATCTTTTATAGCATTATAAATGTCAGTTTTGATCAATTTAATGCATCATTGCTGAATAAAAGTATATACATTTTCTTTCCTACACCGTACTGACCCCAAACCTTTGAACAGTAGTGTATAAATTGTCCATCCTTACTATCTAGACTTGCTATGTAGACTTGTGTTCACAATGCAAAACATCCTCTCAAGTCCACCGTTTATTTACACGTAACTGTAAAACAGTTCATTCAATAGCAGGTTGTTTTTAGTGCTAGAAATGCTGATCTTATAATTGAACATACAGGAAATAAAATGCTCTTAAGTGTAGAATATGTAACTTTGATCATCGAAGCTTTGATCTAAAGTGTGTCTGAGTTGCAGCAGATGTGTTGCTGTGTTTGATCTGCTGGATTGTGTGTGTGTGTGTGTTGTGCAGGTATTACTCTGATATCTCGCGCATGCCTGCGATCAGTGATCAGGATATGAGTGCGTATCTGGCTGAACAGTCTCGTCTGCACTTGAGTCAGTTCAACAGCATGAGCGCGCTGCACGAAATCTTCTCCTACATCACCAAATACAAGGACGAGGTGAGTAATACAACGACTCAAGCCCGTCTGCGGCCTGGAGGTCACGTGTTCACTGTGTTTCTGCTTGTGTAGATCCTGTCTGCGCTGGAGAGAGACGAACAGTCCCGTCGGCAGAGACTGAGGGCTAAACTGGAGCAGGTGATCGACACCATGGCTCTTTCAAGCTGATCGCGACTCTTAAGGTCAGCTGGTGTGTTTTTACACGAGGACAAAACCACAACGCTGAATGTAGGTGGTGTAGTTTTTGCGTTGTTTTTGGATGATTTGTTGTCGAGTGCGGTGGACGTTTTCACACAACACGGACAAAGACGCTCTTTCCTGTTTTGAAGAGACAATGAGGACCTCTAATGAAGTCATGTGACTGTGTCACGAGCCAATGATCGCGCCGGATCAAAGGACACTGATTGCGTGTTTACTATGTTTTATTATTTTGTACAAATGTTATCGACTGGCCCTCTCCGCTCTCTTTGCCACTTGTGTTTCTGCTGAATTTGCACAGTTTACAGAATCGACGAGCAACTGCCTCCATCTCTCATAAACACTATGTCCCGTTTTCGGTCGGGAAAACGCAACGGTGCATCTTAGTGTCGACGAAGGTGAATTTGACTTTACACAATGACAAAAAGAAGGAAAAAAATGACAAAAATATGAATAAAAATCTTGTCTTGTGCCATGTTTTATTTGAATGTTGTTTAATGCTGAAAAGGTTTGTGAAGTAGGAATGTGCTCTGATTGTTTTACAATGAAAAAAAATGATGACAGAGGAGATAATTCTTCCAAAAATGTTTTATTTTGACTGAACTGCAAAGCTTTAATAACTATTTCATCAGAAACTACAGGACGGACTCTTGATTTTAGATGCCAAACGAACTCTCAAGTCTTCATACGCCGATCATTACACTCGTTTATTCTCCTGGCGTTTCGGCCGGTTCATCTTCTGAAAAAATCACTACATTTACTGAGCCTGAGAAAAGGAGGCCAAGTGAATTGTTTCAGATCCTCGAGTCAGTGTTTCTGTGGCGTATCGATACTGAGGGAGGACACACTCGTTCATCAGACCTTCAGCCTTCGTAATCAGAAAAGAGAAACGGCCTTTTGTCTTTTAATGAGACGGACCCTGATTGATTCAGACTGATCAATCGCTCTGGATTCAGAGACATTAAGAGCTGCTTTTGTTTTGATACATTTGTTTCCTCTTGAACCTGAGATCCATCATTCATGAGCCAATGTTTCAGTGTTTATCGCTTCATAACACATTAAAGTGGTATGAGCAGGTATGAATTTTGAGATAGACATTGAAAGAGATCATCAGTATCAGTGGTGAAATATTGTTCACTATTTTGTTTAATCAATATTCCATGCCCTCGATGAGTCTCTCCTGAAGATTTTATGACCAGTTTCTCATATCATTTTCAACTTGAAGACCCCGTGAGATCATCATGTCTGTAAGATTTGAGTGCATCCTATTTTGCTGATGTACTCCTAAAGAAATGACCAAATTAAACAGGTTTAGCATTTCAAATTTGCAGTTTCTCTTCCTTAAAATATTGGTGAATTTGCGATTTTCTTCAATGACATGCAACTAAAATGGCTAAATAAAAGCTATTAGCTGTTTAAAAGAAATTTGACACATATTTTGAGTCCTTTTTGAGAAATATGTCAGAACAGGACAGCTGCTCTCTTCGGGCCATTTCATGGGGTCTTTAAGGCTGATTTCACCACAATATCAGTCTGAAAGTCTGTTCACACCAAGATAACTATATCGGCATCCACACCAATGGATATTAACTTTATTTATTCCAAGCATGCCCTTCTGATATGTTCTGTGAATACAATCTTTAAATAGGAAGGATTTTGATTGGCTGTCAATGTTTTTATCATTCATGAGCTGGAAAATAAATTGCTAAAAGTGATTTCAATTATTTATTTCCTCTGAGCCGTTACACACCGCTAAAATTATATGATTAAAGTCATCATTCTTGGTGTGAGAAAAAAAAACTCAAAACTGGTTTATTTTAATGGTTGTAACTAAAGTAACTTGCTCTGCTCTGATAGTGATGTCACAGGCAGGTTATCAGGTGACATCATCATAATCAGTGACATCTTTCATATTTACTCCCGAGTCAAAAAGCAGAAAAATAGTCTTTTATCTGAACACTAAAGTTTAAACTTTGACTTTTTCCCCTTGCTAATCTGGTTTGCTTTGACTGATATTAATCTGTTCACCATAATCTTCATTTAGTAAGCTTGTTCTGTCATGTGATGGTGTGTGTCTGCACTTCACACAACCGATCCTGTATCACACAAACTCACGGCTGGTTTCCACTGACTGTAGTTGTTTTTGGTCAGTGTAAATGCAGTGTTGATCAGTCGAGTTTGACTTCACATGCTTTAAAATGAGTTAAACATCTCAGGATCTTCCTTCCGCTCTTGAGTTTGTGTTTCGTGACCCGAGAACGGCTGTGTTCAGTTTGCTGGACTCACTGATGATGATCTGGACGTTTGGCTTGCGGTTCTTCAGGGACTTTCAATGTTTACTCCTGAATGTCAAATCACATGTAAAAAAAAAATCACATTTTGTTTTAATTTATTTATATTTTGATCCTGTCGTTGTGTATCTTAGATTGAAATGTGTCTAAACTGCTTCTCAAGTGTTCTGCTCTTCTTTTATGTGTTCCTGTAATGGCTACTACACTTTTGATGAATCTGTTCTTTAACTCAAGATCTCCATGAAGGTCCAACATGATAACATGCAATAATATTGCAGCACAGATACAGAAACTCGAACCTCATGCCTCCATTGCTTCATTTCTTTCCAGTAATTTCTTTAAAAGAATTGAAGTATCTTTCCTTTAGACCTGAACAAAATGCAGAGATGAAGCAAGATGGTTTGTGTTGTTGGTGAAACTGAAATAACAACTGTTGTTTGAATAATTATGGTTCAAGACTCAGACTGTCACTGGTATCTCTTCATGTGTAAATATTTGTTTTTTATTTTGCAGATTTACTACTTGTAAATAGACTGGCATCAAGGAGAGATTAAACATGTTTTTGCTTAAAAAAAAACAATCTCTGGTGATTTTCTTTCTGTCTTTCTGATGGCAAATATTTAATCTTTTCAGATCAGGGATTTTCAATCACTTCTGTTAAACCTCCATGATGTAAATTTAAAGAACACAGCAATGAAGGGGATGAACTAAAACAGAGATAAATAAAACAGATTCAAATAAAACAGATTATATATATATATATATATAGATATTAAAACCAAATAAAAGTAATTATGTCTGAAAAATTGCATAACCCAGTTTGTATTTGTATGTAGATCTCTACATCTAGAGGTTATACCGTGGTATTACACATGATTTTCTTTGTCTTATCCCACCACTGACACCAGATGACACTAATCTGCCCCATTTTACATTTCTTTGCCCTATTTTATCCTTAGTACTGCATTAATTGAAAAATAGTAAAACAATAACCCCCCATCATTAACTGTATTGTTTTAAACATAGAAAGTGCATAATTTAAAAGTAAATATTTATTACCATGAAATCCCTTCAAATGTTGCCTTATCAACTAGCTGAAATATTTTTTTGCATTGTATTGTATGTCGGTTCAACTTTATTTTGTTTAAACTTACTATATAATAACCCTGCCATGACTCGCCTGAACTGCAGACAGTTACACTGGAATCGCAAACGAAACGACATTTATTTGATCCTACTGAAACTGTTTTGGCTCAGAAAAGAGCAAAGGAGACATTAATTAAATACATGAAACGCCATGTTTAAAAAAAAAAACTTTTATTGTTGCCGCGTTCAAATAATGGCACCTCATTTGAATTGGCCGATGATGATTGGCTGACGCTTCAAGAGGGTTGCGGCAAAAAGAAAATGAACTTTGTATTTATAGTTTGATTTCCACTGGTTATTGCATGGCGCATGGCATGTTAAACTTCAGCCTGTAGCTGTGTAAAATGAGTAAAATACCGTCTGTTACCCAATGCAACTTGGAATAAAGCGCAAAGGACTACCATTATGATATTTTTCTCTGTCATTTTAGTTCAAAAGCCTCAGTTTCCATTATGAATGTTCTGGACTTTCTTTTTCTTTTCTTTTTTTACAATATGCATGTTATTGTTCCACCAAAGAAAGAAAATCACAGGCGTTTGTAACGACGTGCTGGTAAGTGACAATGTACTTATTTTTAGAATAACAATTCCTTGAAAGGTTGCAAAGTTCTTTGAACTGTGATAAAGTTTGGAAATAAACACACAGAAAGCTTCCTAATTAGCAGACGTGAGTGTTATTTTTTCAATGTTTCTACTAAAATTCAGCTAGCTTTAAGATGAAATTATTTCTGGCCGTGTGTGGGTGTAAGTGTGAAAAGCACATTATAACTAAGTTCTGTTAATTCCAGAGTACATGTTTCCTCAGTTCCAGCTCCAGCGGGACACGGGAACCTTCTGCCCCTCTGCTCAGGTGTGTGTGTGTGTGTGTGTGTGTGTGTGTGTGTGTGTGTGTGTGTGTGTGTGTGTGTGTGTGTGTGTGTGTGCGTGTGTGTGTGTGTGTGTGATGGAAACACACCCAGGGTGCTTCAGTGATGGGCCAGGCGTCTCTGTGGGGTTCAGTAGCACCTGTTCTCGCTCACACAGTGATTCAGCTCTGGAACACTTCCATAATGTTCCCATTTACTCACGGTTAACTTCTTTTTCGTGTATTCACTTAGGAGTCATTTCTTTTTTTTTTCATGAACAATATATAGTTATTGAGCATCCACTGACACCCACACTGCTGAGAGCGGCATCTAGATGAATATTATACAGTATGTGTTGCACACTTTCCTCTCTCTAACAAATATGACCGCGGAGAGAAAACAGCGGTTCAGAAAGCATCTGATAATCGTGATGTACTTCACCAGCTCTGCAATTCAACTCTCCAGTCACGTTTATTTATATAGTATTTCATACAATAGATTGCTTTCAATTAGCAGCTTTACAATATTAAACTTTTTTTTTTTTACATTTCAGTGACTCTTTCCATTAGAATTGCAACTCCAATTTCGACTGAAAAAAAAGCTCTCCAGTGTGTTCATGTTTTTACTCGCATCTGATCTCAATGGACTGAGCAGAAGAAATGAACCGGAGAAGATTTCCATGTCAAAGAAAGCAGGACCTGAGAGCCACAGTTACCCATTACATCAGCGCCATGGACCAGTGCACTCCCGGACACTTCGCGCCAGAGTTTGGCATCAGTTACTTAAACATGCTTTACATTAATAACATTAAAACATCAAAAACAAAAAAAACTTTTATTTATTGACTTAAAATTTTAACGACAAGTCGTGATTGGATTTTGAAGTCTGTTTTGCATCCTAGCACACTTCAGAACTGAATCTATGAGGTTCCGGTGGTGAAGCGGCTCTGATCTGGGATAAATGTGGGAATGAGTGTGTTTTACATGCTCCACACAGACTGAGCTCCACAGGCGGTGTGTCCTTTGATTCTTCCGGTGTGTTAATCACAACCTCACGTCTCTGGCTTATGAAGCAGACAGACTGAGCAGAGTGGAATACTAGCAAGCTACTTAGTGAATAATACACAGTATATACACTCACCTAAAAAGATTATTAGGAACACCATACTAATACTGTGTTTGACCCCCTCTCGCCTTCAGAACTGCCTTAATTCTACGTGGCATTGATTCAACAAGGTGCTGAAATCATTCTTTAGAAATGTTGGCCCATATTGATAGGATATCATCTTGCAGTCGATGGAGATTTGTGGGATGCACATCCAGGGCACGAAGCTCCCGTTCCACCACATCCCAAAGATGCTCTATTGGGTTGAGATCTGGTGACTGTGGGGGCCATTTTAGTACAGTGAACTCATTGTCATGTTCAAGAAACCAATTTAAAATGATTCGAGCTTTGTGACATGGTGCATTATCCTGCTGGAAGTAGCCATCAGAGGATGGGTACATGGTGGCCATAAAGGGATGGACATGGTCAGAAACAATGCTCAGGTAGGCCGTGGCATTTAAACGATGCCCAATTGGCACTAAGGGGCCTAAAGTGTGCCAAGAAAACATCCCCCACACCATTACACCATCACCACCAGCCTGCACAGTGGTAACAAGGCATGATGGATCCATGTTCTCATTCTGTTTACGCCAAGTTCTGACTCTACCATCTGAATGTCTCATCAGAAATCGAGACTCATCAGACCAGGCAACATTTTTCCAGTCTTCAACTGTCCAATTTTGGTGAGCTCTTGCAAATTGTAGCCTCTTTTTCCTATTTGTAGTGGAGATGAGTGGTACCCGGTGGGGTCTTCTGCTGTTGTAGCCCATCCGCCTCAAGGTTGTGCGTGTTGTGGCTTCACAAATGCTTTGCTGATTACCTCGGTTGTAACGAGTGGTTATTTCAGTCAAAGTTGCTCTTCTATCAGCTTGAATCAGTCGGCCCATTCTCCTCTGACCTCTAGCATCAACAAGGCATTTTTGCCCACAGGACTGCCGCATACTGGATGCTTTTCCCTTTTCACACCATTCTTTGTAAACCCTAGAAATGGTTGTGCGTGAAAATCCCAGTAACTGAGCAGATTGTGAAATACTCAGACCGGCCCGTCTGGTACCAACAACCATGCCACGCTGAAAATTGCTTAAATCACCTTTCTTTCCCATTCTGACATTCAGTTTGGAGTTCAGGAGATTGTCTTGACCAGGACCACACCCCTAAATGCATTGAAGCAACTGCCATCTGATTGGTTGATTAGATAATTGCATTAATGAGAAATTGAACAAGTGTTCCTAATAATCCTTTAGGTGAGTGTATGCTTGTTTACTACTTTTTTATTATTATTATTTACTGCTAAATGAAATGGATCACAATTCAGTGCCATGCAAGATTTCGTATTAAATTGGAAAAATCAATGGCGATTTCTCATCTTTAATTCAATTTTGATATATAAATGTCTATGTGGTTAAACCTGTTGTTCTGAAGATATTAATACTCTAGTTAATGTCAACTTGAAGTTGTGCATTGGATACTCATTTCACAACGCATCAAATATTTTCAGTGCATGCAGAAAATGTGTATACTGTGCATATTACTTTTTTGAAGTGTTGTTTAGAAACCTTTTAAAAATGGTAACCAACTAATAGAGAATTTAATGCTAAAATACTAACCAACCATTTTGGTTGTCACCATTGTTTATTATAAAAGCATATTGAATTATACTTTTCACAATATTAAACCTTATGCAAACAGGGATACAGCTTCTTTCCTCAAAGCTCTTGCTTCTATTAGATGTAAATCTAAACTCAATGTTTGGTTGTTTTCTCTTGAACTATAATTGCTTAAAACTAAAATATAAAAATGAAAAAGAAATGTGCATAAAATAACTACCTGCAACTACTAAAAGCATTCCTGAATCTAAACTGAAATGTGGCGTGGATTTTAAAAGGGTGTTAAAATAACACATTTATAAATACAAAACAATCGTAATAACCTTCATTTGACTACAGTTACCATGGTAATTTGGTGAGGAGTCCAACGCCAGAACAAAACGTGTGTGTGTGTGTGTGTGAGTTTTGCTACTCTTGGAGTCACCCAGAGAAAATGTGCTGGCCAAACTGGGGTGTATCATGAATAATTCTGCTCATCCTATCCGCCTCACTTTGTCTTGGAGCTGCTTTAGCCACCGGCATCTTCCAGCACGGTGTTTTAAGACGTGCTGCCGGGACTCTTCTGCCTGCTGGATGTCTTCTCTTTCTTCTACCACTGAGTTTGCCTGCGTGTGATGGCTGGCTGATACCAGAGCCAAGAGGAATGACATTGCACAAGGACACATCATCTTATTCAAGGGCCCTGCAGCATTATCATGCATATTACACACTCTTTCAGTGTAACTGCGCTGTGTGCATGTGTGCGACAGCAATTCATGCTTAGTTTGGTGCCTGTATTTCTCCTGGTATCAATAAACGCATCCGTCTATTTATCTAAAAAGTGATTGCTTCCATATGTCAATGTTAAAATGGTTTAAAGTGGCCTAATTTTGTCTTCAATTACATTAAATTAAATTTAATGTTCGTCCATGACACATTTACTATTTACACAGATAGATCTTCATTCAAAACTGAAAGGGGAATTTTTAATAGAATTTGGATGAATATAAGACTGTGATGTAAGAACGCTCCGAGGGGAAGAATATGTTTTCTGCTCATATAAAGGCAGCATGCATTGCATTTTTCCAAATTTTCCGCTCTCGTTTTCTCTCTGCCTCGCTTCGACAGCTATCTTACGATGTCATTTACTTTTCCTCCAATCAGGTCAAGCCCTAGAGGAGCAGTGTGTGTTTCTGATGCAACAGTCGAGTCTCTCGTCCGCACTGAAGGATGGATTAACAAGAAGAGTCGTCAGCACTATAGAGTAAAAAACACACACATCTGTGAAAGTTGATGGTTTTATTTAATGTGAAAATAAAATGATACATTTTCTAGAAACAGATTTCCACAAAATTCAAACACTTTTCATTCACTTTCCCTGCCCTTTTAGTATTTCTATTTGACCTAACTTACCAGTCCAATTATCTTTTTAACACACTTTACCATGTTGAAATCTATTCTGCAGAATTTACACCAAACCAGCACAAAAAAGGAGAAAAATTATTTCCTTTTTCAAATGAATATCCACCGCTATACCTGCCAGTTTCTCACTCCAATTTCCTAAACATATTTCAGGAACATTTAGTTCTTAGGAACGTCAGCTCTGTCTATTCAAACCAAACTTTAAAAGCTTTTTAAATTGCTCTTTTATAGCAATTCAGACTTATTACATGCCATGAAAATAGCCAGACATGTGTTAAAACGCCACCCAACCACATATTTGTCAAGAAGGGACATTTTGTCCTGTTGTCTAAAAAACAAGGCCACTAAATATTGATCCGGTTCTTCCATCAGGTCAGAACTAACCCAAGACGTTTTTGACTGGTTTGCTCCTAATGCTAATGCTTGATTTGATGATAAGCACAAGTCTACACCAATATCTGAAATGTGTCCATTAGCACAAGCATCTTGTTCATGTTCTCTGGTGGTTTCTCAGCCTCCAGCGTCTGGAGGTGTTCTGGTGTGCTGAAGGTCTGCTTTGTTCTTTCACCAACCCAAACCCACTCTGTCTCAAGGCATTAAGCTGATCTCTTTACCGTAGAGAAGATGGTTCATCCTTATGAAGGTTTGTGCATTACCAGAGGTTATTGCCAAGTATCATCATCATCACCAACTTAGTGATATTCATTGATGGTCTTAGTCTTGCATCATTTCATCATTGTTTGATGGCATTAGTTATTACTCAAAAGCACTCATTTTATCATCCAGGTGCCTTGTAAATCTGACTATTTCTAGGCGGTCTGGTTAACCCTGACACCTGGAAGTTGTGTAAGGCAACTTATTAGATTTGAACTACCATTTTTGTGTGCAATGTCAGATGTCCGTGAACAGACTGTGGGCGTCCGTGGGCCGAAGGGTCTCAGGTGTTGGATGGCATAATCGAACACAATATTTTCATGATCTCAGGCAAACCACCCACCAACTCCAATCAAATACTTTAAAATACAGTGATTGAAACCAAACATATACAGGAGGTGTATTTTTTATTGCAGAAAGTTTTCCCCACTACATCCAAGCATTGCATATGATGAGAATCTGTGCCAATTGATTCAGTTTTCTTCTCAACACATCTGTATTCTGCAGGGTAGAATAGTATGTTTTGAATCTAAATGTATTCTGGGTTAATTTGGCAAAATATCTTCTATTCTTCATCAATCTGACATTAGCAGTTCACCCAGAAATTTAAAATGTCATCATTCACTCTAAATTTTATTTTACACAAAAGAAATTAGATTGCAGAATGTTTGACATCAATAAAGAGACATGCAAAAATCAGTGACATTTGATGAACCAATGATATCAAGAACCTGTTATATTAAATGTCATTGGTTCTTGCGTGTCTCTTCATTGATATTGAACATGGTGGGATGTGCTTTGATACGATCTGAAATGAGGGAGGGAAAGATTCAGCAAATAATCTCATTGTGAATTTCCATATTTCTGGCACAAGGCTGTTGTGTGGCTTCAGAAGACAAAAAATTGAACAATTTGAATGGGTTTTTCTTTGTAATACCTTTATGGTGCTTTTTAACCTGTTAAAGAAATCCAGTTTGGAAAAAAGAGCTTGAAATTTTTATTTCTGGCTGAATTATTCCTTTACGTACTGTAACATCTTCTGCCCTGCAAACTGTTATAAAGCTGGATTGCTAAAACCCAGTGCTGGGAAACAGGCAGATTTTCAACGCCAAAATCAATTGGCCATTCCCATTGGATGAGTAACGCTCATACGCTCTGCCAGAGCCTGGCGAGTGATTCCCTGGATAAAGATGGGATGGAGAAAGCCAGGAGAGAGCATCCCGTCTGATTGTGTTCTCCTGGTTACCTGCGTTCTCCTAAACCTGTGTTGGCTAAAGTCCTATCGTTCGGCTGAACCTGCTTTACCATGTCAAGCATTAAATCTTAAACTCCTCAACTTCAGATCTGTTCCAAAACCTGTCTGTGTAAGAAGCATTTTAATATGACATCTTTTGGAACAGACTTAATGTCAAAAGTTAACCTTTATTTAACCAGGTTTGTCTCATTGAGATATAAAATCTCTTTTTCAAGAGAGGCCAAGAACAAATTAGATCACACAATCACAAAACAAACACAAAAGAGGCAAAGACAGCTCAAGTACATTTCAATTTAAATAAAAGTGCCATTAAAGGGACAATGTGTAGGAATTTCTCCCATCTAGTGGGTTCAAACAAATTGTGCTCTCCAGCACCTCGCTTTTTCAAATGTGTGTTGCATCTACGGTAGCTGTTATGTTCCAAAAAGCTATGACAGGATGTCTTCTAATAGCACTTCATCGAGTTTTTCTTCGGGTGAACAGGTTTGTTATTTCAAACAAACTGCAACTTGACACAACGAACAAACAGATGATTGACAGAACTGAAAGTTTACAAAGCCAGAGAAGCGACCAAATAAGCTTGTAATTTAAACCGTAACATTGACTTAACGTTAGCTGTTGAGAAGAAAGCATGCAAGTTCAGTGTCTCTTTTGAAAGCTTTCTCCTGCATCAACTCTTTCCATCTGGAAAAAGCTATCCCAACATTAAACCTTGTTTTTTGCAATCTCCGGTCCTGTGGCTCCACATAAGTATGGTCCTCCATTATAAATAACCGTGGAGTGCAGCCTTTTAAACTTACCAGGGCAATGACAAGCGTCTCTCAAATCGTCTTGTCCAGTTTGCGTGATTTTTTTTCCCCAAACCACTTTAGCGGAAATCCCGCCCTGCAGCCGATTTCAGTGGTTATGTTACAGTGATGGGTAGGTTTAGGGATCAGTGTTTGGTGTAGGCAATCAGTACAGTGATTGACATGACCAATGAAAACTTTAGAATCGGCTGCAGGGCGGGATTTCCATTGAAGTGGTTTGGGGGGAAAAATCACGCGTCCGCGTTGGCCTAGTACTTTTTGTCCCTCTCTGCTATTATAGTTTTTCGAGATGGCGGAACGACATGGAAGCCTCCGTGGACCTACCCGTCACATGTATATAAAGATAATAATTTCTTCGTTTACGAGGATAAGTCAGATAATTGGCAGAGGTATTTTTACATCGAGGACATATTTATGAATAAAAATATAGATTTTAGATAATAAAATACCTAAAAAACTACACATTGTCCCTTTAATTAAAACATTTGCACGTGGGGATGGACTCATGTTCTATAGTTTTAACATAACCTTTAAAATCATTTGAGGAAATTAGACATTGTAGTTTAAGTGTTTTCTGTAGATCATTGTGCAACAAACATGAAAGCCTTTTTGAACAACTCTACTCGTGCTTGAGGTACATTCAATGAAATGAGACTGCAATACTGTCGGTCACAGAAGCCCTGCGGATCGCAAAAGCTGCTTCCAAATCTTCAGTTCTCATTCTGCTGGATCTTTCTGCTGCCTTCGACACTGTGAATCATCAGATCCTTCTGTCCACCCTCTCATCACTGGGCATCAAAGGAACTTCCCTCCACTGGTTTGAGTCCTATCTCACAGGTAGGTCCTTCAGGGTTACATGGAGAGGCGAGGTATCCAAAGGACATCAACTGAACACATGGGTTCCTCAGGGTTCAGTTCTTGGACCGCTCCTCTTCTCCATCTACACCACATCATTGGGACCCATCATACAGGCACATGGTTTCTCTTGCCATTGCTATGCTGATGACACACAGCTCTACCTCTCATTTCAACCAGATTATCCCACAGTAGCTGCACGTATCTCAAGCTGTCTGGCAGACATCTCGGCATGGATGAAGGAACATCACCTGCAACTCAACCTGACAAAGACTGAGCTTCTCGTCCTCCCTGCAAAGCCGTCTCTACAGCACGACTTCACTATCCAGCTAGAGTCATCCTCAATCACCCCATCAAGGTCGGTCAGAAATCTTGGAGTAATATTTGATGACCAGTTGACCTTCACAGACCACATTACAAAGACAGCTTGATCATGCAGGTTTGCAATGTATAACATCAGGAAGATCAGGCCTTTCCTAACTGAGTATGCAACACAACTTCACGTCCAGGCCCTGGTTATTTCTATGCTTGATTACTGCAATGCTCTTCTAGCTGGACTTCCATCATGTGTTACTAAACCTCTACAAATGATCCAGAATGCTGCAGCCCGCCTTGTCTTCAACAAGCCCAAAAGGGCTCACGTCCCTCCTCTGTTCATCTCACTGCATTGGCTACCACTCGCTGCTCGCATCAAATTCAAAGCTTTGACGCTTACTTACAGATCTACCACAGACTCAGCTCTGTCCTACTTTCACTCCCTACTACAAGTCTACGTCCCTACCAGAAGCCTACGATCGGCCAAGGAGCGACGGCTCATGGTGCCATCACAGCGAGGCACTAAATCACTCTCCAGAACATTCTCATTCACGGCTCCATGCTGGTGGAATGATCTCCCCACCCTCGTCCATAATGCAGAATCCCTGACAGCATTCAAAAGACGACTGAAAACTCATCTCTTCCGTGAGAACTTAACATAAAAAATAAAAAATAAAAAAACTTCTCTTTTAAATCTTTCCTTCCCTTTTAAATCTTCCCTTGTCTGGCTTTTGCTACTCTGAGCAATGCCTGAACTTTTTTGAGCACTTCTTGCATCGTTCTTCCCTCTTCACGATGACTCGCTTGCTTTAGTCCTCAGTTGTAAGTCGCTTTGGATAAAAGCGTCTGCTAAATGACTAAATGTAAATGTAAATGTGAAATGGCGAGTTTTCTGGGACCGTAAACCATAGGTACTCTGTGTAAAAGAAAGAAATTCAGATATGTAACATGGAAGCCTGCCTATAATGCCCTTATATATAAAGATATAAAGGTGAGTAAGCCGGCGATTTGACAGAAGACAAATTCACTGTGGAGTAAGGTGTGCAAGCATGTTGATGGATATGATGGGCGGAAATTCTATTTGGTTTTCAAATTTGACTTTCCACACCATCATTTTGCAAGTGATAAAATTTGGTCTGTTTCTTCAAAATCTGATGTATGACTAAAATCCGTTACATTGACAAAACATATTGAGTCAAGTCTTTGTGTGTACCTATGGAGTGCTATTTGTAAGGTGCACTATTTTGTACAAGTTGTTGTTTGTAGATCAGTGACTTGAGTTCCATGACCGTCAGAATGCACACTTTGTAGGTAGTTGTCTAGGTAGGGTTTGGAAAGGAGCCATTGTTGAGCTGTTCCAAATGACCTGCAGATAAGCTCACAACACACTTGGCAACATTACAGATGAGAAACCAGCTCTGTGTTTAATTAATTATGAGAGGGCAGTCGAGTCATGAATTACACGTCTGACCGAGAAAGAAGAGCTGATGATAGGCTTTAGAGTCCTGTGTACCTTCTATTTCAACAAAGCCCCTTTCACACAGAGATTCCGGAAAATACACGGATAAAGTGACCCGGGATTTGACCCGGGTTCTTTCGATTTTGGTTCATTCACACTGCCAGTGATTTTCCGGAATTAGAGAGTGCGTTCACACACAACCCGTAAAAATCCCGTAAAGACACGTGACATCGATGTTACAGCAGCGTCTATAGTTTGCTTATGATCTGCGATTTCTGTGAAACCATGCTTGTGCATTTTTTTCTCTGATTCGATCATAAACTAGCGCATTACGTAACGTTTCACTAGCCTGCTTTAACTTCACTTCAGCGTCATCATTACGACACGGCACTGATTACGGCTTTTGTTCACACAGCGCGCGTTCCGGGACTGATCCCGGCAATGTTTCTAGGTCCCCAACGCGGCATCAATCCCGGGTCGTGTTTGCATTCTGGCAATTTCCCGTCAATTTCCCGGGATCAACGCGCTCAAGGGGCTCAAGAGAACCTGTTCTTTCTCTTTTTCAGTTTCCTTTCGACGTCTCTCTGTGCATTTGTTGACTGCATAAATACTAAGAGTAGTATGTTAGTATGCCATTACGAACACAACCATTGACAACTTAACTTTTCCTCGTCTCTTCAGCGTGATGAACAAACTGGATGGAAGTGATCACACTTGTGATTTTTTAGTGTGAGTCCCCCTGTGGTGAAAATCCAGCTTTTAATATTGTTATATGTCTATGTGGCGTTTTCAATATGCTTTAAGACAAACATTGTGTAAAATCATAAGTCGACAGCATTGCCGAGTATTTTCTCCTTAAAACTGCAGTGAACCAAAGACAGTCTCAAAAACACGGTTTGAAATCGCTGGTGTTTCTGACGTCACAAACTGGTAACCAATCAGATCAACGTGTGATCATCAACGAGTGGATCTCTGAGCTGAGTGAGTGAGTGGAGGCGGGGCTCATTTGCATATTCATAGAACCGCGAATACTAAATGAGGCAAGGGTGTAGAGTTACATTCAAAATATCTAAATATATTATGTTTATAATATATATAATATAAGATATCTTATATTTTAAGGCATGTCAATTTTATTTTCAAGGAAAAACATTTAAATATGTAATTTTGGAGTATTGATTACAGGGGGACTTTACCTAAATTTTGTCTCATTTGACCGGACTGCCAAACATAATTGTAATTTTACACAACAGCAAATTAAAATGCAATCTAACTATTGTTTTTTAATTATTAATTACTGCAAATAATTATCGGACATCACTCAGTTAATAGTAAATTTTAACAAGATAACAAGATAGTAGGCATTATCCAGTATATATTGTGCGGTAGTGAGTCTGTACTGTATATTCCGCACACATGCCCTGTATCTCCTGTTTTCCTCAGGCCATGTGTCTTATTAATGATGGGGGCGGAAAGAAGCCACACTTTTCATTAACCTTCAGGATTCATAATTCACAAGCTCATGTTCTTCCTGCCTTCGTTTAATGTTCTTCTCTGCCAAGCGTCACAGATACTGATGACTTCCTGTAACTGTTCCTACATAAAGTAGCCAATCAGTGTTGACATGATGTAATCCTCCTGCAGCTCAGGTGTGATTAGTCACATGACATTTATCACTCAAAGTTTTGTGGTCCCATCATGTGCAATATCAGAATATAATGACAGTATATGCTGTTTTTGGTGAACCATTCATTTTTATATTCAAAGCTAGAATATAAGACAATGAAGGAAAAATATAAAGATACAAGATTATACTTTTAAATTAATCATTTAATCAAATCAGTAATAGCAATACAATAATACTCAAATTACAATACTGATCTGATTGTCTTCATGAGGTTCTTAGAGTGTGTGCATGTTATTTTTCCTGTTTCTATTGTAACAGACTTCTGATTGGTGGATAGAACTCAAGGATTGTGGGTAATGTAGTTTTTCTGTGTTAACGGGGTTTATACTTAATCCATAAAAACAGTTTCTTCAACGAGAAGATGAAAAGCATGTCTTCCAGAATTGTTGTTTCTCTCCGACACAGTACACTAGAAGTAATGCTCTGTAAAGAAACTACAGACAAATCATAGACAAATACTGTAGTAATAGATCAGAACTCAGTACTGAAAACTTTATTCAGTGCTCAGATCCTTCATCGTGGATCTTCATCTTTTGTTGTATAATGTGAATCTCATTGTCGACTCATTCTGAAGCTTTTCAAAGCAGCATCACATAAAGGATTCAGTTGATAGTTGTTTCTGAAGGTCACAGTAAAGCAGTGTCGAGCTTGAGAGAGAGATGGAGAGCATGATACCTGCGCAGAAAGCTTAAATTGGCACCTTCTACTAAAAAGCTACAGTATGGGATTTAAATCATTAATAGTCACACACAGGTGCGGATTAACGCACAGGCTAACCTAGGCTGGGCTTCTGTTCAGCAGTTTTTGGTAATATTTTCTGATGTCTATTTCTACAGTAATAGTAATTACTAGTTACTGGCCGGAGGTTTTAAAATAACAGGTAATTGACGAGCGCACAGCTCTGGTAGAGTTACAGCGTGACTGAGTTACAGAGTAACAGCGGGACTGATTAATGTTACATCACCCATCCCTACGTCGGTTTCAGTTGTTAACTTGGACCGTGCCGGTGTTGTGCTGAATTTTAAAGCCCCCGTGTAGTCAATCATTTTATCCCTTTAAACTCGTCTTTAATCACCATAATGACATATTTAAATGTTTTTTTCTTTGAAAAAATATTATTCGTGCCTCAAAATATCTTGAATGTAACTCTACCCCCTTGCCTCATTTAGTATATGTGAATATAAATATATTCCTATGAATATGATCCTATAAATATGCAAATGAGCCCCGCCTCCGAGATCCTCTCGTTGACGATCACACGTTGATCTGATTGGTTTGTGACGTCAGAAACACCAGCGGTTTCAAACCGTGTTTTTGAGACTGTCTTTGGTTCACTGCAGTTTTAAGGAGAAAATACTCAGCAGTGCTGTCGACTTATGAATTTACACATAGTTTGTCTTTAAGCATATTAAAAACACCACATAGACATATAAACAACATTAAAAACTGGATTTTCACCACAGGGCATTCTTTATATTTTATAATGTTTGCAAATTTTGCATCACTGTTACCAGACATTTCATCATGTATGAACAGTTTGAAACACTGATGTGTGATTTCATTATTGTCTGGCAATAAACATAACTGAATGTGTATCATTAGTTTATAATCAGCCTATTTTCAGCCATCACTCAGCTATTTAGACCACACATTACATTTTTAATAATGTCAAAATGATGATAATTTTGTATGATTTTAATTGCTGTATATGTTGAACATACCATTTCACACTTCATAGAAAGTGTTACCAAAATATTTTTTTTAAATCAAAGATGAAACACTCTGTACCCCATTCATGTAAAGTGCCAACTTGTGTTTTTATGAAGCGTATTGTGTATTTCCTCATTCTCCGAGACTGGACTGTCAGACTGCTGAATCCTCCTGATCTGAAGAATCGAGAGAGAAACGCAGAGGACAATGCAGGAAAAACGGCATGGAACATCTCGGTCTCCATGGTAACATGTTTCTGCTGTATATTCTGTGTTTTAAACTAACGCAGCACGAAAGCCATAAAAGACTGTTTACTCAGTATAATCAGCATGATGCCCTAGTAAATAAGAGAAACGTCCACATAAAATCACTGCATGCATTTTCTCATTATAGAATTCTCATTATAGTGTCTTTTTCACCATCTCCTGTATCTCTCTGCTCTTTCTGTCAGAAGTTCATGTGGACATTGATATTAATGTTGTTGTTGTGTGAGTTGAAATGAGATCTTTTGGTCGCAGGAGTGGATTGGGCCTGTTTTTCTCCTGTCTCCGTCCTCCTCCACACTGTAAAAAATGAACCATGGGTCTTGTAATTTTATTTAAAAAAATTAAGGTGATAATTAAAAATATTGTGTATATTTCATTAAGAAAATTGTGGTTCAGTGTTGTATAGAAAATATTGAGAACATTTCACTAATAAAATCAAGAGATACATTTTTTTAAGGAAACACACAAGGCTTGAATTGAGGAACCAATTAACCTATTAAGGAAAAAAGGCTACCTATTTATTTTAAGAGAATTAGCTCAATGATGCGGTTTTATTTAGGACACCATTGTTAGTTCCCAGCGTGCTTTGTACATGGCTGGAAATGGAGAGGAAATATTGAAATTAGGTGTTACTGTATGTGTTTTTTGTGTAAGGCAAACCTCTGTTAATGTTTAATGTTCAGTTATGTTTGACATTTGAAAGAGTTTCTATTTTGTTGAGGTTTTCATCGTTACCATTGTGCAGAAGAGTAGGGCTTATGGTTAGGTTGTGGATAACAACATGAATTGATATTCTGAAGCGTGTTGCTTTGTTTATTGAGCAAAAGCTTTGCTATGATACCAGTGTAGTAGCAAGTCCCTGATTCTCTCTCTCTGTTTTCCTCTGTTTCTCTCTCTCTGTTTTCCTCTGTTTCTCTCTCTCAGTGTTCCTCTGTTTCTCTCTCTCCGTGTTCCTCTGTTTCTCTCTCTCTGTGTTCCTCTGTTTCTCTCTCTCTGTGTTCCTCTGTTTCTCTATCTCTGTGTTCCTCTGGTTCTCTCTCTCAGTGTTCCTCTGGTTCTCTCTCTCTGTGTTCCTCTGTTTCTCTCTCTCTCCGTGTTCCTCTGGGTCTCTCTCTCTGTGTTCCTCTGGTTCTCTCTCTCTCCGTGTTCCTCTGGGTCTCTCTCTCAGTGTTCCTCTGTTTCTCTCTCTCTGTTTTCCTCTGGTTCTCTCTCTGTGTTCCTCTGTTTCTCTCTCTCTGTGTTCCTCTGTTTCTCTCTCTCTGTGTTCCTCTGTTTCTCTCTCTCTGTGTTCCTCTGGGTCTCTCTCTCTGTGTTCCTCTGTTTCTCTCTCTCTGTGTTCCTCTGGGTCTCTCTCTCTGTTTTCCTCTGGTTCTCTCTCTCTGTGTTCCTCTGGGTCTCTCTCTCTGTGTTCCTCTGGTTCTCTCTCTCTGTGTTCCTCTGTTTCTCTCTCTCTGTTTTCCTCTGGTTCTCTCTCTCTGTGTTCCTCTGTTTCTCTCTCTCTGTGTTCCTCTGTTTCTCTCTCTCTGTGTTCCTCTGTTTCTCTCTCTCTGTGTTCCTCTGGTTCTCTCTCTCTGTGTTCCTCTGTTTCTCTCTCTCTGTGTTCCTCTGGGTCTCTCTCTCTGTGTTCCTCTGTTTCTCTCTCTCTGTGTTCCTCTGTTTCTCTCTCTCTGTTTTCCTCTGGTTCTCTCTCTCTGTGTTCCTCTGTTTCTCTCTCTCTGTGTTCCTCTGTTTCTCTCTCTCTGTTTTCCTCTGTTTCTCTCTCTCTGTTTTCCTCTGTTTCTCTCTCTCTGTGTTCCTCTGTTTCTCTCTCTCTGTGTTCCTCTGTTTCTCTCTCTCTATGTTCCTCTGTTTCTCTCTCTCTGTTTTCCTCTGTTTCTCTCTCTCTGTGTTCCTCTGGTTCTCTCTCTCTGTGTTCCTCTGTTTCTCTCTCTCTGTGTTCCTCTGTTTCTCTCTCTCTGTGTTCCTCTGTTTCTCTCTCTCTGTGTTCCTCTGTTTCTCTCTCTCTCTGTGTTCCTCTGATTCTCTCTCTCTGTGTTCCTCTGTTTCTCTCTTTCTGTGTTCCTCTGTTTCTCTCTCTCTCTGTTTTCCTCTGGTTCTCTCTCTCTGTGTTCCTCTGGTTCTCTCTCTCAGTGTTCCTCTGTTTCTCTCTCTCTGTGTTCCTCTGGTTCTCTCTCTCTGTGTTCCTCTGTTTCTCTCTTTCTGTGTTCCTCTGTTTCTCTCTCTCTCTGTTTTCCTCTGGTTCTCTCTCTCTGTGTTCCTCTGGTTCTCTCTCTCTGTGTTCCTCTGTTTCTCTCTTTCTGTGTTCCTCTGTTTCTCTCTCTCTCTGTTTTCCTCTGGTTCTCTCTCTCTGTGTTCCTCTGTTTCTCTCTCTCTGTGTTCCTCTGTTTCTCTCTTTCTGTGTTCCTCTGTTTCTCTCTCTCTCTGTTTTCCTCTGGTTCTCTCTCTCTGTGTTCCTCTGTTTCTCTCTCTCTGTGTTCCTCTGTTTCTCTCTTTCTGTGTTCCTCTGTTTCTCTCTCTCTCTGTTTTCCTCTGGTTCTCTCTCTCTGTGTTCCTCTGGTTCTCTCTCTCTGTGTTCCTCTGTTTCTCTCTTTCTGTGTTCCTCTGTTTCTCTCTCTCTCTGTTTTCCTCTGGTTCTCTCTCTCTGTGTTCCTCTGTTTCTCTCTCTCTGTGTTCCTCTGTTTCTCTCTTTCTGTGTTCCTCTGTTTCTCTCTCTCTCTGTTTTCCTCTGGTTCTCTCTCTCTGTGTTCCTCTGGTTCTCTCTCTCTGTGTTCCTCTGGTTCTCTCTCTCAGTGTTCCTCTGTTTCTCTCTCTCTGTGTTCCTCTGGTTCTCTCTCTCTGTGTTCCTCTGTTTCTCTCTTTCTGTGTTCCTCTGTTTCTCTCTCTCTCTGTGTTCCTCTGGTTCTCTCTCTCTGTGTTCCTCTGGTTCTCTCTCTCAGTGTTCCTCTGTTTCTCTCTATCTGTTTTCCTCTGGTTCTCTCTCTCTGTGTTCCTCTGGTTCTCTCTCTCTCTGTGTTCCTCTGGTTCTCTCTCTCAGTGTTCCTCTGTTTCTCTCTCTCTCTGTGTTCCTCTGGTTCTCTCTCTCAGTGTTCCTCTGTTTCTCTCTCTCAGTGTTCCTCTGTTTCTCTCTATCTGTTTTCCTCTGTTTCTCTCTCTCAGTGTTCCTCTGTTTCTCTCTCTCAGTGTTCCTCTGGTTCTCTCTCTCTGTGTTCCTCTGGTTCTCTCTCTCTCTGTGTTCCTCTGGTTCTCTCTCTCTGTGTTCCTCTGGTTCTCTCTCTCAGTGTTCCTCTGTTTCTCTCTATCTGTTTTCCTCTGGTTCTCTCTCTCTGTGTTCCTCTGGTTCTCTCTCTCTCTGTGTTCCTCTGGTTCTCTCTCTCAGTGTTCCTCTGTTTCTCTCTCTCTGTGTTCCTCTGTTTCTCTCTCTCAGTGTTCCTCTGTTTCTCTCTCTCTGTGTTCCTCTGTTTCTCTCTCTCTGTGTTCCTCTGTTTCTCTCTCTCTGTGTTCCTCTGTTTCTCTCTCTCTGTTTTCCTCTGTTTCTCTCTCTCTGTTTTCCTCTGTTTCTCTCTCTCAGTGTTCCTCTGTTTCTCTCTCTCTGTGTTCCTCTGTTTCTCTCTCTCTGTTTTCCTCTGGTTCTCTCTCTCTGTGTTCCTCTGGTTCTCTCTCTCAGTGTTCCTCTGTTTCTCTCTCTCAGTGTTCCTCTGTTTCTCTCTATCTGTTTTCCTCTGGTTCTCTCTCTCAGTGTTCCTCTGTTTCTCTCTCTCAGTGTTCCTCTGTTTCTCTCTATCTGTTTTCCTCTGGTTCTCTCTCTCCGTGTTCCTCTGTTTCTCTCTCTCAGTGTTCCTCTGTTTCTCTCTCTCTGTGTTCCTCTGTTTCTCTCTCTCAGTGTTCCTCTGGTTCTCTCTCTCAGTGTTCCTCTGTTTCTCTCTCTCTGTGTTCCTCTGTTTCTCTCTCTCAGTGTTCCTCTGTTTCTCTCTCTCTCTGTGTTCCTCTGGTTCTCTCTCTCAGTGTTCCTCTGTTTCTCTCTCTCAGTGTTCCTCTGTTTCTCTCTATCTGTTTTCCTCTGGTTCTCTCTCTCCGTGTTCCTCTGTTTCTCTCTATCTGTTTTCCTCTGGTTCTCTCTCTCAGTGTTCCTCTGTTTCTCTCTCTCAGTGTTCCTCTGTTTCTCTCTCTCTGTGTTCCTCTGTTTCTCTCTCTCTGTTTTCCTCTGGTTCTCTCTCTCTCAGTGTTCCTCTGTTTCTCTCTCTCAGTGTTCCTCTGTTTCTCTCTATCTGTTTTCCTCTGGTTCTCTCTCTCCGTGTTCCTCTGTTTCTCTCTCTCAGTGTTCCTCTGTTTCTCTCTCTCTGTGTTCCTCTGTTTCTCTCTCTCTGTTTTCCTCTGTTTCTCTCTCTCTGTGTTCCTCTGTTTCTCTCTCTCTCCGTGTTCCTCTGTTTCTCTCTCTCAGTGTTCCTCTGTTTCTCTCTCTCTGTGTTCCTCTGTTTCTCTCTATCTGTGTTCCTCTGTTTCTCTCTCTCAGTGTTCCTCTGTTTCTCTCTCTCTGTGTTCCTCTGTTTCTCTCTCTCTCCGTGTTCCTCTGTTTCTCTCTCTCAGTGTTCCTCTGTTTCTCTCTCTCTGTGTTCCTCTGTTTCTCTCTATCTGTTTTCCTCTGTTTCTCTCTCTCTGTGTTCCTCTGTTTCTCTCTCTCTGTGTTCCTCTGTTTCTCTCTCTCAGTGTTCCTCTGTTTCTCTCTCTCTGTGTTCCTCTGTTTCTCTCTCTCTCCGTGTTCCTCTGTTTCTCTCTCTCAGTGTTCCTCTGTTTCTCTCTCTCTGTGTTCCTCTGTTTCTCTCTATCTGTTTTCCTCTGGTTCTCTCTCTCTGTGTTCCTCTGTTTCTCTCTCTCTCCGTGTTCCTCTGTTTCTCTCTCTCAGTGTTCCTCTGTTTCTCTCTCTCTGTGTTCCTCTGTTTCTCTCTCTCTCCGTGTTCCTCTGTTTCTCTCTCTCTGTGTTCCTCTGGTTCTCTCTCTCTGTGTTCCTCTGTTTCTCTCTCTCTGTGTTCCTCTGTTTCTCTCTCTCTGTGTTCCTCTGTTTCTCTCTCTCTCTGTGTTCCTCTGTTTCTCTCTCTCTGTGTTCCTCTGTTTCTCTCTCTCTGTGTTCCTCTGTTTCTCTCTCTGTGTTCCTCTGTTTCTCTCTCTGTGTTCCTCTGTTTCTCTCTCTGTGTGTTCCTCTGGTTCTCTATCTCTGTGTTCCTCTGTTTCTCTCTCTGTGTTCCTCTGTTTCTCTCTCTCTGTGTTCCTCTGGTTCTCTATCTCTGTGTTCCTCTGTTTCTCTCTCCGTGTTCCTCTGTTTCTCTCTCTCTCCGTGTTCCTCTGGTTCTCTCTCTCTGTGTTCCTCTGGTTCTCTCTCTCCGTGTTCCTCTGGTTCTCTCTCTCCGTGTTCCTCTGTTTCTCTCTCTGTGTTCCTCTGTTTCTCTCTCTCTGTGTTCCTCTGTTTCTCTCTCTCTGTGTTCCTCTGTTTCTCTCTCTCTGTGTTCCTCTGTTTCTCTCTCTCTGTGTTCCTCTGTTTCTCTCTCTCTGTGTTCCTCTGTTTCTCTTTCTCCGTGTTCCTCTGTTTCTCTCTCTCTCTGTGTTCCTCTGTTTCTCTCTCTCCGTGTTCCTCTGGGTCTCTCTCTCTGTGTTCCTCTGGATCTCTATCTCTGTGTTCCTCTGTTTCTCTCTCTCCGTGTTCCTCTGGTTCTCTCTCTCTCTGTGTTCCTCTGTTTCTCTCTCTCTGTGTTCCTCTGGGTCTCTCTCTCTGTGTTCCTCTGTTTCTCTCTCTCTTACCCCTTTTCCACCAAAAAAGAACTGGTTCGGAACTGGTGCTGGTTCAAAGTTAGTTCGGAGTTGGTTCAACTTGCGAACCTTCTCAGAACCTGTTTGTTTTCCCACTGACTAGAGCGCCCAGCGAACGACATCGTTACGTCACTGTGTACGTCGTCATACAGAAACGCTAGCAAGTACATTATTTTGGGATTATCTCTAACTTGTGTACCATGAAGGCTTTAAAAACAATTGAAATAAGTAAGTCTTTTAATCTTTTCCTTTGATATGTAATCATTTCTGATTAGTTATGTACCTCTGTCTTGTGTCTTTTTTTCTTTCCGTTTATTTGTTCTATATTTTGACTGTTTTCTTCTTTGCTTACATAATGTTTTCAATAAACAAATAAAATTTACAAAAAGCTAGAAATGCTTGCGCCAACTTCAAGCATAATAATTACAATGGTGGACTAGGCTACATCGTGTTTCTGCAAATGTTTCTCCTGGCTTTGCGGTCATAAAATATGTTTAGGACACATCTAAACCCGCCTCCAGCCCCGCCGTAAGCATGACACGGTGGTAAAAGAACGGTTCTCTGGTTCTAGTCCAGCAAAGAGTTGGTGCCGCTTTGGAACCAGTTTTCCTGGCCGAGAACCGGTTCTTTGGCTGTCGAAACACAAAGAACCGGTTCGCGAGTAGGCACCGGCTCCGAACCGGCTCTCAAAATGCTTTGGTGGAAAAGGGGTATCTGTGTTCCTCTGTTTCTCTCTCTCTGTGTTCCTCTGTTTCTCTCTCTCAGTGTTCCTCTGGTTCTCTCTCTCAGTGTTCCTCTGTTTCTCTCTCTCTGTGTTCCTCTGTTTCTCTCTCTCTGTGTTCCTCTGTTTCTCTCTCTCTGTTTTCCTCTGGTTCTCTCTCTCTGTGTTCCTCTGGTTCTCTCTCTCAGTGTTCCTCTGTTTCTCTCTCTCTGTGTTCCTCTGTTTCTCTCTCTCTGTGTTCCTCTGTTTCTCTCTCTCTGTGTTCCTCTGGTTCTCTCTCTCTGTGTTCCTCTGTTTCTCTCTCTCTTCATGTTCCTCTGGTTCTCTCTCTCAGTGTTCCTCTGTTTCTCTCTCTCTGTGTTCCTCTGTTTCTCTCTCTCTGTGTTCCTCTGGTTCTCTCTCTCAGTGTTCCTCTGTTTCTCTCTCTCTGTGTTCATCTGTTTCTCTCTCTCTGTGTTCCTCTGTTTCTCTCTCTCTGTTTTCCTCTGGTTCTCTCTCTCTGTGTTCCTCTGTTTCTCTCTCTCTGTGTTCCTCTGGTTCTCTCTCTCTGTGTTCCTCTGTTTCTCTCTCTCTGTATTCCTCTGTTTCTCTCTCTCTGTGTTCCTCTGTTTCTCTCTCTCTGTGTTCCTCTGTTTCTCTCTCTCTCTGTGTTCCTCTGTTTCTCTCTCTCTGTTTTCCTCTGTTTCTCTCTCTCTGTGTTCCTCTGTTTCTCTCTCTCTCTGTGTTCCTCTGTTTCTCTCTCTCTGTTTTCCTCTGGTTCTCTCTCTCTGTGTTCCTCTGTTTCTCTCTCTCTGTTTTCCTCTGTTTCTCTCTCTCTGTTTTCCTCTGTTTCTCTCTCTCTGTTTTCCTCTGTTTCTCTCTCTCTCAGTGTTCCTCTGTTTCTCTCTATCTGTTTTCCTCTGGTTCTCTCTCTCTGTGTTCCTCTGTTTCTCTCTCTCTGTTTTCCTCTGGTTCTCTCTCTCTGTGTTCCTCTGTTTCTCTCTCTCTGTGTTCCTCTGTTTCTCTCTCTCTGTTTTCCTCTGTTTCTCTCTCTCTGTTTTCCTCTGTTTCTCTCTCTCTCAGTGTTCCTCTGTTTCTCTCTATCTGTTTTCCTCTGGTTCTCTCTCTCAGTGTTCCTCTGTTTCTCTCTCTCTGTGTTCCTCTGTTTCTCTCTCTCTGTTTTCCTCTGTTTCTCTCTCTCTGTGTTCCTCTGTTTCTCTCTCTCTGTGTTCCTCTGTTTCTCTCTCTCTGTTTTCCTCTGGTTCTCTCTCTCTGTGTTCCTCTGTTTCTCTCTCTCTGTGTTCCTCTGTTTCTCTCTCTCTGTGTTCCTCTGTTTCTCTCTCTCTGTGTTCCTCTGTTTCTCTCTCTCTGTGTTCCTCTGTTTCTCTCTCTCTGTGTTCCTCTGTTTCTCTCTCTCTGTGTTCCTCTGTTTCTCTCTCTCTGTTTTCCTCTGTTTCTCTCTCTCTGTGTTCCTCTGTTTCTCTCTCTCTGTGTTCCTCTGTTTCTCTCTCTCTGTTTTCCTCTGGTTCTCTCTCTCTGTGTTCCTCTGTTTCTCTCTCTCTGTGTTCCTCTGTTTCTCTCTCTCTGTGTTCCTCTGTTTCTCTCTCTCTGTGTTCCTCTGTTTCTCTCTCTCTGTTTTCCTCTGTTTCTCTCTCTCTGTGTTCCTCTGTTTCTCTCTCTCTGTGTTCCTCTGTTTCTCTCTCTCTGTTTTCCTCTGGTTCTCTCTCTCTGTGTTCCTCTGTTTCTCTCTCTCTGTGTTCCTCTGTTTCTCTCTCTCTGTTTTCCTCTGTTTCTCTCTCTCTCAGTGTTCCTCTGTTTCTCTCTCTCTGTTTTCCTCTGTTTCTCTCTCTCTCCGTGTTCCTCTGGTTCTCTCTCTCAGTGTTCCTCTGGTTCTCTCTCTCTGTGTTCCTCTGGTTCTCTCTCTCAGTGTTCCTCTGTTTCTCTCTCTCTGTGTTCCTCTGTTTCTCTCTCTCTCCGTGTTCCTCTGGTTCTCTCTCTCTGTGTTCCTCTGGTTCTCTCTCTGTGTTCCTCTGTTTCTCTCTCTCTGTATTCCTCTGTTTCTCTCTCTCTCCGTGTTCCTCTGTTTCTCTCTCTCTGTGTTCCTCTGGGTCTCTCTCTCTGTGTTCCTCTGTTTCTCTCTCTCTGTTTTCCTCTGGTTCTCTCTCTCTGTGTTCCTCTGTTTCTCTCTCTTCATGTTCCTCTGGTTCTCTCTCTCCATGTTCCTCTGTTTCTCTCTCTCCATGTTCCTCTGTTTCTCTCTCTTCATGTTCCTCTGGTTCTCTCTCTCTGTGTTCCTCTGTTTCTCTCTCTCTGTGTTCCTCTGTTTCTCTCTCTCTCCGTGTTCCTCTGGGTCTCTCTCTCTGTGTTCCTCTGGGTCTCTCTCTCCGTGTTCCTCTGTTTCTCTCTCTCTGTGTTCCTCTGTTTCTCTCTCTCTCCGTGTTCCTCTGTTTCTCTCTCTCTGTGTTCCTCTGTTTCTCTCTCTCTGTTTTCCTCTGGTTCTCTCTCTCTGTGTTCCTCTGTTTCTCTCTCTCTGTTTTCCTCTGGTTCTCTCTCTCTGTGTTCCTCTGTTTCTCTCTCTCTGTTTTCCTCTGGTTCTCTCTCTCTGTGTTCCTCTGTTTCTCTCTCTTCATGTTCCTCTGGTTCTCTCTCTCCATGTTCCTCTGTTTCTCTCTCTCCATGTTCCTCTGTTTCTCTCTCTTCATGTTCCTCTGGTTCTCTCTCTCTGTTTTCCTCTGGTTCTCTCTCTCCGTGTTCCTCTGTTTCTCTCTCTCTGTGTTCCTCTGTTTCTCTCTCTCTGTTTTCCTCTGGTTCTCTCTCTCCGTGTTCCTCTGTTTCTCTCTCTCAGTGTTCCTCTGTTTCTCTCTCTCTGTTTTCCTCTGGTTCTCTCTCTCAGTGTTCCTCTGTTTCTCTCTCTCTGTTTTCCTCTGGTTCTCTCTCTCAGTGTTCCTCTGTTTCTCTCTCTCTGTTTTCCTCTGGTTCTCTCTCTCCGTGTTCCTCTGTTTCTCTCTCTCAGTGTTCCTCTGTTTCTCTCTCTCTGTTTTCCTCTGGTTCTCTCTCTCAGTGTTCCTCTGTTTCTCTCTCTCTGTTTTCCTCTGTTTCTCTCTCTCAGTGTTCCTCTGTTTCTCTCTCTCTGTTTTCCTCTGGTTCTCTCTCTCCGTGTTCCTCTGTTTCTCTCTCTTCATGTTCCTCTGGTTCTCTCTCTCCATGTTCCTCTGTTTCTCTCTCTCCATGTTCCTCTGTTTCTCTCTCTCTGTTTTCCTCTGTTTCTCTCTCTTCATGTTCCTCTGGTTCTCTCTCTCTGTGTTCCTCTGTTTCTCTCTCTCTGTTTTCCTCTGTTTCTCTCTCTCTGTGTTCCTCTGGTTTTCTCTCTCTGTGTTCCTCTGTTTCTCTCTCTTCATGTTCCTCTGTTTCTCTCTCTCCATGTTCCTCTGTTTCTCTCTCTTCATGTTCCTCTGTTTCTCTCTCTCTGTTTTCCTTTGGTTCTCTCTCTCCGTGTTCCTCTGGTTCTCTCTCTCCGTGTTCCTCTGGTTCTCTCTCTCTCCGTGTTCCTCTGGTTCTCTCTCTTCATGTTCCTCTGGTTCTCTCTATCAGTGTTCCTCTGTTTCTCTCTCTCCGTGTTCCTCTGGTTCTCTCTCTCTGTGTTCCTCTTGTTCTCTCTCTCCGTGTTCCTCTGGTTCTCTCTCTTCATGTTCCTCTGGTTCTCTCTATCAGTGTTCCTCTGTTTCTCTCTCTCCGTGTTCCTCTGGTTCTCTCTCTCTGTGTTCCTCTGGTTCTCTCTCTCTCCGTGTTCCTCTGGTTCTCTCTCTTCATGTTCCTCTGGTTCTCTCTCTCTCCGTGTTCCTTTGGTTCTCTCTCTTCATGTTCCTCTGATTCTCTCTATCAGTGTTCCTCTGTTTCTCTCTCTCCGTGTTCCTCTGGTTCTCTCTCTCTCCGTGTTCCTCTGGTTCTCTCTCTCAGTGTTCCTCTGGTTCTCTCTCTCTGTGTTCCTCTGGTTCTCTCTCTCTCCGTGTTCCTCTGGTTCTCTCTCTTCATGTTCCTCTGGTTCTCTCTATCAGTGTTCCTCTGGTTCTCTCTCTCTCCGTGTTCCTCTGGTTCTCTCTCTCCGTGTTCCTCTGGTTCTCTCTCTCCATGTTCCTCTGGTTCTCTCTCTCTCCGTGTTCCTCTGGTTCTCTCTCTCCATGTTCCTCTGTTTCTCTCTCTCTGTGTTCCTCTGGTTCTCTCTCTCCATGTTCCTCTGGTTCTCTCTCTCCATGTTCCTCTGGTTCTCTCTCTCTCCGTGTTCCTCTGGTTCTCTCTCTCCATGTTCCTCTGGTTCTCTCTCTCCGTGTTCCTCTGGTTCTCTCTCTCCGTGTTCCTCTGTTTCTCTCTCTCTGTGTTCCTCTGGTTCTCTCTCTCCGTGTTCCTCTGGTTCTCTCTCTCCATGTTCCTCTGGTTCTCTCTCTCCGTGTTCCTCTGGTTCTCTCTCTCCGTGTTCCTCTGTTTCTCTCTCTCCGTGTTCCTCTGTTTCTCTCTCTCCGTGTTCCTCTGGTTCTCTCTCTCCGTGTTCCTCTGGTTCTCTCTCTCCGTGTTCCTCTGGTTCTCTCTCTCCGTGTTCCTCTGGTTCTCTCTCTCCGTGTTCCTCTGGTTCTCTCTCTCCGTGTTCCTCTGGTTCTCTCTCTCCATGTTCCCCTGGTTCTCTCTCTCCATGTTCCTCTGTTTCTCTCTCTTCATGTTCCTCTGGTTCTCTCTCTTCACGTTCATCTTTTTCTCTCTCTCTGTGTTCCTCTGGTTTCAGAGAATATATCTTGAATATGACATGTTTTTTTTCATTTTTAGACTTTTTGTGTATTATGGACTTTCAGTGCAGACATGGCAGATATTCTGGAAACACTTTACAATAAGGTTTCAGTAGTTAACATTAGTTAACTACTTTATTTAATATAAACTAAGAATGAACAATACTTCAAAAGCCTTTATTAATCTAAGTTAATGTTAATTTCAGCATTTACATACATTATTAAAATTAAGGTTGTATTTGTTAACATTTTTTAATGCAGTGTGAACTAACATGAACAGCCAATGAATGACTATTAACAAAGATTAATAAATTCTGTAACAAATGTTTTGCTCATTGTTAGTTAATACATGAACTAATGTTAACAAATTAAACCTTATTGTAAAGCGTTACCGATATTCTTAAATTAGTTTAATTACTCTTTATTAGCTGAGAATGTTTTTATTTACTCTTAACACACTTTTATTATTTCTCATCATCACGCAGACACACAGAGAGCATCTAATGCTCTTAATCTGTTTTATACAAGGAAACTTTTGATTGAATTTTGTGTCTTTTAGAGACTCGTTGCAAATTACATACATTTGCAGACAATTTTCTTCCTTGAAACTCTTTTCTTCCCCAGAGGCTCTATTGTGTGTTTGCTAGAACTCAAAGATAATTACAGGTTATATTATAAGAAATATTCCACAAATGTTCTTTTCAGAATAAGCTTTATTCAGAGTTAGTTCATTGCACACAATGAAAGTAAATGGTGATTGAATCTGCCAAGTAAAAAAAAAATGGACCATATTAAAGTTAATTTGATTCATGCAATATATTCCAGATCTTATAATGTTACGAGACACAAGATCCGATGGTCAGCAACATTTATATGTCCGTTCATCACACAACGCTGTCAAGAAGAGTTGTATTATAGTGCTAAGCTGTATGGAATATTTTATGAAAGTTTTGTTGTGCTTTTTTTTGTAGATCTGGAGCTTTACTGCACGTTCAGGCTCACAACGACAGTAAGTAATGAGAGAATTTTCTTTTTTTGGATGAACTAACCTTTTAAAAGCGATGGAAAAACTATTTTCATACCTGCAGAATAACTCATGCCACAGACGATAATAGAGCTTAAATAATAGATCGCAGCCAAATATATATAATGTATGATGCGTGCTAATGACTGAGCTTCGTGATGTTTGGTGAGATATAAACTGATATATGATCATTAGATAGGCTATATTTTTCTCAAGGAAAGCATTTATCTGAATGGTATTATATTACAGCTCTTGTGAAAAGTTCAAGTAGTTTATGATGGTTTTTAAGATCATGCTAATAAACTGGTGTGTAAATGATCTCATATACAGCAGATTTCTCTCGACTGTACAAGCAATGTTCACTGAGATTGGAAGTAATGAGATGTTAGTAATGTACAATAGTGAAATATTGAAGGTTATAAGCTAATTGAACAGTTTAAGTTTAGTAATTTTAATTCTTACCTTACCATAATCAACATGTTATTACATCATCTCCTCTAGAGTTATTCGTACTCGTGTTTTTATTTCTTCTCAGGAATATCTGCGATATAAGTGATAGTTCAATAAAATACAAGACCATGCACAGATCTGATATTATGACATTTACATTCACTTAAAACATAACTTATAGTAATCGGCTTATGTATTACTATTTTGAAATTATCACCATTATTCAATAACTGCTTTATTTCCTTCTGCCAGTTCCAACTATTTCAAACCCCTATTTCGCACAATATTTATTAACACAACACATAACACCATTAACATTATTATTACATAAACCATCCTGCTTTTTAAATATTGATATCTGCATTTGTCAGGTGACATATCCGGTTTAGAGCCACTTTTGAAAGCGTCTCTAATCGGATAGAAGAAAATCCAGACGTCGAGTTTCTGCTAACGGGTCGATCTGTGCAGGATCCCTGAACACACAGCAGAACTGGTGAACAGTGTGAATCTGGCCTAAAGGTTTCCTGAACTCAACCTGAGAGCAATGATGTTTTCCTCTGGGATTTACAGATCAAAAAAGATTCTTGTTTCTTTCTAACTAATCTTTTTTTCTAACTATTCGTTCTTTCTTTCTTTCTAACTAATCTTTCTGTTTTCTTTCTAACTAATCTTTTTTTCTAACTATTCGTTCTTTCTTTCTTTCTAACTAATCTTTCTGTTTTCTTTCTAACTAATCGTTCTTTCTAACTAATCTTTCTTTTTTCTTTCTAGCTAATCTTTCTTTCTAACTAATCTTTTTTCTAACTATTCGTTCTTTCTTTCTTTCTAACTAATCTTTCTGTTTTCTTTCTAACTAATCATTCTTTCTTTCTAACTAATCTTTTTCTTTTTCTTTCTAACTAATCTTTCTGTTTTCTTTCTAACTAATCTTTCTGTTTTCTTTCTAACTAATCTTTCTTTCTAACTAATCTTTCTGTTTTCTTTCTAACTAAGCTTTCTTTCTAACTAATCTTTCTGTTTTCTTTCTAACTAATCATTCTTTCTTTCTAACTAATCTTTCTGTTTTCTTTCTAACTAATCTTTCTGTTTTCTTTCTAACTAATCTTTCTGTTTTCTTTCTAACTAATCTTTCTTTCTAACTAATCTTTCTGTTTTCTTTCTAACTAAGCTTTCTTTCTAACTAATCTTTCTGTTTTCTTTCTAACTAATCATTCTTTCTTTCTAACTAACCTTTCTTTCTAACTATTCTTTTTTTCTAACTATTCGTTCTTTCTTTCTTTCTAACTAATCTTTCTTTTTTCTTTCTAACTAATCTTTCTTTCTAACTAATCTTTTTTTCTAACTATTCGCTCTTTCTTTCTTTCTAACTAATCTTTCTGTTTTCTTTCTAACTAATCGTTCTTTCTTTCTAACTAATCTTTCTTTCTAACTAATCTTTTTTTCTAACTATTCGCTCTTTCTTTCTTTCTAACTAATCTTTCTGTTTTCTTTCTAACTAATCGTCCTTTCTTTCTAACTAATCTTTCTTTTTTCTTTCTAACTAATCTTTCTTTCTAACTAATCTTTTTTTCTAACTATTCGTTCTTTCTTTTTTTCTAACTATTCGCTCTTTCTTTCTTTCTAACTAATCTTTCTGTTTTCTTTCTAACTAATCGTTCTTTCTTTCTAACTAATCTTTCTTTCTAACTAATCTTTTTTTCTAACTATTCGTTCTTTCTTTCTAACTATTCTTTCTGTTTTCTTTCTAACTAATCGTTCTTTCTTTCTAACTAATCTTTCTTTTTTCTTTCTAACTAATCTTTCTTTCTAACTAATCTTTTTTTCTAACTATTCGTTCTTTCTTTCTTTCTAACTAATCTTTCTGTTTTCTTTCTAACTAATCGTTCTTTCTTTCTAACTAATCTTTCTTTTTTCTTTCTAACTAATCTTTCTTTCTAACTAATCTTTTTTTCTAACTATTCGTTCTTTCTTTCTTTCTAACTAATCTTTCTGTTTTCTTTCTAACTAATAGTTATTTCTTTCTAACTAATCTTTCTTTTTTCTTTCTAACTAATCTTTCTTTCTTTTTTCTTTCTAACTAATCTTTCTTTCTTTCTAACTAATCTTTCTTTCTTTTTTCTTTCTAACTAATCTTTCTTTCTAACTAATCTTTCTTTTTTCTTTCTAACTAATCTTTTTCTTTTTTCTTTCTAACTAATCTTTCTTTCTTTTTTCTTTCTAACTAATCGTTCTTTCTTTCTAACTAATCTTTCTTTCTTTTTTCTTTCTAATCTTTCTTTTTTCTTTCTAACTAATCTTTTTCTTTTTTCTTTCTAACTAATCTTTCTTTCTTTTTTCTTTCTAACTAATCGTTCTTTCTTTCTAACTAATCTTTCTTTTTTCTTTCTAACTAATCTTTCTTTCTAACTAATCTTTCTTTTTTCTTTCTAACTAATCTTTCTTTCTTTTTTCTTTCTAACTAATCTTTCTTTCTTTTTTCTTTCTAACTAATCTTTCTTTCTAACTAATCTTTCTTTCTAACTAATCTTTCTTTTTTCTTTCTAACTAATCTTTTTCTTTTTTCTTTCTAACTAATCTTTCTTTCTAACTAATCTTTCTTTCTTTTTTCTTTCTAACTAATCTTTCTTTCTTTCTTTCCTTCTAACTAATCTTTCTTTCTTTCTTTTTTAACTAATCTTTTTCTTTTTTCTTTCTAACTAATCTTTCTTTCTTTTTTTCCTTCTAACTAATCTTTGTTTCTTTCTTTCCTTCTAACTAATCTTTCCTTCTTTCCTTCTAACTAATCTTTCTTTCTTTCCTTCTAACTAATCTTTCTTTCTTTCTTTTTTAACTAATCTTTTTCTTTTTTCTTTCTAACTAATCTTTCTTTCTTTTTTTCCTTCTAACTAATCTTTGTTTCTTTCTTTCCTTCTAACTAATCTTTCCTTCTTTCCTTCTAACTAATCTTTCTTTCTTTCCTTCTAACTAATCTTTCTTTCTTCTAACTAATCTTTCTTTCTTCTAACTAATCTTTCTTTCTCTCTTTCTTTCCTTCTTACTAATCTTTCTTTCTTTCTCTCTTTCTTTCCTTCTTACTAATCTTTCTTTCTTTCCTTCTAACTAATCTTTCTTTCTAACTAATCTCTCTTTCAGCTGCAGTGTGGTCTGCCGCTGGAGACGGGTCATCTGTCGACAGAAGAGTGTGAAGCGCAGAAGCAGACGGTGAACAGCATCGACACCCGCTGGGCTTCACTGCTGTCATCAGAGATCACAGGCCAAACGCCATCAGTGAAGAGCAGAACGAGTCAAACAAAGCTTGTTTTCTGAGGCGTGCAGATGGAGGGTCACAATCTGGCAGAGACATCATGAAAACATGGACCTGACCGTCAAATACAGACTTCCTGCAGGAAACTGTGCCACGACACCGAGCAAGCCGTCAGCCGGTTCCATGAACACATTTGTGACAGTGCAGTGTCCAGTCTGCAGATCTCAGACCAGTCAAGTGTTGTGGGAATGAGGTCGATCGGGAATTTAATCTGCCATCTAAATGTATTAACCTGCTCTGCTACTCCAACTGTTTTGTTTTGGACTCACTTCATCAAGTCTTATTTTTCAACCTCTCAATTATGGTATCCACTATCTTATGATCCAATCAATTACTAATTCATAAGATCAAGCACTAAATCTCATTAAATATTCTTTTTCACTCTGAAATGTGTCAGACTGGATTGTAAACTATTTCTTGTCCTTCACAAGAGTCAATATGTATGGTACAATGGTACTTTTGTGACTTTGGCAATAATCTAAAATGGTGGAAATGTAGAATTTTTGCTGAACAAATAGAAAATCCACATTTTAATATTTATCATTCTGTGATTATAGTCAACTTTGGTCTTAATTATCAGATCAAATGTGCACCTTTTTGCCTTGTGATATCTTTCTTTACTAGTTTTCAGACCATAAAAATGATTTAAACAAGAATAGGACGTGCTAATATTTATATCATACTGGCTAAATGCTGGTTTCCTTGCAGGGGTTGTAACTCACTGCCTCATTTAGTGTAGTCATTTAGACATTTTTTGCACTAATTCTAGACATTCGTTGATTTAAGACAAAATCAAAGTTGACATTTAACTCTCACACTTGTGTATAAATACAGAAACTGTCACTCCAGAGATCTCTAAACCATCACTGCTGTTATATTAGAGATATACTGTAGGTGCAATAAAACTCTTGTACGTCAGACTTATATCCATCAGTATAAAGTCCAGACCACACTTTTATTCAAGCCAATAACCGTCTACAGACCGAAAGAGAAATGTTCAGCATGAAAAGCTTCCAGTCATAGTTTTCATGAGGCGGGTTAATAGACATAAAGGGTTCATTTAAATGATGACACAATGGCACAGAAAATGTGTGTAGACAGTGATCATGATTTGTTTCTTTCTAAAAGTACTGTACTTATTTCTACTCAGTAAAGACCATTTTATTTTCTGATAGATAGATAGATAGATAGATAGATAGATAGATAGATAGATAGATAGATAGATAGATAGATAGATAGATAGATAGATAGATAGAAAAACCCTGTTTGCATTTACTCACAGAATCCAACCAATCAGATGAGAGCTTGCCAGATCGAGTAAATGCTTTCCATTTTTGTTTGCAATATACATTGTATAGTTGAGGGAAATGATAGTGAAAAGAGCAGGAAGTGTTGATCTAGTCTATAATTCTCTCACGTGTATTCAAATTCCCATTCATAGACTAAGACAGCCAAAGAGTAAAAACTTCACCACACACATCCAATCAATTAAATTGACAAATGTTTTGTTTTAGTCCTTGTAATCCTGATTAAACAAATCATGAACTCTTTGAAAACTATTTGGTGTAAACTTAGCAGCAGGTCTGGGTTTCTGTCGGATCTTGACACATACAGTATTTATCAGGGCTGTTTCAAAAATGCTCTTTTAAAACATAAGAAAAATGCTGGATGAAGGGTGTGACACCGCAGACAAGACAAGCATGCATTAATATGCTTTTCTGTTGGTGTATATAAATAATATAAACGCATTTTGTGCACATAAATATATCACTCCCTTATAAACACAACTTTCATGTACACGCATACAGACATGTTGTTGAGCAGAGGTTTATAGTTCTCAAGGTGTTCCACCGTGAGCACGTCAAAACCTATAATGAAAGGAGACAGATTGAGGTCATTTTGACTCTCTTTGTTTCTAAGGGTTTGAGGAAAGAAATAGACACACTGAAGCATGAAAAAATCAGTATGACTAACAGAAAGAGAGTGACTAGATTTGTGTGCGTTTGAGATTGTGCGAAGGACGTGTTTGTGAGCGTCTTGGCAGTGAATGTGTTCACTGGGGAGAACATGCAAACACACTTAGATCTGTTATAACACATATTTTATGTTATTATTCATCTTTTTCCTCCTTCATGCCAAAAGAATCTGCAAAAATCAAGCAAAACACTTTTCTATTCTATCACACGTTTTGAAAAACATCCACATTTTTCACAATATCCAGTGTTGTTCTCTGATGGCACCTTACATATATGCGATAACTGCGCTGGAGAAAAATCATATTCTTCATCCGTATTTTTGTCATGTTTTGCGGTGATAATGTCTGGTAACACTTTGCAATAATGTTTCATTTGATAACACTTAACTAACAATGAACAATACAGCAATTTAATAACTAACATTAACTTCAACATTTAAAAATACATTTGCACAATACATACCAAAATTTTGTATCTGCTAACTTTACTTGCACTGTGAACTGAAACAATGAACAATTGTCATTTTTATGAACTAACATTAACAAAGATTAATAAATGCGGTAAGATTGTTCAAAGTTTGTTTATGTTAGCTAATGCAATAACTAACAAATGAGACCTTATTATATAGTGTTATCAAGTATCTAAACATTAAAACAAGAAAGTAGCTTGAAGTAATTTGCAATATATCTTGAAAAAAAAAATTTAAATCCTGATTAATGTGCAACATTTTGTTGTCTAATGGCCAGTTCACTGCAAATGCACAGTTCTGTTATGACAGTAACACACATGAGGACTCAGTAATAGTTTCCTTCAAATGACAGTCATTAAACATGAGGTAGTTCTAATATTTACATAATG
This sequence comes from Siphateles boraxobius, assembly GCF_051911475.1. Classification (NCBI taxonomy): domain Eukaryota; kingdom Metazoa; phylum Chordata; class Actinopteri; order Cypriniformes; family Leuciscidae; genus Siphateles; species Siphateles boraxobius. The sequence goes on along the minus strand of NW_027508887.1, from coordinate 663,010 downwards.
TAGCTGCTATAACAGTCATTTGACAGTAGAAATCTCAAACTAAGAATATTTGATTAAATTTATTATAAATAACGTTTTTTTCATCAACAGGCAAACCCCGCTCACATGATTGTGCAACACAATCTCATGAAAGTGTGTATCTATACCACGAATCATGTTATTTCTCGTGCCATTTATACGCCAAAAATCGTTTTTTACGCGAAAACTATTTTTGGCGAATAATTGGCACGAGAAATAACATTTGTAGTATAGATACGCACTTTCATGAGATCGGCTAGGAAACATCTAAAGAATCTGTCTTCAAAAGTCATCTATGAGAAGTTATTTCTGCATGTTTCTTACACAGCAGGTATGCTTCATTTTTTTACTTTTTCATTGACCAACAGCGACCTCCAACTGTCTCCATTTTTTTCTCTGTAATTGTCCACCTCTTTCTTCTCTGTCTGTCACATTGGATCTGCGTTTGCACAGATTTGAGGTCCAGACTTCTGCTTTACTCAGACGGTTAACATCGACTGTTCCCACTGACAGTGTGTCAATACTCACCAATTTACAAGCACATTACAAATCGACCCCAGATAAAAGGCAATTTCTGCTGTTCTGCTAGAAATACATTTGAGCAGAGAAAGAAACAGAAAAGGGAGAAATGCCTTTGAAAGCTGAAATTACAGTCTCGTTTTTGTTTCTTATGTTTTTTTCTATAGTAGCACCAAATGTTTTGTTTGACAAACAGATCTCTTCTTCATTTGTGTATGCTGACTGAACATCACTGCTGATCCAAAGACTAAGACTCTGAACCGAGTGAGATGCAGCATTTTAAGTAGATGCACTGCTAAATTATTAGTAGGATAACTTCTTGAGGTCAAATTTAAGAAAGCATTGCATGTAGTCAGTGCGAGGAAAAACTGAGAATGCGTTGTAACCATAGACTGTAAAAAAATATGGACGTAGTGTCCGTGACGTCACCCGTAGGTTTCTGAAGAGTGCTTTTGAAGCCTAAAGTAGGCGGGGCCAACCGTCGCCATCTTGGCATCGCGTCAGCTCTCGTCACTCCCGGATAAAAGAAAATGGGCAAAGAGGCGGAGCGTGGGTGGAGCTGAGGTACTAATGCTATGCTACTGGCCTCGTGCTAAAGTGACAGCTGAATGTAGAAGTAAAGCCAATAGTTAAAGTTCATGTTTTTGCCCTTCAAAATACTATAATAATTAAAAGACGTAACTAAAAGTGAGATTATGTGTATCGGGATGCATTATTATTCTGCTAGTTAAAAATGTATTATCATGCAGTAACTTACAATATTGCTCTGAGCTTGTGCGTGTGACAGTGATTCATGCGCATACATGTCAGTCAGTGCGGCATCGAGAGCTTTATTCAGTTCAGTTGATTTTAAAATCTGATTTTGGCCGCTTCTCAATTTCTCAAATGGGTTAAACCAAAAATATTACCTCAGAAGTTCAAGTAAATGCACTAGAAATCCGCGCTCATTCAAGGGTGTGTATCTATTGCATGGACGGAGAGAAAGCACTGACACCTGCAGGATTTTCTCACGGTACTTTTTATTTAACACTTAAAAGTTTGAGAGCAACGGTACCGCATAACGAGTGTAGCCTGTACACAGTATACTCCAAAAAGCAACGAAATTGTCAGACATCCATTAGTGCATGCGAGGAAAACAACTGGAAATACAACGCTGGTTGTTCTCTCCATACTCGACACGGACGGAATCCAACGGCGTGGGCAAAGGTATAATGCGTGTATTAAATTGTATGAAATAATCCTGAAAAAAGCACAAACACTGCAGAGATGGCAAGTACAGCAGCTGAGGGTGACGTTAACAGAGACAAACGTCGGCTAGCAGTTATAGCAGCCTCAATCCACCAGTCACGCAAGTGGCCACGCCCTTAATTATGCAGAACTTTAAGGCTTAATATAATTTAAACGGATGAGGTGTAAAAAAATTCACCCCCCTCACAGTTGTCATGAAGGGCAAAATTAGCTATATAGACCAAAACCACTTTTTGCTCCAGGCTGTAAACATATTTTTTTCTGCTGTAAAGTTGGGGATTTTAACATGGGGGAGATACAGATTTGACTCACTTTTGCAGCCTGCCTCAAGCGGTCAGTCGATGAATTGCAGTTTAATTCACTTCCGTGTTGGTTTCAAGAGAGAGACGGGGAGGTTGCCGCTTGGTTGTAACAAGCTCAGTTAAAACATCCATCCAAGATGGTGGATGAGGCGAAAGAAATGTTAACTATTCATTCGGTAGTAAAAATATAGAAGTGTACTACTATTTTACACAATATTTCAGTGAATACCGTGTATTAGGGTTATTATAGTAACAAAAAACATTGAACTTTCATTACTTGAAATAAAATAATATAAAAATATACTTATTTTATTTCAGTTAGTTGAACTCGTTTATCATTTTCTTATTTTCATTTAGTTTAAGTTGATGTACTAAATGAATAAAAAATATATAGAAAACTATAAAACCATATAAAAACACAACAAAATTACTAAAATTAAAACAGAAAATATAAAATTAAAACTAATTCAAAATATTATTAAATTTGTGCCATTGCCAATTACCTTAATTTACTGAAATTAAAGTAATTGGCAATTATGGCCAGTGCCATAATTGATAATTTTCACAATTTTAATGGCCCCCAGAATATTTTGTTGGATGAATATCTGAACATGCAATATATCAAAAGAAAAGATCCACTGCTCTTAAACAACAACAATAATTCTGGATTCATGCATTCTTTTATCATAACTTGAATGTGGGCAAGTTTCATAAAGAAAAAGCAACATTTTGAACGAAAAGCTGAGAAAATTGTGTTTTTGTCAAAGACTTCTTCCGGATGGGATTCAGGGTGATGATCAGGACACAGATGGAGTAGATCGACTCCATCAACACCTCAAAGCTTCAGTCGTTTCCTCTTCATGTGTTCAACATTTCATTCAGTAATGATAGACAGTTTTGATTTATATGATGTTTAATGTTTGATGATCGTGTTATTGCTTCTTCTTCGTCAATGCTTCTATCGGTTGTTTCTGCTTCTTCTTCACCTGTGTTTTGATCCTGGGATTATGTATCTCTTTCAGAAGATGCGTAATAGCACCCGCTATTTTTTAACAGTGAAAAAACAGATTGTCGGAAAATTTCGTCAAAGGCGAGAAAATAAATTATTAAGCAAGTGGCACCCTGTTATCATCTGTTACCAATTATTTTATTGTGCTTTTTTTATTCAATTCAAATTATAATTATAATTAATTAAAACATTTTTAAAAATAAAATCCGTAGCTGATATTGATTTTAATATTTAATATTAAATAATATTTTTTCAAAATGTGATATTAATTTGTCCACCATAAATGGCTGTTCAAGTTGAGTGCATTGCAATGTGTTCTGGTTGTGTACTGCATATTTTGGCAATGTGGTAAGTAGGTCATTCGGGCATTTTATGTAGAAAATCATCATACTGTGCGCATATACATAATGCATAACACAAAAATAAGGAGTCAAGTAAATCTCCAGACCTCTCAGTCCGCAGCTGACACCTTCACATGAGGCCTGAGAGGGAATCAGTGCTTGGCATGACCTCAATATTGCCTTTAGAAGGAGATGAGGGAATGTCTTCTGTGATGATTTATTGATCTGAATTTATATAACGAATTTTATATCTATATCAATATGTTTATAATGATTAATTCATTTACGACTGTGTTAATTATGCATGTGTCATGAGGGAAGGGTCTTGTCGTTAGGGACAACGTTTTTGCAATGATCAGATGTGTTGGGGGTTGATGGAGTCTCTAAAGTGTGCGTGCGTGCGTGTGTGTGTGTGTGTGTGTGTGTGTGTGTGTGTGTGTGTGTGTGTGTGTGTGTGTGTGTGTGTGTGTGTGTGTGTGTGTGTGTGTGTGTGTGTGTGTGTGTGTGTGTGTGTGTGATGATTAATTTATGGCTCTGAACCCTTGAGACCTCCACTAGTCAGAGCAGACGAGTCTTAGTCAAATAAAGACCAACTCAGGAAGATGAAATTCTCCTCAAGAAAAAACAGACTGCAGCAGGACTGTAGAGAGAGAATGTGTGTGTGTGTCATGTGCGTGTGCGAGTCTGTGTGTTGATCGCAGTCATTCTGGGATTAGTTTTGATGATGGAAAGCCATATTCTACACATGTTGTAATTTGGGTCATAAGTAATAGCACCAAAAAGTGCCATAGTGTTTTTTCCCTTGTTTTGATAGTGTGTTATTCTATTCTACCACTTGTATTCCACCATTTTATATGCGTATAACTTATAAATTGGCCTAACGTAAGTGTGTTGTCTTTAGATTGCTTGGATCATGTGGAATGCAATCATTTCTAATGTAGTGCATGTCTACTGTTTACATTTTTCCCCTTTTTTTTACATCTTTTCTACAGATTTCATCAGGTCTTTTAAAAATGTGTCTCAGATCATCTTCAAACTGTGCTTGTCAAAAGCTATTAAAAGCTTTTCAGTGTACCAAACGTTCGCATGTATCGCATCAATAAATTCAACATTAGGACACCAGAATCTGAGCTTATTTCAGCAATGCTTTGGTGAACGGACACAAAATCTTTACAGTGCCTTGAGCACATGTTCTGAAAATTGCAAAGCAATTTGTGCCACCTATTGGTCAAAAGTCTTACTCATTTGTAACTTTACCAAAATCTGCAGGCATGCTTTGTCCTATTCAATTGACTAAAGTCAATGACACTGAAGAGTTTTGCCCTGAAATTATAGCGATTTTATTATGAATAGTTCTGATTGTCTACCAGCCAGATCACTCTCAAACTCCTCTCTCTCTCTCCTTTATTCTCTCTCTTCTCTCTTTCTCTCTCTCATCTTTATTGTCTCTCTTCTCTCTTTCTCTCTCTCTCCTTTATTCTCTCTCTCTCTCCTTTATTCTCTCTTTCTCTCTCTCTCCTTTATTCTCTCTTTTCTCTCTTTCTCTCTCTCTCCTTTATTCTCTCTCTTCTCTCTTTCTCTCTCTCTCCTTTATTCTCTCTCTTCTCTCTTTCTCTCTCTCTCCTTTATTCTCTCTTTTCTCTCTTTCTCTCTCTCATCTTTATTGTCTCTCTTCTCTCTTTCTCTCTCTCCTTTATTCTCTCTCTCTCTCTCCTTTATTCTCTCTTTCTCTCTCTCTCTCCTTTATTCTCTCTTTTCTCTCTCTCTCCTTTATTCTCTCTTTCTCTCTCTCTCTCCTTTATTCTCTCTTTCTCTCTCTCTCTCCTTTATTCTCTCTTTTCTCTCTTTCTCTCTCTCATCTTTATTGTCTCTCTTCTCTCTTTCTCTCTCTCTCCTTTATTCTCTCTCTCTCTCTCTCCTTTATTCTCTCTTTCTCTCTCTCTCCTTTATTCTCTCTCTCTCTCTCTCCTTTATTCTCTCTTTCTCTCTCTCTCCTTTATTCTCTCTTTTCTCTCTTTCTCTCTCTCTCTCCTTTATTCTCTCTCTCTCTCTCTCTCTCTCTCTCTCTGTCTCTCTCTGTGTGTGTGTGTGTGTGTGTGTGTGTTGTGTGTGTGTGTGTGTGTGTGTGTGTGTGTGTGTGTGTGTGTGTGTGTGTGTGTGTGTGTGTGTGTGTGTGTGTGTGTGTGTGTGTGTGTGTGTGTGTGTGTGTGTGTGTGTGTGTGTGTGTCTGTCTCCTTGTTCATGTCACGCGTTACATCCTGCAGATGTTCATTGACAGAGAGACAGAGAAATGAGTTGATCATCTGTCTGTCAGTCCCTTTGGTTAATCACCATCAATATAAAGTGTAATAATCTCCAGAACTAATTTCATTCCTTTAATGCACCATTTTCACAAATTACATGACCAGTATTTTTTGTTGTTTTCCAGCAAAATAACTGAACAATAATCCTTTTGTGATGTGTTCGTCTGTGTGACGACATTAATGCAGAACAAGTCCTTTCTGCTGTTTAGTTTAAATAAATGCTTTTTTTAATTGGAACTGAAGCTTTGACTTCTGAAAGTACAGTATGTTTCATAGTATACTGAACTCGTTTATCTGAAAAAATATAAAGGAAAGTTTTGTTCCTCGTAATATCAGCTTGTTAAAGTTAAACAGCTGTACATTATTTTCTTTATGAAGAGCAGTCAAGTCACAGTTTCCTCATGTCAAGTTAGGTGTGTGTGTGTGTGTGTGTCTGTGTGTGTGTGTGTGTGTGTGTGTGTGTGAGAGAGAGAGAGAGAGAGAGAGAGAGAGAGAGAGAGAGAGAGAGAGAGAGAGAGAGCAGGTTAAAAATCATCGGAGTGTGTGTTTGAAAGAGATAACTTTGACAGCTTAAGGTTATGTGGAAGGGCAGAGCTCATCTAAAGATGAAACGCCTTTGATCACAGTACAAGGCAGAGAATACTCAGAGTCAGCTGTGTGTGTGTGTGTGTGTGTGTGCGTGCGTGCGCGTGTGTGGGTGTGCGTGTGTGCGTGTGTGTGTGTGTGTGTGTGTGTGTGTGTGTGTGTGTGTGTGTGTGTGTGTGTGAGAGAGAGAGAAAGCACTTACATAAGCATGTGTTATGTATGTGTTGATTAAATTTTTAAAAGAAGTATCTTATGTTCAGCAATGCTACATGGACTTAATCAAAAATACAGTAGAAACAGAAATTTTATTACATATTATTAAAAAACATTTCTTGTCATTATTGACAGTTGCTGCTTAATATATTTTTTCATAATAATAATTAAGCAAAACATCATATTATAGTGATTTCTGAAGGATCATGTGACACTGAAGACTGGAGTAATGATGCTGAAAATTCAGCTTTGATCACAGGAGTAAGTTAGGCTGTATATTAATAAAATATTTCACATTATTACTCTTTTTACAGTATTCTAAATGAAGTAAATAAAGGTGATTGTAATAATAGCATTAATTATTTAAATATCTGATGTCTCTATCTATAATGTCTAAGTCATTACAGCAATACACTTTTGGTTCAGCTGTTATGTTCAAACCAGATTTCTGTTCCACCTCCTTTATTACATTGACACGATTGTTAACCATCGTATCCCATAGCTTGTGTCCAGGCCAAAAACTCTCGTGTGAAAGCCCCTTTATTTCAGAATGAGTTTCAGGATTCGGTCTATAGTTGGTAGAAGTGTGTAGATGGAAACGACTCTTAAGACTGAGACAGAATGAGAGATCTGCAGTGAAATATTCCCCAGGCACTGAGAATGGATACAATAATAATGCATTGAAAAGTATTGATGACCCGGAGCTGATAGGACACTCCAAGCAGATGATAAACTAAGACTTGCTCAATATATTCAGCACTCCATTAAAATAAGTAGCGATTTCTTACACCATTTACTAGACAAATCACACAGTTGACGCTAGACCTTCTGTATGTGAACTCTGTTGTTGTGGCAAAAATTCATCTTAAACAAACATCACTGCGTAAGAGACACTCAGAGTCAAATTATATAAAATAGAAGTATTTATTCTTGCAAGAATAGGAGCAGTCTAATACACAGTTGTTACCCTGTGCAGAAGAGTGACACACCCCCAGACAGACTGAACTAGCTTTTATCTTAGTTTCAAGGCCTTCTTCCCCCCAGAGCCTTCCTCCCAGTAGTTTTCCATAGACGTCACTAGTTGGCCCACTAAGCTCCCCTGCACCAAATGGCCTTCTGACATCTAGGTCAGAGGTCCTTGTTCGTCTGTTCTCTGGAGTGTCTCCCCCTTCTGCCTCCCCAGGTACATAAACAGAATCTTCTCTCACTACAAGTGAGAGACACACATGTGACATTATTTGAATCATCTATATTTTACTAAAGATCAATGAATATCATTAAAATTGCCACCACATCTGTGAATGAGATCTCAGACTTATATTAATGATAGAGTATGACAATAAATGGCAGAATCCCTGTTCCTTTAGTAAGTTTGACTAACAGTTTTATGGATTTATGTTATAGACTGTAAAAAAAATATGGACAGCATGTCTCTGCTTTCTTCCACTGTAGAAAAATTAAGCCAAATATCCCAATAATGGTCGTTGCCGATTATGTCATCGAAGCCTGAGTTTGCGCAGTAGTGATCATCATTCGCAAGCACCGCTGTTAATCATGCCGGTAAACCCCGTTTTTATAGCATCAAATAACTGATTAAAACCAAACTTGTTGGAAAAACTTGAACATACATCTGCGTGATAAGAACTGTCTGCCTTAAATAACAGACACCATCTTTGTCCCATTCGATTACATGGAGAAGTTGGGATTTATGAGCAATATTGGAGCCAGCCACCAGGGGGCGATCGAAATGCTTTGGCTTCACTTTCAGGACATGTGCAGCACATTTGGTTTTCCCCCAATGAATTAGATGGACTGGCGAGCTTAATATGAACAGCTTTCAGGGATCGCCAGTGGTTGAAGTTTTACTTTAATCAACTCATCACCGGACACATCCCTACACCCTCAGTCATAGTCAGCGTTTACCACGGCTTCATCCCAAAAGCCTCACAACTGCCTAATGCTGGTAGAGCATTTCTCTCATAATGTAATGTTGTTTCAGCATGTTTCTGAGATCTCTTAATGATCGTGTTTGACCTATTGCTTTTGGATTATATGGATTTTGTAGTTCAACTTGATTTATTGATTCACAGACGTGGATTTACATGTTAAATTCAGTGACTGCATCCGTCATCAGGTCGAGTTCATTTCATTATGTGGTCATTGATTATGTTGCTGAAACACAACCTTAGTAAAAGAGTACGTGAGGTTTTCTTTTTAAGATTATGTACGGAAACAATGATAAACACAAACAATTTTAGACCCTCACGGCTAGGCAGAAATGACGGCAATTTTAGTCTTGTACTCTTAATATTTCTCTGCACCTCTACGCCACAGAAATCAAGTCTATAAGTGTTGTTCTGGTCCAAACTCTCGTCTTTTGAAATGCTCATTGATTTGCACCGTGGGCCGAGTTCACAGTCTAGTACTCTCTAAAGGCCCGAGGATGATACCGTACGTGCCTGTCTGACTGTCAGCTGCCTTCACCGATGTGTGTCGCCTTCAGGACGCTTTCTTTTTTATTACTATATCCACAGTTTTGAAGAATCGGACAGTCTCTGAATTTAAGACTGTCTTAAGAACTAATCTGACAAACTAGCAAATAGTTAGGGATAATCAGGTTAACGTTACAGACCTTTTCCTCTAACTGAATTAAAAAAGTTATGACCAGTCTTGAAGAAGAAAATCAGATGACTGGCTTGTAAGACCAGTCTAAGCAGTTTGTACAACTCTTGAATCTGCCCCCTTTATAGAAATATTGTTTGTGATTATATAAAACATAGATACACTCTGCAACATATGCTGGGTTTATGGCAACCAGAATACAAATGTTAGTTACCCATTCAGTTATATGGGGATGTTTCTGAGAGATTTGGTAATTTTTTTAAGAAATCAGTGAGTAAATCAGTGGGTAACTGGTAACCTGGCTAGTTGCAAAAACTACTTAGAAGTTACTCATATCATTTTCTTTTAACACTGGTCATAACTTTATGTCAGTAAAAGTAGATTGGTCAAATTTGCATGTGAAAAAAAGACTGATTAACTGCTAGTTAGCCAGACTAGTTCTTGAGACTGGCTTAACATAGCGACTATATTTATGCAACTTGCATTGCATTCAATGTTTATTTTCATCAGTTCATGCTTTTGCTGAAAATCAAACCCTTGACCTTAGTGTTTGAGCAACAGGAGCACTACTATATATATTATCTAGAGTAGTCAAATGTATCTGAGATGATATAAACCTGGAATGACAGTAATATTGCTGATATTGTGACCGGTTGAGTGTGGAAGAGCAAGAAAAGAAATGGCCAGTAATTTCATGTTCTGAGATGAAATGTGACTCTTTAGTGGCCAAAAGTCTGTTCGCAAAAAGTTGTGAGAACATTTCAGCTCAATAATGCAGAGCGGGCCGCCGGACACCATCATATCCCGAACAGTTGGTGAACAAGCACTGACATGTCAAGATTGCCGTTTTAAATCTCTGTGTGGCTTTTTACATCTTCTGTTTTGCAGTGAAACACTTGCTGTTGTTTAATATTTTTGCAGTTTAGTTTTGAAATTCTTTAAATTGTTTACTTGTTTTATTAGTCATATTATATATAGTCCATTTTTATTCATGCTCAAGCCACATTGTTTAAATGCAGATTATACTGCAAAAACATCAATCATCTAATAATTACAGTGTAATTTGCGTATTTTTTTTTTTTGTATAGGTAAATACTTTTTCCTTTAAAAATTGTAGTTTGTGGCTTGTCAAACTACAGTTTCAACAACACTTTATCTGTTTCCATTTCATGCACATTTCTTATCTGCATTCTCGCCATTACCTCTTCAATAATCCCACTCCTTTATATTTAATATCTGCGTTTCTTCATCTCTGTCTAGATGGAAAGGTTTTGGATGCACATTGAAGCGTATCCCTATGGAATTGAGTGAGAAAAGCTCAGGTCAAGAGCAGGAGAATCTGCGGTTCTCAGATAACCGTCCTGTCCTTTGGAAATCCTGAGCCTGACACTGATGATTATGATTTCAGTTTGATCTTGCTGACTGTTTGTCTATATGAGAGTGAAAATGTAACACTGTGACTATAAATTAACTGGTGTTTTTGAACAATGACAGCGTTTTTATGGCCATGTGTTTCTCTTAATTTTATAGTAATGGTTTTTAAGAAGAAAATTAAATTAATAAGGAGATGGGTCTGATGAAGGACAGCTCAGAACAGCCACATTTGTAGCAGTGTCAGGCTTAATTAGCTATAATTTGTCATATCACATACAGTATGTAAATCTTGATTATTTCAATAGATTTAGTAATTTACACATCCACATGACCTTCCTTAAAGGATTAGTTCACTTTTTAAAAAACTTTTACTGATAATTTACTCACCCCCATGTCATCCAAGATGTCCACGTCTTTCTTTCTTCAGTCGAAAAGAAATTAAGGTTTTTGATGAAAACATTCTAGGATTTTTCTCCATATAATGGACTTCATGGGGTACCAAACGGTCCAAGGTCCAAATAACAGTTTCAGTGCAGCTTCGAAAAAAGATTTGTTAATTTTGAACGAGTCTTTTTTCGAGTCATTCAACGAACGAAATGACTCGAAAAAAGATTCGTTTATTTTGATGAACGAGTTTGAACAGGAGAGTCACGAACGTGCATCACAGAACAGAGCAAGGAGAGCATTTGTGCTTATAAAACTTAAACTTTTTTATTTATTTTTGAAATGACCGATCGTTTCGCAAGATAAGGCCCTTATTTATCGTCTGGTGTCGTTTAAAGCCATTTGAAGCTGCACTGAAACTGTCATTTGGACCTTGGACCATTTAGTACCCCACGAAGGCCATTATATGGAGAAAAATCCTAGAATGTTTTCATCAAAAACCTTAATTTCTTTTCGACTGAAGAAAGAAAGACATGGACATCTTGGATGACATGGGGGTGAGTAAATTATCAGCAAAAGTTTTTTAAAAAGTGAACTAATCCTTTAATACCCACTTAATTTGACCTGCTGTTCAACTGATTACATTAATATAGTATATAGTTCACAGTTAAAAACTAGACATTTAATTAGATTTTATTTTGATGCATAATTGTTCTCAATAATTAATTTCATTAAGATGGAGTTGTCCAAATTTTGTACTAAGGGCCAAAAATCAAACTTGATTGAGGGCCATGGAACGAAAAGAAATGTTGCGTTGTATTGAACAATATTTTGAAATGTATTTTTTTTCCCACTTATATTCTCTACATTTCAATGCAGAAATAAAACCATGAATGTAAAAACAAAAATATAAATTAAAGGGAAGATATTCTTCAATTGCATGTTTTCCCCTTCCTGTGATGTGCAGGAAAATATGGGCAAATTGAAGGACATCTCTGCATTAAGAATTCTATAAAAATCTCCTCATTTCCTTAAACATGGCAAATACAACAATATATCCTGCAGGAAGTGTGAGACAGACACAGAATGGGAAAGAGCAACTGCGAAATAGAGGTACTTGATGAGTAAATTTGTAAGTCCTCTTACATTTGGATTTGTTGGTTCGTGTGTGTGTGTGTGTGTGTGTGTGTGTGTGTGTGTGTGTGTGTGTGTGTGTGTGTGTGTGTGTGTGTCCGTCATGTCCAGGGCTGCTCCCCAGTGTGCTTTTGCCAGTCTGTGCTAGCTGCCCACTGTGCCACCCCCAGAAGTGGGCATTAGTCCTCTAATTAAACTTCTTTATGGTTTGGGTGGCACAGAGAACAGGCACATGTCATGCCAAGCCTTGTTTATACATGCCAGCCTCTGCTGTGCCCTGCCAAACTTTGCCATCTGACAGTGTGCCAACCTCTACATCTGAAGCCAGATCTACACCAGACTGTGCCAGTGAGGAAGGTCCATGCCAAGCAGTGTCACACAGTGTGCCAGCCATTACCATTTAATGCCAGTCTCACCAGTTCTTCTAAAGCTGCTGCTAATTAGCAGGGAACTTCATGAGTGTATTAAGAAACACAGGACCAATGAGAAAGCATTATTCTTATTAATGTTTGTGTGTGTGTACATATACATACTACCGGTCAAAAGTTTGTAATTGGTAAGATCTGTTACATGTTTTTGAAAGAAGACTCTTATGGTCACCAAGGCTGCATTTATTTGATCAAAAATACAGTAAAAAATATTATTACAATTAAAAATGGCTGTTTTCTATGTGAAAATAAGTTAAAATGTAATTTATTTCTGTTATCAAAGCTGAATTTTAAGCATCATTACTCCAGTCTTTGGTGTCACATGATCCTTAAAAAAAATACTGGAACAAATAAAAAGTTTATTAAGCACCAAATAACCATATTAGAATGCTTTCTAAAAAATGAATGATTCCAAACTTTTTACTAGTGTGTGTGTGTATGCATGTAGTTATTGCAGTTATACTGTATGGTAAATGTGGAGAAACTGGTGAATTTGAGCTCGAGAACATGCCAGACTGAGGTAAGCAAATACATTTATGCTCTGTTTAAATGCTTTAACAAAATTATTAGCTGAGTTCATTTTCTTTTGTTTGACAGTGGTGGCTTAATACAAAGTTACCGACTGTTTTACTGTACTACAATAACTGCAATCACTATGGCATTGTTATTAATTACGGTCTGTTTTATAAGACTTAACATGCAATAAAGATTTATTAGGATAAATCTAATTATGGTGACCTGTAATCGGAGAATCCTGTTAAAGTGGCAGCTTAACCAAGACACCTACACCACAGAATGGCTCCTATATTTAAACTGCTGCAAGTTAGAAAATCTTTCTCTCTAGCGGAAATTAACAAGTGGACATGAAGCATAAGACAGAGAGCTGATCCTTAATACAAAACATGTTATAACATTTGGCCTCCTCATCAGCAAGCTGTTTCCCCATTGGACCTTCAAGCTGTTTCCCACAGCAGCCAGAGGACCAAAACACCCCAAGGGCTTGTGGATAGTCCATATTTAATACAAAACAAACAAGAAGCAGAGCTTAAAGAAGCTTGGTTGAGGTATATGAATTAAGATATTTTTAGATAATTAGACGTCTTACAATCAAATATTGTAACTGTGTGTTTGTAGACACTGTACTAATGACAGTGTGATTTAGTGCTATACTCTTGTATGAGTCTAAATATGGATGCCAGAAAGATGCAAATCCACCATAGGTTTAGATCTAGCTAGTTTGCATTAATATGCATTTCCAGGAGCAGGTGTTCAAACAGCCTGATGAATAATTTGATCTGATCTTTGCTGGTCTCCATCCAGATTTTAATATACAGCGGTCTTAAACCTACCTTCATTTTTCAGCTGAACTATCACATTTTTCATTTGAGGATTGTCCACCCCTAAAAAACATAATTAAAAACCATGCTGTGTATTGTTAATGATATATAGGGCCAACTTCAAATAGTGCGTAGCCTACATAGTAAAGCAATACAAACGAGTTGCCAAGTCAGTGTGCGGTTTGCCAAGTTTTTGGAAATGGGCTTCTTTTACACTGTGGATTGTTTTTCAAGTGCGCTGGTTAAAGCGAAACCAATAATGATATATTTTGTATTTACCTCCCGGAATGCAATTTTTACCATGGGAACCATGACCAAAAAATGGATGTTGCCCCCGGAACGCGATCGGGCTAGTTTTGAGTAACAATTGGGTTTTGTTGTGAAAACCTGGCAACCCTCGCATATACACGTGTCTGGTGGAGAGAACAAAGTTCTTCAGGAGCTGTGGAACTCCAGTAAGTACTGTCAATGCTCTTTTATTCACTTTTAACGTCGGATAAAGTGATTTCCCCCCTCCTTATTTCAGATGATGCTGAGTCATTAATAAATTAGGCCTGATCAAAATAAAAAGATGATAACCGATGTATTTTTCCATGAGTCCCGCTGTTAGCGATTATAACGTTATTTAGCCTGTTTAGTAGCTTGTTGAATAGTAAATGTAGCTAACGTTGTGTTGGGTTTTGCTCAATATGATGTTCAGTTGTTGTAGATCAGTGGGCTTGCTGCAGTTGAATATCCAAGTAAGAGAAGCCCTTTGTCACAGGCATAAATTATGTGGCGGACGCAAGATAAGTTAATAATTAGGGTGAATTGCCCTAAAGTGGAACACTGTCTAATCTGGGACATCTGCAGATGTTTAAGGTTTGGGTTGTTGTTTTTAAGCAAGTTGCAAGATTTTATTTTTTGCCTTTAAAAAGGCCTAGGCCATGCTTATTGAGGTTGTATGTGTTTGTTGTTAAGTAAAATGAACTAGAGAACAGTCAGGAATTCTGAATTTAACTCTTTTTCTATCTACATAACATAACATAGGCATAATAGTTGCTTAATGGCTTTATAATAAATGTATCAAAACTATCATATATTATTATTTGCCTAATGATGTTAATTTTCCATGTTTCATCCATCCATAACCAAGAGAATTACTAACTTTTACTAAGATTTTACTATTCTACATGAATCAAGGCGATTTTTGCCTTTTATCATAGACTTTTCAGTGTCACACATTAGGGACACAACTGTCACACATTAGGAAGCTGCAGCTTGTCTCAGACGACTTGTACTAAGATCACACTAATATGTCTATCATTTCTTTTATGAATATGTTATCTGCATTTTCTCTTTTGATTTGATTAGGACACATCCTGGGCTTTTTAAAATGGTATTTGGTGTGTGGAGTTAATGTTTTGGCTACACATCCCAATGTGTCACAGAAGTCTGAAATGCAAAAAATGTCCCATATTAGGGCAATTCAACCTATATAAAATGACCGCGTGTACAGCTCATATTTAAACAATCTATCGCTTTGTTGTTTGTCACTGTACACATAGGCTTAAAAGTACAATTTTGGCTGTATTATTTGTCTCCTTCAAAAATTGCTCTTGAGAAATTTTGTTTATTGTCCCCCCCCAACTGTTAGATGGAATTTACGCCCATGATCACATCATGATTTAACTAGTATTTAACTTTTGTTCAGCTTTAATATTTAATTTTCAAATTGTTCAGGTATTGGTATTGAACACTAGACTTAATTTTTCAAGTTATCTTAAAATTATGGTAACTGAGAAGGGTCATGTTTGGTTCACTTAGTTTTGTTGTGGCTGCGACATGTTAATTAACTCGTGGGTCATGAAAATGTTGTGGCAAAATTGTGGCTAGTGATGTGAAGTGTAATCCTATGTTTAAGGAATGACATTTTCTCATGGTCACGACTTATTCAATGACATCTGTGGGTGCTTCTCAATATCCCTCCTCATTTCCTCCTTCCTCCGTCCTCCATCCTATGACCCGGAACCGATCGAGCCATCTTGAAGGACATCTCAATTCTAATTGCACAGTGAGAAAGAGGAGTGAGGAAGCTTGCAGAGGACTTGAGCGTGGATGCACATGCAGGTGTATCCTATGTGGAAGTCTTTCTTGTTGAGAAACCTGGCGCACATATAAATTCTCCTCGCCATTCACATCTGTCACAATCATTTTAATTTATGCTTTACCTTTGCAGTTTAAATGAATCATATATCACACAAATATCAACAGGGCATCTTGCTTTATTTTTATTATTTATAAATTTCGTAAATAATCAAACTTTAACAACATAATGGCAGATCCTTTGAGCGCAGCTGATGACGCAGTGAAGTGACGCTCGAGTGATCAAGAATATTCCAATATACAAGCTTTCCTTTAATTCCTCTGTCCTCATTTTTCTTTTCTTGCAGCCTTCCCTCGCGTCCTACAGGGGGTGGAGCTGAGAAGCGAGCAAAGGAAACTATGATATGCAAATAAGAATTGAGAAGCACCCTATTGCTCATTGCAATAAGTTTAATGGCCCTCTGAAATGCCTTGAAACGCGCAGCATTATTCAGTGTGTTGAAGTAATTTCCACTGAAACAGGAAGACAGGGCTGGACATATCGAACAGCTCCTCCCCCTTTTAAAATAGCCAATAGCGTTTAGTTTATCACATCTCGGCCAGAGCTGTTGAGCTTGGCAAAGCTGAATTTGACAGCTTATGACAGCCACAGTCTAACTATTAGACTAATAGATTCCCCTTTTAGATTTAATATGAAACTGTTACTAAAACAAAACAGTGAACATAGTCATGCTGAAGATGTGTGGTTTGAAAATTGGTGCATGGCACTGGTATAATCTCTTCCACTTGTCAGTGCTGTCTAATCGTTTCTCCTCCTAATCTCATCCATATTGCTTTAAAATATGTCATACTGTGCAGAATTCAAATGGTTCCGATACGTTTTCTGGTTAGTGACGATTTGCACATATTATCCGCTCTGTGCTGTCATGTCTCTGGACCGGAGCTGTGGCCATTCACGGACACGAAACCAGAATTAATTTGCCCCAATGGGAAAAGCATATTTACACTGTCTGAATCGTTCCCCATCCCCTATATAGTGCACTATGTGTCCACATAAAAAAAGTAATAGGTAGGTGTGGTCTTATATGTAGTCATTGTTCATTGCAGAAGTATTTTTTGGCACACAGTGCCACGACAAATCAATCACTCCTTTACGACTGGCTGCCTGCCCATTCATTCACTGAGCTCGCGGCTGCTGCAACTTGGGCTCTCTTCACGACTCAACCTCCATGGACAGTTTTTTAAAGTTTTATTAGAGAATAACTACTCAAGATTTTGCTTTAGTATAATTTTCGGGACAATCAGGGCCGGATTCGGGAGAACAGCTTATATTTCGGGACTGTCCCTAATTTTTCGGGACTTCTGGTCACCCTACGACAAGTAGACCCCAATTTCTGCACCAAGCAATAACACACCAAGAAATAACAACAAGAAGAGACCAGCTCTCAATATGGGATGCTGGAACGTCCGCACTATGAAAACTGGACTTGGTGACCTCCCTAACATCAGTGACGTAAGAAAGACAGCTACTGAGACTGAAGGTAGATATAGCCGCTCTGCAAGAAACACGCCTGGCTGATCGGGATCTTTGAAGAAGAAGGATTACACCTTGTTCTGGCAAGGAAAGAGAACTACACCAACCTGAATGACGCCACCAAGAACATCCACAGAGGTGAACACCTTGTCATCCTTGGCGTCTTCAACCCCAGTGTAGGTGCAGACCATAACTCTTGGCCTTCCTGCTTGGGTTCCTTTGGAGTTGGCAAGATAAACTAGAATGGGCAGCGCCTGTTGGAGCTTTGCTTTTATCATGGTCTCTGCGTGACCAACTCCTATTTCCAGACAAAGCCACAACACAGAGTGTCATGGTGCCACCCTCGTTCCAAGCACTGGCACCAGCTCGACATGGTCATCGTCAGAAGTACAAGCCTCAAGCATGTGCTTCTCGCCCGCTAATACCACAGTGCTAAGTGTGAGTCTGATCACTCACTGGTATGCTGCAAGATCAAGCTGCTACCAAACAAACTCCACCGCTCCAAACAAGAAGGGAAGCCACGCATTAATACGACTAAGATGCAACATCCAAAGAAGCTCGAAGAATTCACAAAGTCTCTTTAGGGTGCTCTGTCTGTGGGTTACCCATGTAACACTGCTTCTGCGTCATGGAACCACCTCTGTGAGGCAATTCAGAAATCAGCCCTTGCTACCTATGGGAGAAAGACTTTCAAAGCGTGCTACCCTTGCTGAATATAAGTGCTCACCAGGTGGGAAAACCCTTCAAGCACTCCGATTGGCCAGGAGCAAAGTACTGTAGACAGCAGGAAGATGCGCCAACGAGTACTGTCAGGAGCTCAGTCATGACATTTAGAATGCAGCAGCAACAGGTAACATCAGAGGCATGTACAAGAGCATCAAGAAAGCTCATGGACCAACTCAGAGCAAATCTGCACCCCTGAAAACCAGCTATGGAAAGGTGATCACCGACAAAACCAAGCAGATGGAGAGATGGGTGGAACACTATTCAGAGCTCTATTCCTCAGAGAACATTGTTGTCACCTCAGCACTGGCAGCATCGATCCTCTGTCCACCATGGAGGAGTTAGACGCTGAACCGACACTAGCAGAACTCAGCAAGGCTATCAACAGCCTAGCCTACGGCAAAGCCCCTGGGATTGATGACATCCCCCCAGACCTGATCAAGCATTGCAAGACCACCCTTTTGCAGCCTCTATTTAACATAATTTGCCAGTCTTGGAGTGAAGGTGGTGTTCCACAAGACATGAGAGACGCCAAGATCATCACCTTGTACAAGAATAAAGGCGACAGGAGCAACTGCAACAACTACAGAGGCATCTCCCTCTTGAGCACCGTAGGCAAACTGTATGCAAGAGTGATGTTAGTGTGTCTTCAACAGCTGGCAGAACGCATCTACCCCAAGTCCCAATGTGGCTTTAGAGCAGAACGATCTACAGTGGACATGATCTTCTCCCTTTCCCAACTACAGGAGAAGTGCAGGGAATAGCAAAAGCCCCTCTACGTCGCCTTCATAAACTTGACCAAGGCCTTCGACCTGGTTAGCAGGGATGGACTCTTCAACATCCTCCTGTAGATCGGATGCCCTCCGAAGCTCCACAGCATGATCAGATCTTTTCACGACGGTATGAAGACAACCATCCAGTACGATGGCAGCATGTCCGAACCATTTGACATCAAAAGCGGCATGAAGTAAGGTTGTGTCCATGCTCAAACCCTCTTCGGCATCCTGTTCTCCCTTCTTCTGAAACATGCTATCGGGAATTCAAAGGGGTGTACATGCACACAAGGTCAGACGGCAGACTCTACAACATTGCAAGACTCAGAGCAAAAACCAAGGTGCGTGAGATCATCATTATGGTCTTTGGATATGGTCTTTGCCGATGACGCAGCAGTCACCTCTCACACTGAACAAGATCTACTGTGTCGATCACTAATGAGGAACCAAAGGATACAACAAAGGATATTAGGCTATATATATTTAATTTATTTCAGCTTAATTAAAGGGAAAGTTGACCCAAAAAGCCATTCTAGGTAGCCTGGGAAAACCCAGACGAACTTCCGGCAAATTTAGATTTGCTCTGCAAGTTAGTCTGGCGAAGAGTCCATTCAAGCTCATTTCCAATCTCTCCAAATCGAGGCACCAATCACGAACGTTGAGGCGGGCTTTACAAGATGACGATCGATCTGATTGGTTTTAGATCTATCCAATTGCGCCCAGAGGCATTTGAGCGACGTCCGTTGGCGACGCCCCTTTGGAAGTGAGCTGTGAATGAACCTTCCCCAGACCCTAACTCAGTTATGACTGAGAAGGGTCTGGTTTTAACCAGGCTACATTCTAGGGGTATATGACTTTCTCCTTTCAGCCAAACACAATCGGAGTTATATTCCGTATTTTAGTTTATAGTTAGTCTTCCAAGCTTTATGATGGGAGTGAGTGGTACCTGAGATTTTGAAGCACAAAAAAACTCAATCCATCCATCATAAAAATAACCCATACGTCTCCAGGGGGTTAACAAAGGCCTTCTTAAGCAAAGTCATGCATTTTTGTAAGAAAAATGTCCAGAATTATAACTTTACTAACTATAATCACTAGCTTCGGGTAACGGCCGTACGCGAGTCTAGTTCCAACAGAAAATTGACCTCTGACCCAACGCATGATGTATGGACGAACGTGGAAGCACAGTGGATAGAGCAAAACAAATCACCGGTCTCGAATTCAAAGTCTAAAATGTCAACCACCACCAATGTGCAGCATCCACCTGGATGATGCGACGGCAGCCATATTGCGCCAGAACGTCCACCACACACCAGCTTACTGGTGGAGAGGAGACAGAGTGATGAACCCCATTGGTATATATATACATGGGGATGATTAGGAGGCCATGATGGACAGAGGCCACTGGGCAAATTTGGCCAGGATGCCGGGGGGTTATACCCCTACTCTTTCGAAAGACATCCTGGGATTTTTTGTGACCACAGAGAGTCAGGACCTCGGTTTAACATCTCATCCGAAGGACAGTGCTCAATTGACAGTATAGTGTCCCCATTACCATACTGGGGCGTTAGGACCCACACAGACCACAGGGTGAGCGCCCCCTGCTGGCCTCAGTAACACCTCTTCCAGCAGCAACCTGGTTTTCTCAGAAGGTCTCCCATCCAGGTACTAACCAGGCTCAGCCCTGCTTAGCTTTAGTGGGCAACCAGTCTTGGGCTACAGGGTGATATGGCTGCTGGCTTTTTGTTGTATTTTTAATTAAATAAATACAGCATTGGTGAGCATAAGTGACTTCTTTTAAAAACATTAAAATCGTACGACCCCAAACTTTTGAACGGCATATACAGTATAAATATATATATTTTTTTTCCCCCTCACATTCTTTCTTGTGAATTAAAGGCTCATTATGCGAGTCATTATCTTCTCAGGTGTAAATCACATAATTATTCATGATAGGGGTTGGACCATTCACGCCCACACGCATATTGCCTTTACAAACAAAAAGTGTTTTAAAAATTTTAATCAATCTATTGTTTTATGTGAATAGGCTGGTGATTTTCAGATCATTTTGAAGCAAAAACTCTAGGCCACAACATCCATTAGTCAAAAGTATTGTGGACACATATTTAGTATGTGTTTTGTGGCCTTATTTCAGAAACTTTAATTTTTAGTTTTATCAATAACCATGCATAAACAATATTCTCTCAAAAATACAAACATGTACATAATTGTTGCTCACATATTATGGTCACGCAGATAATTTTACGCACACATTAAGCTCGAGGACACAGGAAATAGAAGTCATACCCACAACATGAGAAGTCGGGGTTACGAGAAAAATATATCGTCCCCTTAACACAGGAACTCGAGGCCATGACTTTACATTGCTTGGCCACAACATAAGGATGTAGTTACCTCTGCAAAACGATCTTGTGGCCACAACATATCATCACGTTGTCGAGGCCACGACAAAACTAAGTAAACCAACATGTTCCTGTAAGACTGGAAAAACTGGAAGAACTGGAATAAAGTGTTATTCTCTGAGAAAACAAAGGAAATTACCATTTGGATCCCATCTTGTGTACCATTCGAGACGCAAGTCTCACTTCAGAATCATTCTAATCTACATCTCTTTCCCTCTCCCTCCCTCGTGGTGAGATCACCCAAACTCACACAAGAATCAATATGGTTTTAATGTGAACAATTATCATACAGTTTATACATGTTTGATATCATTTTAAATGTCTCAGTGCGACTGGTACAAATGTCTCATTCTCAAAGAAGTAAACCAAAAGGTAATAAAGTTCTTAAGAGTTTAGAAATATCTTGCACACAGAAGGGTGTGACTTTCAGGCAAATAGTCAGATGGTGTTAACTCAATGCAAATTTACACTGATAGCAAAAGGTTTCAATGTAAATCCACTGTGAACTCACGTTTACATTTGAAATGAGGTCTGTCCATGTAATGAACTGCAACGAGAGCTCAGGGCCTTTTCTGTATCTCAGATCAGCCCGTGAGGCTGAGAGTTGCGAAACACTCAGCAATTGACTGCGACATTATTTTCATTCCAGAGTTTAAAAAGAATAGTAAAACATTCACTCACACTTAATGATGCACAGATATCATTAAAACCTTTTCATTTATGGAGTCAGATGAAATAACAAGAAAATACATATGAGAAAATGTATTGCATTTAACCAAAAATACTTTCCCGCGAGAAAAGACAGTAACACGCAGAGACCTTCACCCATTGATCAGAAGACCCTCATTGGCCTGATCCAGCGCGGGTTTACATTCCCTCCCTGTCACTATACAAGACAAGTCTTGTCTGGTACAGCTTCACTGTATTTCTGTACAATACTTTTTTTTTTTTTTTACTGTCCATCCATCCATCTTCTTCCACTTATCCGGGGCCGGGTCGTAGGGGCAGCAGTCTAAGCAGAGATGCCCAGACTTCCCTCTCCCTAGACACTTCCTTCAGCTCTTCCGGGGGGACACCGAGGCGTTCCCAGGCCAGCCGGGAGACATAGTCCCTCCAGCGTGTCCTAGGTCTTCCCCAGGGTTTCCTCCCAGTGGGACGTGCCGGAACACCTTCCCGGGAAGGCGTCCAGGAGGCATCCGGAAAAGATGCCCGAGCTACCTCAGCTGACCCTTCTCGATGTGGAGGAGCAGCGGCTCTACACTGAGCTCCTCCGGAGTGACCGAGCTTCTCATCCTATCTCTAAGGGATCGCCCGGCCACCCTGCGGAGAACGCTCATTTCGGCCGCCTGTATCCGGGATCTTGTCCTTTCGGTCATGACCCAAAGCTCATGACCGTAGGTGAGAGTAGGAACATAGATTGACCGGTAAATCGAGAGCTTCGCCTTGCGGCTCAGCTCCTTCTTCACCACGACAGACCGGTACATCGACTGCATTACTGCAGAAGCTGCACCGATCCGTCTGTCAATCTCCTGTTCCAACCTTCCCTCACTCGTGAACAAAACCCCAAGATACTTAAACTCCTCCCCCTGAGGCAGGAACTCTCCACCAACCTGAAGTGAGCAAGCCACCCTTTTCCGACTGAGGACCATGGCCTCGGATTTGGAGGTGCTGATTCTCATCCCAGCCGCTTCACACTCGACTGCAAACTGTCCCAGTGCATGTTGAATGTCCTGGTCTGAAGGGGCCAACACGACAACATCATCCGCAAAGAGCAGAGACGAAATCGTGTGGTCCCCAAACCTGACACCCTCCGGCCCCTGGCTGCGCCTAGAAATTTTGTCCATAAAAATTATGAACAGAACCGGCGACAAAGGGCAGCCCTGCCGGACTCCAACATGCACCGGGAAGAAGTCTGACTTACTGCCGGCAATGCGAACCAAGCTCCTGCTTCGTTCATACAGGGACCGGACAGCCCTTAGCAAAGTACCACGGACCCCATACTCCCGTAGCACCCTCCACAGGCCGCCGCGAGGGACACAGTCGAATGCCTTCTCCAAATCCACAAAGCACATGTGGATTGGTTGGGCAAACTCCCATGAACCCTTCAGCACCCTGTAGAGGGTATAGAGCTGGTCCTTTGTTCCACGGCCTGAACAAAAACCGCACCGTTCCTCCTGAATCCGAGGTTCCACTATCGGCCGTATTCTCCTCTCCAGTACCCTGTCATGGACTTTCCCAGGAAGGCTGAGAAGTGTGATCCCCCTGTAGTTGGAACACACCCTCCGGTCCCCCTTCTTAAAAAGAGGGACCACCACCCCGGTCTGCCATTCCAGAGACACTGTCCCCGACCGCCACGCGATGCTGCAGAGGCGTCTTAGCCCCACAACATCCAGAGACTTGAGGTACTCAGGGCGGATCTCATCCACCCCCGGTGCCTTGCCACCGAGGAGTTTACTGACTACCTCGGTGACTTCAGCTAGGGTGATGGACGAGACCACCTCTGAGCCCTCAGCCTCTGCTTCCTCAATGGAAGACGTAACGACGTGATTGAGGAGATCCTCGAAGTATTCCTTCCACCGTCCGACGACATCCCCAGTTGAGGTCAACAGCTGCCCACGTCCACTGTAAACAGCGTTGGTAGGGAACTGCTTCTCTCTCCTGAGGCGCCGGACAGTTTGCCAGAATCTCTTCGAGGCCGGCCGATAGTCCTTCTCCATGGCCTCACCGAACTCCTCCCAGGCCCGAGTTTTTGCCTCCACAACCACCCGGGCTGCAGTCCGCTTGGCCTGCCGGTACCCGTCAGCTGCCTCAGGAGTCTCACAAGCCAACCAGGCCCGATAGGACTCTTTCTTCAGCTTGACGGCATCCTTTACTTTCGGTGTCCACCTGCGCCTGCGCCATACCGGGCGACATCACGGTCCTCGATTTAATTTTTCTCATAAGGGTTTTTGAACCGCTCTTAGTCTGACCCGTCGTCTAGGACCTGTTTGCCTTGGAAGACCCTACCAGGGGCTTATAGCCCCGAACAACATAGCTCCTAGGGTCATTCGGGTACTCAAACCCCTCCACCACGTTAAGGTGGCAGTTCAAGGAGAGGTTTTTTTTATTATTATTTTATTTATTTATTTTATTACTGTATTCACTGTAAAAACCTAAGTGTCTGAAAGGGCAATTCTACACATTAGCATTTGCTTTTGTGTTCCATACAAGAAACATAAAATAAGTGTTTTTATTTTAAAATAAAGTTTTGATTTTAAAAACTTTATTTGATTATTTAAAAATACAAAAGTTTTTCATGAAGGTTAGGTCAGAACATTTTATCCTAGTAAAAAAATAATAGAAGTCGATGGAAAGTATGACAAATATGTGTTTGTTTGTTTGTTTGCTTGGCTGAATGTTTTCCTCTCACAGGTCCTGAAAAACCAGTTCTGCAGAGAAACACCTGAGAAGGAAAGTGAAAGGAAGATCAGTGCTTTTGATAATCAAAGTGCCATTTCAGAGGAGGACAAAGAAACATCTACAAATATTTTCATTATTCAAGGTAAGTTAGTAAATACTTTGTTACTGACCAATGTTTAATTTTTATGTTGAAGATTCAAGCATATTCATGATTTTACACTGCTGAAACGAGGCATGTTTGCGTTTGATTACAGTCTTTACAGTGGCATCCACTGAATAAAAGTTCTAGATCACGTCATTTACAAAACTCATAACTTTCAATACAGATTTATAGAATTATTTTGAGTTGAACAATAAGCATGTTGTTGAACATGGAACATGAAACATTGTATTCTTTCAGTATCCCTCACAGCTTTGGTTTATTTGTCAAATATTAAATAATTCAATTCAATTCAATTCAATTCAAATGTATTTGTATAGCGCTTTTCACAATACACATTGTCTCAAAGCAGCTTTACAGAAATTGCATTTCGGAAATGTACATAGAAAAATACAGTTAGTTAATCAAGTATTAATTTATGGCATAACATATCGCCGGCTTTGAGTCGTCTCTTCACAGGCGTCGAGTCGTCTCTTCACAGGCGTTGGGGCATCTGAAGTCTCCGTGAGAGGCTGGATACAAACTGGAGCTGACGAACGCTATTTACCTCGGGACTAGCGTCCCGAGATAACAGCAGAAAGGCAGATGGGAAATAATTAGCATAGCTGATGTTCATAATGTTAATGCATTCGAACTGATTCAGCAGTAGTATCAAAGGTTAAGGATTAAGTGAATGCTTGGTTAAAGAGATGCGTCTTTAATCTAGTTTTAAACTGGGACAGCGAGTCTGAGTCTCGTACAATATCAGGAAGGCTATTCCAGAGTTTAGGAGCTAAATGCGAGAACGCCCTCCCTCCTTTAGTGGACTTAGATATCCTAGGAATGACCAGAAGCCTCGAATTTAGTGATCTTAAAGAGCGCGATGGATTGTATGGCGATAGAAGGTCTGTTAAATACACAGGAGCTAAACCATTTAGGGCTTTATAGGTCAGTAGGAATACTTTGTAATTGATACGTAACTTAATAGGTAACCAGTGTAGAGATGATAAAATAGGTGTTATATGATCATATTTTCTTGATCTAGTAAGAACTCTAGCAGCTGCATTTTGCACTAACTGTAGCTTGTTGATTGAGGATGCAGGACAACCAGCTAATAAAGCATTACAGTAATCTAGTCTCGAGGTCATGAATGCATGAACTAACTTTTCTGCATCAGAAACAGATAGCATGTTGCGTAGCTTAGCAATGTTTCTAAGGTGGAAAAAGGCTGTTCTTGTAATATATGAAATATGATTTTCGAAAGTCAAGTTGCGGTCTAGTATAACACCCAGGTCTTTTACTGTAGTGGATAAAGTAACAGGACATCCTTCTAAATTAAAGTTGTATTGTAAGGGATTTTGTGGGTAGTTTTTTGGACCAATAAGTAGTACCTCCGTTTTATCTGAATTTAATAGCAGGAAATTACACGTCATCCAGCATTTTATATCATTTAGACACTCTGTCAATTTAGATAAGTTAGTGTTTTCATCTGGTCGTGATGAGATATATAATTGAGTGTCATCAGCATAACAGTGGAAATTAATTCCATGTTTTCTTATAATATTACCAAGTGGCAGCATATATATTGAGAATAGCAGAGGGCCTAACACCGATCCTTGCGGCACTCCATAGTCTACTGACGTTATCTTTGATTTTTCCCCATTTAAACAGACAAAATGGTAACGGTCTGATAAGTACGATCTAAACCAGCTTAATGCCTGTCCCTGAACACCAGTGTAGATTTGTAGTCGATCCAAGAGTATTTTATGATCGATAGTATCGAACGCAGCACTAAGATCGAGTAGAACTAGTATTGAGATACAGCCTTGGTCAGAAGCTAAAAGTAAATCATTTGTAATTTTAACTAGCGCAGTTTCTGTGCTATGATGCGGTCTTAATCCCGACTGGAATTTTTCATAGATATCATTTTCTTGTAAGAAAGAGCACAATTGAGCGGACACAATTTTTTCTAGTATTTTAGACATAAATGGAAGATTTGAGATGGGTCTGTAATTTGCTAAGTTATTTGGATCTAATTGCGGTTTCTTAATGAGAGGTTTTATTACTGCCAGCTTGAATATTTTTGGAACATGACCTAAAAATAAAGACGAGTTAATAATATTAAGAAGAGGCTCTTCGACTACAGGTAACACTTCTTTCAGTAGTTTAGTGGGTATTGGATCTAATAAACATGTTGTTGGTTTAGATGCAATGCTAAGTTTATTTAGCTCTTCCTGTCCTATAGTTGTAAAGCGGTGTAGTTGTTCTAGAGGGGCCATAATTGAGGCTGAATCATAAGACATCATAGAGGATTGTATATTTACAATTGTGTTTCGGATGCTTTCTATTTTCTCATTGAAGTAATTCATAAAATCATTACTACTATATTGTAATGGAATATTTTGCTCTGGTGATGTTTGTTTATTTGTTAGTCTAGCCACGGTGTTGAATAAAAACCTTGGATTATTTTGGTTATTTTCTATTAGTTTGCGGAGATGCTCAGCCCTGGCTGCTTTTAGAGCCTTTTTATAACGTGACATACTGTCTTTCCACGCGATTCTAAAGACCTCTGAATTAGTTTGTTTCCATTTACGCTCAAAGTTACGAGTTTCTCTCTTGATTGCATGCGTAGCACTGTTGTACCATGGTGCTTTAGTTTTCTCTCTAACCTTTTTTAATCTAATTGGTGCAACAATATCTAGTGTACTAGAGAACATGGTGCTCAAACTGCTAGTCATTTCCTCTAGTTCATCTGTTTGTTTGGGTGCACTGCGCAGCTGAGATAGATCAGGTAAGCTATTTGAGAATCTATCTATAGTTGTTGGAAGGATTGTTCTGCCTGGTTTATAACGTGGCGCAACATGACAAATTTCAGCAGTACGTATTATACAAGTTACCATGTAATGATCAGTGAGATCATCACTTTGCGGTATAATATTTATATCAGTTGGATTGGTTCCATATGATATAATTAAATCTAGTGTATGATTTAGACGATGAGTGGGACCACTGACGTTTTGCGTGACCCCAAAGGAGTTTAATAAATCTGTAAACGCAGTCCCTAACGCATCATTTGTATTATCTACGTGTATGTTAAAGTCTCCAACAATTATTGCTTTATCGACATTGACCAATAGATCTGAGAGAAAGTATGCAAACTCTTTTAGGAAATCAGCATAGGGCCCTGGAGGTCTATATAGGGTAGCCAAGGCTAGAGATAATATGGATTTGTTTCTTGCATCTAAGAGCGTAACATTTAGCACAAGTACTTCAAACGAATTAAACCTGTGACCTGTTTTCTGAGTAACATTAAGAATATCTCTATAGATTGTTGCAACACCGCCGCCACGACCGATCAGACGGGGCTCATGCTTATAACAGTATCCTGGTTGAGAAGACTCATTTAGACCGAAATAATCATTTGGTTTAAGCCAGGTTTCAGTAAGGCAAAGTACATCGAAACTATTATCTGTGACCATTTCATTTACAATAACCGCCTTAGGTGTGAGCGATCTAATGTTTAGAAGACCTAGCTTTAGAAATTGTTTTTGTTCACTGATATTTAGATTTTCTGGTTTAATTACAATAAGATTTTTGCTAGATCCTACACTAGATTTATTGTTTGGCCTCACTAAGCGAGGAATAGACACAGTTTCTATATAATGTTCTACACTACTTATATCAATTAAGTTGGGACAGCAAAGACTGTGATTTGGACTTTGACTTACTAGTCATATGGTGTGTAACGTCTTGGAGATGTTGTCCGACAGAACAGCCGCTCCGATTCTGCTGGGGTGCAGGCCATCAGCACGGTAGAGCCTAGGTCGCTCCCAGAACAGATTCCAACTATTTACAAAGAGCAGTTTCTGTTCATTACACCATGAAATAAGGCTATGTCCTCGCTGTCTATGACACTAAAGCAATAAAAAACAAACTTCTCATCTTTTCTTGGTTTATCTCCTATTTTCTACTCATGAATGCACTGACTGATTCAACATTACAACCTTTATATAATTCTAATAATTCATTTTGATAATGAGAATTTATTCATTATTTAGCAGTAAGGGTTTTAAAAAAAACTTCATTGCTTGTCTTATTTTTGTGATTATCAAACTTTGCACTCTAGTAAAAATGAAGAGAAAAATGAGAAATAAGGAAATTATTCTCAAAACAATTTACAGATTATTCTCTCTCTCTCTCTCTCTCTCTCTCTCTCTCTCTGTGCGTATGCGCGACTGCTGTGGGTGAGTGAGCGTGTGTCTGAGAGTGTTTGCGATCTTTGCTCTATCTTTTCTTATTTTGATGTTTATATAGATTTTTGTTGGTGATTTTTAAAAGCACAGGTAGTAGGGTGGTGGAAGTTACAGCGGCTGTTCAATCTGTTGACGCGCTGGCATGGCGTTAAGGTCCCGGTTGGCGTGGAATGCTCCATTGAGGAATGTAGCCTCGCTGTTGGAGAGATTGTTGGGCATAGTTGCATTAAGTCAGCGTCGAGAATGAACAGTGCAATTGTATTGTTTTTGGAGTCAATTGAATCAAGTTGTTGAACAAGTGATTGTAATCAAAGACGAACATATTGGAATTTTCCCGCTTGTTAATCCAGCAAAAAAAAGTTGTGATTTCAAATGCACCTTCATTTATTACTGACGAGATTTTAGAACATGAATTGGCAAGACGTGCAAATTTTCGGTAGTAAAAACGGTAGCAAATCCCCACTTTTGAAACATGTATTGTCTTTTCGTAGTTAACTTTTCATGATTCTGAAGGGGGATGCAGAAGAATTAAATATAGCACTGAAGTTTAAAGTAGAGGGATTTGACTATGTGATTTTTGCCACAACTGAGATGATGAAGTGTTTTAGGTGTGGGGAGGTAGGACATCAAGTTCGTTTTTGTCCAGAGCAAAACAATGCTCCCCAAAGTGATGTAAATAAACAAAAGGTGATTCAGGCTGTAAAGGAACCAGAGCCAACCTTAGGTACACAAAAGTCTAGTGAAACTGCAAACACTGATAAAGAAAATAGTACTGAGGGTAAGAAAAAGAGAAATGAGATTGATAAAAATGTACTGGATGGTGAAATGATAAAAGATGTTTTGTGAGCTGAACAATAAGCATGTTGTTGAACATGGAACATGAAACATTGTATTCCTTCAGTATCCCTCACAGCTTTGGTTTATTTGTCAAATATTAAATAAGGATATGTCCTCGCTGTCTATGACACTAAAGCAATAAGACACAGAGTAAGGACTATGCCTATGTCATCTCTTCATTGGCTTCTAGAAGATCCTTTAGTTAAAGGTGCAACACTGGATGTTGATAGACAAATAATGCCTGGAATGATGAAAATATTAGTAACAGCAAAAATGATCACCTTAAGACAACTACTGGAAGTTGCTGGAAATGACTTTGATAATGTGAATGCTGTGACACAATGTTTGGGAATCCGGTCACAGAGAGTGGTGGATCGTTTTTTGGACAATGTTAAGAAAACTCTGAATGATGAAGGCAAGCTTTTAATTATGAAATTTGACAGTGGAAGATCTGTACCAGATGTAAATTACATTTATCCAAACATGGACATTTCACCAAAGTTTACTGAAGAGGAAATTTCTCACCGTTTACTTGGGGCTAAAAGATTAGAAAGGTTGGATTTTTGCTCTGTGAATGAAAAAAAGGTGTATGAATTATGTGTTAAAATGTTAAAACAAGGAAAAATTGAAAGTGCGGGTTGAAACGCCATGGGCTGTTCATTTTGGTGTTAAAAACGATTGTAAACCTGTGTGGAGGAGTGTTCAAGCCAGCATTGACCAGAGCAAATGGGGATTTGCAGTGGGGAATACTGCACGTTATTGTTGCTGTAAATGCGTTTGTTAGCATAATTAATTCAGCAATTGATAGCAAATGTCCATTTTGTAATCAGAGTGAAACTATTTTTCACTGTTTTGTACATTGTGACAGGCTTAAATTATTTGTGATGCTTAATTTCATGTTTGTGGATTTTAAAGTAATATTTCCAATGGTTGGTTTAATTTTTGGTTTCAAGTTTTGGAAAAAAAAAAGAGAAAAAAAGGGCAACTTGTTATCTTTGTTGTTGGAAAAGCAAAAATGGCTATTTATCTGACAAGAAAGGAAAAAATAGATGGTGAAGTTGGTCGGTTTTAAGTGCAAGTTTAATAAAAGTAAGAATTAAATTTGATTTTTTATTTTATTATTATTATTAAGAATATAGAGGAATTTGAAAATGTATGGAATTACAAAGAAATGTTGTGCTTTGTTAGAGTTGGAGAATACATTTTTGCTAAATGTCTTGAGTAAAGTGTATTTTCGTTAATTGTTTTTAAATTATTTAATAAATTATTTTATTTATTTTTTAATAAAAAAAAAAAAAAAATTCTCTCTCTCTCTCTCTCGCTCATAATCTTTAGAATGAATTGGTATCATTCACAATCACTATTGTAATGTTTAGTATTTTCAATGTGACATTTTTCTTTTATTTCTAGTCTGCTCTGAAATGTGACTAATGTGACTAAATGTGACTAATGTGAGACTATCTTATCACAGAATCATTTCATTATACAAATTTATTTACACACATTGCATCGATCCCTTCTGTAAAAGTGCAACTATTTGAACATTTTTTTCTTTTCCAACAGTCCATGAAGGATGATGGAAACGGTTTTAGACCTGCTCATATATATTCTGGAAGACCTGGAAAAAGACTATCTGAAGAAATTTAGATGTCACTTAAACCAACATAAACCCATTCGAGCTGGTAAACTGGAGAATGCTGGTGCCACCGATATAGTGGATATAATGATAAAGTGTTTCGGAGAAGAAGAAGCTGTGAAGATCACACTGAACATCCTGAGGAAGATTAACCACAATCGGCTGGTTGAAGAGTTACAGAACAAGTACACTGAAGGTAATACTGGAAAGAATAGAGAACGAGAGGCAGCATAGGTTCATAAAAATGTACATATTAAGAGGCAGCCATGATATAAGTTTTTATTTTCAAATAAAATTCTTATGTTCAAGGCTGCATTTATTTGATCAAAATAGTTAAAATATTGGGAAATATTATTACAGTTAAAATAACTGTTTTCTATTTATTTTTTTTATTTTTTTCCTGTGATGCCGAAAAATGTACTGCTGAATTTTCAGCATCATTACTCCAGTCTCTTAAGTGTCACATGATTCTTCAGAAATCATTCTAAGATGCTGATTTGCTGCTTAAGAAACATTTCTGATTATTATCAATGTTGAAAACAGTTGGTGATGCAGTGCCATTTTCAGGATATTTTAATGAACAAAGTCCTATTCTTTTCTCCACAGTACAAAAGTCATTAAAAGAAGCTGAGAAAGACATAAGAAAACAAGGTGAACCTTTCAAATGTCCTTAAAGTGGGACCAAAAAATATTTTAGCATGTTTGATGTATACTAGGGATGTAACGGTACACAAACATGACGGTTCGGTACGTATCTCGGTATTGAAGTCACGGTTCTGTATGGGTTTGGTACAGCAGGCAGGAGAAAACCAAACACAAACTTGCTTTTTCATTTTTCTTTTCTTTTTTAATTAAAGGCACAATACGCCGTTAGAGGTCGCCTATTCAAAACAAAGGGATAGCTTGATGACGCCGAGATTGAGCGTGAAATCATGGGCGTTGTTGTCTTCACCTCATAGCCGGTGGAAAAAAATCCGACGGGTCTCGGGCAAAAATAATATTAATGGATGAGATTATCAACGTTACTGTAGAATGAAGCAGAGCAGGGCTGAGTGATGTGGGAGCAGATCAAGGCCACTGGAGTGATTGCTAATGAGAGACGAGCACAAGACATGGCTTGAGAGCAGGGGAACTTTTATTATGCTGCAGACGCTGCTTCCGCTTCTTCCAGTCAAGTGTATTTGGGGTAATACAGCGCTGTTTTATCATTTTCATTAGTCTGTTGAAAATTATGTTATAAAGTTTTTCTGTGCGTTCACTCGGCAGCTGCTATGAGACACTCGTTTGCCACTGCAGTAAGCTAGATTGATATTAGAATGTCATATTATTAAATGCTGGATGGCTTGTGTTGCTAAATGGCATGCAATTCATTTTAAAACATTGTATGACAGAGAAAATGCTACATTACTATTACTAAAAATAAAGCTGCATCTGATTGTTATGTTAGCCACTTGACAAAATAGTGTTTATTTCTGAGGCATGGTAAAAACATGGTACTGGTGGAAAATCAAGAAAACAAGCTATTCAAACAAAAAGACTAACAGTGTTGAGCTATATAACAATGATTAGTTTTCTGTATATAAATGTATCCAAACAGTTGTTCCCTTGTCTAATAAAACATATAATATATTAAAGTAGGGCTGGGCGGTATATCGAATTTGTACAATATATCGATATTTTTTATCCCCACGATATGGAATGAGTCAATACCGTTTATATCGATACAGTAGTTTGATACGAGCACATCTGAAAAATAGCGGAGGACGCAGTGTGAGCTCCTGCAGTGAAAGTACATGGTAGCCTACAATTTGTCCTAAACATGACACAAGCTTATATTAAGCGCTTTAAAATAACTGGTAAGATATAGTTAACAAGTTTAAAGCAGCTTGACCTGTCAGATGCTCTGACAGACTGTTGCTGACTGACAGATAAATAACTTAATTGCGCTGTTTAATGCGTTTGAGATGTGCATGGTGCTTTCCTCAGTGCTTAACTTACATTTCACAGGTATATTCTCCATCTGTAAATGTTAGAAAATCAAACAAATATGTCCATTTCACTGTCAGGAGAGGACGAGCTTCTTCAAGTGAATCTCCGCTAAAATTCAAGCTTCCGGTAATGAGCGCCGCCGCGCGAATGCACGCCAAACAGACAAGCACAATAGAATAGTAGCGCAATAATTCTGACTAAAATATACATAGGCTATTGCTAACATATTTGTTGTTGGAGACAATAAATGTGCCATATGTGGAATTTTAAACCTACAAGTATATTTTTATGAAAGTGACCATTATAATGAGGTAATCAAATGCAGGCTAATATAATTAGTTTGTGCTTTTGTTTTTATTTTCATTTTTAGTTTAGCCTTTAGTCATTTTAAAAACAAAAGAATTATATTTGTTTTTAGTTTGTAATGTTACAATGTAATGTGATTTTAACCACCTTTTTGCACATAATATATTGCATAGCCTACATTTACATTCACTATATTTGTTTCCATATCCTTCAATATCAACATTGTTTGGATATCATTGAGCAGGATGTGAAATAATTTTTTTTTAAATAAATACAGATTTTCTTTATCCAAGTAGAAAAACGTAGAAAGTACCGAGATATATATCGTATATCGCCATTTAACCAAAAAATACCGAGATATGATTTTTTGACCATATGGCCCAGCCCTATATTAAAGCATATTTGGTGTTTCCATGGTTTCTGCAAAATAAAACCGTAAATCGAGGGTGACGCAGGTATGGCGTCAATGATAGGCGATGCAATGACATGGTCCGTGTCCTGGTTAAAATTGCCTTTTTCTTTGGATTTAATCATTCTTGGAAGCATCTGGGATAATGTACACAAGTCAACAAAATATATGACACTGTTCTAGTGTTTTTTGGATATTTTAGTAAAAGAAATTACATATTGTGCGTTTAAACTGTTTTTTTTTTTTACAATTGTGTATATGTGTTTAAATACATTCTATTATAAATAAATATTTCTAAAGTATAAGAAATCTATCTTAGCTACCGTATATGGGGAGCCCCTAATTACAAATTACTATAATACTAAATATTACAATTAAAAACAAAGCCCAAATTATTAAATTCAGTTGCTAATTATTTTTAGATATATAAATCAACACTCAAATAATAAATAAAAAAACTGTAAATTGCACATAAGGTAAGTTTTGCAATAACTTCTAAGTCTAATTTTCAATACATTTTTTGAAATATAATCATTTACACAGTGGCTGTCATAAGCTGTTTTGATGACAAATGTATTTAAATATACATTAAATAATCAAGACATAACTAACTGGTTAAGTAAATATAATGAATTGGCTATATAGTGCATAAATAGTGCTACGTGAGATATTATTCTGAAGCTGTTTTATTGATATCTTTCCACAGTTGAAACACTGGTTGAGAGATGTAAACATCGATCGATCGTCTCTTTTTCTGCACTTTTTACTGGTAGCAAACAGCCTTGCATTGCCGTGCATTACCTTCTGGATTGGAGTGGGGATTGTCTGTGACTGAATGTATTCATTGTGCGAATGCATGCACCAAACCGTGACGTCCATACCGTACGGTTCAGGACGAATACCTGTACCGTTACACCCCTAATGTATACTGATCTCAGCTATGAATTTAAATAAAAACATGTTAAATGTTAACTGTAAGTTACCTTACCATATATGTTGAACAACTTTAAATATTTAACATCACATTAATTTACTGAAAACACCATCAAATTGATGCTCTTTTCAAGTGAAAGCTATGAATTACCATGTAATTTATGGTTAAAAAAATATTTTTGTTTTGTGTTACATTTTAATGTTATTTCCTTAATGTCTATTGCATTATTTTAGTGTTGTGTTACTCTGATGGTGTTTTGTTTGTATAACAGATTATTTATGGCTGCAGGAATTTTTGAAAACTCACAAAATTAACATGAAGGAGAAAGTAGAACACATTTTTGAGTGTAAAAAGGAAAATGAAGCACATCTAAAGGATGTTTTCACAGAACTCTTTATTACGGAGGGGGATCTTAAAGAAGTCAATCAAGAACATGAGATTCGGCAGATTGATGACACCATTAAACCCCGTAAATCACAGAACAGTTCAATCAAATGCAATGATGTATTTAGTCTGAACAAAAGTGAAAAGAAAAAGATTGTTTTGACCAAAGGCATCGCTGGCATTGGAAAAACTGTCTTAGTGCACAAGTTCATTCTGGACTGGGCAGAAGGAAAAGCCAATCAGGATATAGACTGTGTTTTCCTACTTCCATTCCGAAAGATTAACTGCATTAAAGACCGAGAGATCAGTCTGCATGAGTTTCTTCAGAGATTTAATCCTGAACTGAAGAAACTGGAAACAGCAAAGATATGTAAGATATATAGTTGTAAGCTTGCGTTTATCTTTGATGGACTGGATGAGAGTCGACTCCCTTTGGATTTTGACTGTGAAATTGAAAGCTGTGAGGAGCGATCATCTATAGATCAACTGTTTACAAGTCTGGTAAATGGGACTCTGCTTCCATCAGCTCACATCTGGGTGACCTCACGACCAGCAGCAGCCAATCAGATCCCTCCTGAGTATGTGTTATTCACGGAAGTGCAAGGATTCACTGACCAGCAGAAGGAGGAGTATTTCAAAAAGAAATTCAAAGATGAGACTCAGGCCTCCAGAATAATCTCACACATTAAGAAATCTCGAAGTCTGTACATCATGTGTTACATTCCCATGTTCTGTTGGATCATAGCCAATGTTCTTCAGGTCATCCCCATCGGTAACGATGCAGAGAACATCAACACGACACTCACTGAAATATACATCCACTTCCTGCTGATACAGATGAACATGAAGAGCCAGAAGTATGACAGAAAAACAGAAAGAGAACGTACCAACCTCTTAGATTCCAATAAAACAATGATTTTGAAGTTAGCCAAGCTAGCGTTTGAACAGCTGAAGAAAGAAAACTATGTGTTCTATGTGGAAGATCTAAAAGCATGTGGTATTGATGTGAGTGAAGACTTTGAGTCCACAGGAATGCTCACTGAGATCTTTCAGCAAGAAGCTGGACTTCATGAGATGAAGGTCTTCTGCTTCGTGCATCTGAGTGTTCAAGAGTTCCTTGCTGCAGTGTACGTGTTTCACTGCTACCTGATCAAGAAAATGGACGAGCTGCAGTTTTTCTTTGAAGAAACTCAAAACAGAGTTAGGAGCAAAACGTTTCTTTCTTATTTTAAAAGAGACAAAACCCCCAAAAATATTCCCTTGCATATTCCCTTGCATGATTTACTAAAGAAGGCTGTTGAGAAAGCCATTCAAAGTCAGAAAGGACATTTAGACCTATTTTTACGGTTTCTGCTGGGCATTTCACTGCAATCAAATCAGAACCTGCTCCGAGGCCTGATCTCACACATGGAAGACAGCAAAGACAGCATCACAGAAATAACCAAACATATTACAGAACAATTACTAAACCAGGATATCTCACCTGAAACGTCAGTGAACCTGTTCTATTGCTTACTGGAGCTCAATGACAATTCATTATATACAGAAATCCAGAGATACTTCAGATCATCTCCAGAAGGAAGACTCTCGTCTTCCATGTGCTCATTGATGGCTTACGTACTGCTGATGTCAGAGGAGGTGCTGGATGAGCTCGACCTAAAGATGTACAAGACATCACGGGGAAGTCGAATGAATCTCCTGCCAGCTGTGAGATGCTGCAGAAAAGCCATGTAAGTAACTTGTTGATTGCTGTTTATTGAATTTTTTCTCTACTCTGAAACTTTTTTTTGTTTAAGTGCTGTGATGAAGTTGCAATGTGAAGTATCATGTTTTACTTATTTGGGAGAGCAAAATCTGTATTTACTACAATGTATTTACTAAACAATATTTATAGCCTTTTTTTTTTAATTATGAATATTTTTTTTCACTTGGCTGTCACATTTGTTCCAACATACATGACTTAAATACTTACTAATAATGGAAAGCTTGAATGTTCACAGAGAACATGACATAACCTATCAATGTCAAACAAACATTGTTCCAACAAGATAAACACACAATAAATGTCTTGGTCAAATATCCTGTTTTTTCAGACTCTCCTCGTGTGCACTTGATGACACCTGCTATGAAACTGTGGCTTTGGCCCTGCATATACTAAACTCATCCCTGATAGAGCTGGACATGAGTGACAATGAGCTGAAGGATTCAGGAGTGAAGCTTCTCTCTGATGGACTGAAGAGCCCAAACTGTCAGCTAAAGAAACTGAGGTTTGAGATTTAGATGTGTTTTTAAATGTTGATTTCACACAACATATACACAAAGTATGATTACCCAAACCAAATAAATGATTGAATGTAATTATAATGTAATAAAGACAATGACAAAATTATCTGAATGTCTGAGCAACATATTATAATATTACTGCATCAATAACAAAATGATTGCAACTCACACGACAAGACCAAAAACTAAATAGAAATACATAAAAAACATGAATAACCTATTTAAATACATAGAAATTCCATCACACATCATGGCTGGTGTAATGGGGTCTGGGTGGAATATGAGGTTATTTCTGATTGTTGATCAACATAAATAACCATATTATAGATCCAGAAATTCAACCAAATTATGGTAACATTCATATTAGACTATAAGTACCCCTGTGTTCAACTCCCAGCCTAACAAATTATTTATTTAGAAACCAAGTAAAAACAAGAGCCCCAAGAGGAAATGATGAATATAATATGATAAATAAAAGAACTACAGAATATGATAAATAATGATGAGAAATCCACTGCCAGATTTTCTTCTGTTAAATGTCTTTAAAGCGTGAAATGTGACTGGTTAGTATATAGTAAAATAAAAGATAGCCTGTAAGATCTGTCATGTTATTGTTCTAAACTTTAGCTTAAGCTGTGAAGTAATTTAAATCAAAATTGATGTTTAATTATTAACCTGTTTTTAATTATGCTGTTCAGGTTGGCAAATTGTAATCTTACTGATCAGTGCTGTGAAATCAGTCTGGCATCAGTTCTACAATCATCAAACTCCCATCTGATAGAGCTGGACATGAGTGGCAATGAGCTGCAGGATTCAGGAGTGAAGATGCTCTCTGATGGACTGAAGAGCCCAAACTGTCAGCTGAGGAAACTGAGGTTTGTGATTTCAATAATTCATTCAGTAGTCAAATCCATAAAGCGTCTGCTGGTAAATCTAAGGTAAACTAAGTTGCTTTCAATGAGTGCTGTGCAGTGATATACACAGTAGCAGCTGAACAGCTGTTTCACATCACAACTGTTACTAAATCACCACTGGAACTCTGGGTTGACCAATCAGAAGGCAGTAGCAGAATTATAAGTTTATGCGTTGAAAAATGTTTCTTATAAAACAGATTGTTCCGTTTCTTGATTATGACTGACTGATTCTTGTTCAAAGCCATTGTAAAATACCCTGAACAAACAATGGTTCTCCACTAGCAATAGCAACTTTATTTATATAGCAAAATTAAAACAACACAAGTTGTGTGTGTGTGTGTGTGTGTGTGTGTGTGTGTGTGTGTGTGTGTGTGTGTGTGTGTGTGTGTGTGTGTGTGTGTGTGTGTTGAGTTATTCTCTTACTGGAAAACAAGAGGATGAAAATCAAAGAATGAGACTACAGTTTTCAGTTTATAAATTTACATTTAATTGCAGGGTAGGCGATTTGTTTCAGAAACATTTTTGTTATGCTGGTTGAAAGTCTCTTCACATCATTATCGCAATTATGTTAAGTGGTCTAAATGTACTTATATGCTATAATACAATAGTATTGACAATATAGTATTGATAATATTGACAAAGGCAGGTGATGACAAAACATGACGAGTCCATGTGGTGTGAGAGTGTGGCAGAAATAGTACTGAGGTCCATCAAAAGATCTTAAGTATATTTGATTGTGCTGAAGTGGAACTATTGCAAGTATAAATTAAGTATAATTTAGGTACACTTTTAAATATCCTGCATTTAAAGAATTATATTATGCAAGAATTATATTATAAATTTCCTGCAATTAAATAATGATATTATACAGAGATGATACTATCCCTTACTAATATAATTAAAATAAAGTTTACTTAAAAATAAAGTTTAATTACATCAATAAGTCTCAAGTGAAATGTTAGTACATATGGTAATGGTGTTGTTTTATACTTAGTATGAAATAAATTACATTTTGTTTTAGGTTTTTTCACTAGGGGAGTGCGGTGCATATCTATGAAGGAGAGCTGTGAGAGTCTCCATTAATTTGTGCATGTATTAAGTTAATGTTTAACTATTTTAAAGCACTGAATCGCTATCAAATCGCGATAAATTTGATTATTAGCATTTTAAATCGATTAATAACCGAAACAATGATTCACGACTTAAAAATACACAATTCAAGATCGATGCAAATGCATAGTCAGGATTTGTAATCGATGCATCGAGAAAACGAATGAATTGTTTCACTCCTATTTATCATTCATTATAATAATGTTATACAATTTAATGATACCTTTTGTAGAGTTACTAAAAGTAAGCCATTACTTTGAAGTATGCCACTTGAAATCATGTGAAATCATTAATAATGCTTTTAGAGTGTAATGGGTATCACTCATCCAAGATGGCGCCGCGGATGGCTGCCTCGGTGTGGAGCTCTCCAGCTATTGTGTTGTTTTTGTTCGTTTGTTCTGCGTTTAGTCATTCTTTTCCTATCAGTTTCACCAAAGACGAACTACTGGACATTAGGAAACACACACCAGAAACCTTTTCTACAGTTTTTGATTATTCGGACGTTTTGCTGGACATTCTCGTCGGAGGGGCAGCGTTGTTGTTCAAACGCGCGTTCAGACGCAAACGCGGGAAGCGAGCCGGCGCGCTGGTTAAACTCCGCGAGCGCGGCCTGCGCACTGCACTCCCCAGCATTCATCTCGCGAATCTCCGATCCCTTCCTAACAAAACGGATGAACTTCTTCTCCTCACCCACACTAACAAGGATTTTTTAAACTCTGCTGCTTTGTGCTTCACTGAAACCTGGCTGAGTGAAGCCATACCGGACAACGCAATACATCTGCCGGGCTTCCAGCTGTTCCGAGCGGATCGCATCGCGGAGCTAACGGGGAAAACGAGAGGTGGTGGATTGTGTTTCTACATTAACGAAAGTTGGTGTTCAGATGTAACAACACTGAAGAAGATGTGCTCTCCTAATTTAGAGGCACATTTCATAAACTGTAAACCCTTCTACTCGCCTCGGGAATTTTCCTCTTTCATTCTCGTGAATGTTTACATCCCTCCAGACGCGTGCGCGAGCGCGGCGCTACAACAGCTGGCTGAACAAATATCTGAAACGGAACAAAGGTACCCAGACTCTCTTTTAATCATTCTTGGGGATTTTAACAAAGCAAATCTTTCCCGTGAACTACCAAAATACAGACAGCACGTTACATGTCCCACCAGAGACAGTAATATACTGGACCACTGTTACACCACAATAAGAAATGCATATCACTCCGTCCCACGGGCAGCTTTGGGGCTCTCTGATCACTGTTTGGTTCATCTCATACCGACCTACAGGCAGGAACTGAAATCAGCTAAACCTGTGTTAAGGACTGTGAAAAGATGGACTAATGAAGCAGAGCAGAATCTACAGGCCTGCTTTGATTGCACTGATTGGACTGTTTTTGAAGCTGCTACCAATGATCTGGATGAGCTCACAGATACTGTAACATCATATATAAGTTTCTGTGAGGATACATGCATTCCTACCAGGACATTCTTATCATTCACTAATGATAAACCATGGTTTACTGGGAAACTCAAACACCTTCGTCATGCCAAAGAGGATGCTTACAGAAGTGGGGATAAAATCTTGTATAACCAGGCCAGAAACAGATTGACAAAGGAGATCAGAGTTGCTAAAAGGAACTACTCTGATAAACTGAAAAACCAGTTTTCATCCAACGACCCATCATCAGTCTGGAATGGCCTGAGGAACATTACCAACTACAAGTCACCATCCCCTCGATCTGTGGACAATCAACACCTGGCTGACGATTTAAATTCATTTTACTGCCGGTTTGAAAAGCCCTCATTCACACCACACACCCGGTCTGATCTGCACTTCACACATTCAGCATCACCTCCTGTTCTCCAATTATCACTCCCCCCTCCTGCCATCCAACCT
Organism: Siphateles boraxobius; assembly: GCF_051911475.1. Lineage (NCBI taxonomy): Eukaryota > Metazoa > Chordata > Actinopteri > Cypriniformes > Leuciscidae > Siphateles > Siphateles boraxobius. Next base: position 621,171 of record NW_027508887.1, on the reverse strand, counting down.
GAGCTTAAGGTCTGTGTGGAGGACGTGAGCCGAGTCTTCAAAAAACAGAAGACTAGGAAAGCCTCAGGCCCAGACGGCATCTCATCTGCTTGTTTAAAAGCCTGCGCTGACCAACTGGCCCCGGTCTTCACGCAGATCTTCAACAGATCATTGGAGCAGTGTGAAGTTCCCTGCTGCTTCAAACGCTCCACTATCATTCCTGTCCCCAAAAAACCCAAAATCACTGGACTTAATGACTACAGACCTGTCGCTCTCACGTCTGTGGTCATGAAGTCGTTTGAAAGACTGGTGCTGGCCCACCTGAAGGACATCACTGGACCCCTGCTGGATCCCTTTCAGTTTGCTTACAGAGCAAACAGGTCTGTGGATGATGCAGTCAACATGGGACTGCATTATATCCTGCAACATCTCGACAGACCAGGGACTTATGCAAGGATCCTCTTTGTGGACTTCAGTTCGGCCTTCAATACCATCATGCCTGGTCTTCTCACAGCCAAACTGACCCAGCTCTCCATACCATCCTCGATCTGTCAGTGGATCACCAGCTTTCTGACGGACCGGCAGCAGCGAGTGAGACTGGGGAAACACACATCCAAGACACTCACAATCAGCACTGGTGCTCCCCAAGGGTGCGTTCTCTCCCCACTGCTCTTCTCCCTTTACACTAATGACTGCACTTCTAAAGACCCCACTGTCAAGCTCCTGAAATTTGCAGACGACACCACTGTCATCGGTCTCATCCGAAACGGTGACGAGTCTGCTTACAGACTGGAGGTTGAACAGCTGGATGCCTGGTGCAGTTATAACAACCTTGAGCTGAACACGCTCAAAACAGTGGAGATGATCGTGGACTTCAGGAGGAACAGCTCAGCACTCCTCCCACTCACCATCATGAACAGCACTGTGGAAGCAGTGGAGTCATTCAGGTTCCTGGGCACTATCATCTCTCAGGACCTGAAGTGGGACAATCACATTGACTCCACTGTGAAAAAGGCCCAGCAGAGACTGTACTTCCTTCGCCAGCTGAGGAAGTTCAACCTGCCACAGGATCTGCTGATTCAGTTCTACTCAGCCGTCATTGAGTCTGTCTTGTGCGCTTCCATCACTGTCTGGTTTGGTTCAGCTACCAAATCAGACATCAGGAGACTACAACGGACAGTCCGTACTGCGGAGAGGATTATTGGTGCCCCCCTGCCAAACCTCCAGGACCTGTACTCTTCCAGAGTGAGGAAGAGAGCAGGTAAAATCATCACAGACTCCACTCACCCTGGACACCACCTGTTTGAACTGTTACCGTCAAGACGGAGACTCAGATCACTGGCCACAAGAACATCTCGGCACAGGAACAGTTTCTTCCCACAGGCCATTTCCCTCCTGAACAGTTAACACTCCTCCCAAGGCATATGCCTGTAAGTGCAATACTCCCACTGTTTAGTGCAATATCCCACAACTCAGGTGATACTTATATGTAGATTTATTTATTTATAATATTCAAAACACTGTAAATAGGTTCATAATCTGTAAATCTGAAAATGTCTATTCTGACTAAACCCAACTGTGATAGTTTTATTCTTATATATTTATACTTTCATTTTTTATTCTTATAATTTGTAGTATTATGTTTCATGTTGTATTTGTATATGTCCACTGGAAGCCTCAGTACCAAAACAAATTCCTTGTGTGTGCAAGCACACTTGGCAATAAAGCTCTTTCTGATCTGAAAATCTTCTGATCTGTATAAAGTGACAGCCAACAGAGATCTTACATATCACTTGTATAAAGCTTGAACAATTGGGATTGGTATCAGCCAATCATGATGACAAGAAATCGGTAGTCACTATTGGCTACTTCATTTACTCAAACATGACTATATCCCTCAGGAGATACAAATCTATTTACTTGCGATACTCTGGATTAATTAAATTTCCTTTTCGACTAATTTGCTACTCCTATTTTTGTCTTTGATTTATAAATGGATGTGTAATTATTCAGTTTTCTTTTATTCTATTCAGTTTGACAGACTGTTATCTCACTGGTCAGTGCTGTAAATATGTGGCATCAATTCTACAATCATCAAACTCCCATCTGATAGAGTTGGACATGAGTGGCAATGAGTTGCAGGATTCAGGAGTGAAGCGGCTCTCTGATGGACTGAAGAACCCAAACAGTCAGCTAAAGATACTGAGGTTTGAGATTCATTTATGCTTTATGCTGATGTATTATATAATTTATAACTATATATTTAATATTAAGTAGGTCTTTTTTTCTTCTATTTAGTTTTGGTTGAGATACAATGAGTTTTTTTAGATCACATAGATAATCGACAGGAAGCTAAGTGAAAGAGAGAGAGGGAGACGGGATTGGAAAAGGTCCCAGAGTCGGGACTCAAACTCAGGTTGCCCAAAACTCAACCTGTCTGAGTTTCGCTATGTTAAGTAGATTCTATGTATTCACATTCATAGACAGCTCAATCAGGAGTTACTAAATTTGGCCCATCTCACACACCAATCACAATTTGATGAGATAAAACCATATAAAATTACCACCGACGTGCATGTAAACAGTAAACAGATTAGGCTTTTGCATCACGTTCTGCTTTGTAACTAACTTGGTGTGTTAGTTTGTCTTGATTCAAATGAGCCAACACACAACATAAAATAATGCCAAGCATCCTGTGTAGCTTAAGCTATAAGACTTCCGAGATCTGATTGCATCACAATCCTGATGCAGTGTTTTCCAAAGTGATTTTAAATTAATGGAAACTGGATCTCGGTTATTGTGGGTAGGGACGATGTGTTGAGACTAATCGGACAAATGGTTTTACAGCTGAAGAGTGCTTGTGTTGGATTGATTGCTCAGATTGACAGGTCATGATTTCCCATGCACCATAGAATAGGAGCGCACCGCTGAAACAGTGCTGGAAGATAATCCAAAACTAAACCAAACTTGATTTTAGGACCTGTAATATATACTTTCTAATAGCCATCATGCCAAGCATAAATAACCAAATAAATCAATAAATTGCATAGCGTTTTTCTGGGGTTTTCACAGCAGTGTTAACATAAGAACCTCCAAACATGATCAAGACCTATTTTCTTCTAAATTTTAAAGGTTTTTTTTTCTATGAAATGAGACAATGTACTTAATGATACCTTGTTGTTGTTTTTTGTGTTGTTTTTGTAGAGTTACTAAAAGTAAGCCATTACTTTTAAGTATGCCACTTGGTATCAGCCAATCATTATGAGAAAAAATCGGTAGTCGCTATCGGCTACTTCATTTAGTCAGAACCTAAAACCCAAACTTACTCAAACATGACTATTTACTTCAGGAGACACACATCTATTTACTTATGATCCTCAATATCTGGTAGATGGCTGTCCAGATTGACTGGTGATCAGAACCATATTCTCCATATTCTGTTTATGAAGTCAGAGAGATTCCACTTTTATCAGTATATATTAAATGGAAGTGTAATTAGTCCTTTGTTTATTGTTCTGTTTAGATTGGCAGGCTGTGCACTCACTGGTCAGTGCTGTGAATATGTGGCGTCAGTTCTACAATCATCAAGCTCCCGTTTGATAGAGCTGGACATGAGGGACAATGGCCTGCAGGATTTAGGAGTAATGCTGCTCTCTGATGGACTGAAGAGCCCAAACTGTCAGCTGAAGATACTGGGGTTTGAGATTCATTCAATCAGTATTTTGAAGCATTATAAATTGACTATATGTTTAATTTTGATAGGCTCTTTAATGCATGCATATTGACATTCATATATAAGAGTCATCTTCTCTAAAAAGAAAGAAGAATATTGTTGTGCAAAAACAATTTGTCGAGTGTCAACAGCACAGTTTATGGCACCGTTGATGCAGCATTTTATTTACTCAGAACCTAAAACCAAAACTTAAACACAGCTATTTCCTTCAGGAGATACAAATCTATTTGCTTATGAACCTCAGTACCTGGTAGATGGCTATAGATCAACAGGCGATCAGAACCATATTCTCCTTTCAGCAGAACCTATAATTTATTTTTAAAAAGAGAGATTCCACCTTTACCAGTATATGTTTCTATGGAAGTGTAATTATTTGTTTTTATTAATAATAAAATGGTAATTATTATTCTGTTCAGATTGGCAGGCTGTAAAATCTCTGGTCAGTGCTGTGAAATTGTGTCATCAGTCCTACAATCTACAAACTCCTGTCTGAAAGATCTGGACATGAGTATCAATTACCTATGTGATTCGGTAGTAAAACTGCTCTCTAATGGACTGAAGAGCCCAAACTGTCAGCTGGAGATACTGGGGTTTGAGATTCCAATGTCTTAATGTTTGTTGATTTGATACACATCAGATATGATTACAGAAACCAACACATTATTAAATGTATTTTATTAATAAGTCTTGAAAATGAAGATATAATCAACAGACTGCTTTTTAATATTACTCCAGTTGCAATTGCGTTAAACATCACATGGCAAAAAAAATTAATAGGAATAGAAAACATAAATTGCATATTTAAATAAAGACAAATTTAGGAAGCAATAATGTTTTATTACTAATCTACAACTTACATTAAATGCAGTTTAAAATTAGCTAAATATTTGATTGCCTCATTCAGGTCAAAAGATTGAACAATTGAATGGTTTCACAGACAGGGATTAGATTAAGCCAGGAATAGGCCTTAGTTAAATTAGGACATTTAAGTAGCCTTTTTAAACGCGTCATAGAAAAAAACAGTACTAGTGTGCATCTTAAAGACAAATCAATGGTGCCATGTTACTTCCAGTTAAGACAACTCAAACATGCAGTTTAGTTTGGGATTAGGCTTAACCCTCAGGGGTCTGAGGGGTTTTCTGGGTCCTGGAGGTGTTCTGACATGCTCTGACATTTGTGCTTTTTTCAGTTATTTAAAAACATGTTAATGGCAAAGGTGTAAATTCACTCTATATAGCACAAACGGGGCTACCGTATTATGTGAGCAACATGTATGTACATGTTTGTATTTTTGAGAGAATATTGTTTATGCATGGTTATTGAAAAAAGTAAAACTTAAAGTGTCTGAAATAAGGCCACCAAACACATAATAAATATGTGTCTACAAGACTTTTGACTAATGGGCATTGTTGCCTAGAATTTTTGCTTCAAAATGATCTGAAAATCATCCTGCTTAATCATTTACACAAAACAATACATTGATTTAAATTTTGTAAGACACCTTTTGTTTGGAAAGGCAATATGCGTGGAGGCGTGTTCACACCTGAGAAGACAAAGGCCGGATAATGTGCCACATACATAATGAGCTGCATATTAATTAGCCCTTTCACACAGGAATGTCACAGGGTCCCAAAGAACGCAAGGACAAAAGAAATTATCTATATATACATATTTTACAATTAGAAATTGTAACCAATTACAAATAGGTTAGAATTACAACAATAATTACAATTTTAACAATATTTCAAGTGTATTCTTTCTTTGTAAAAAGTATACATTTTATCACACGTATTAAAAAAGGTAAGGATTCATTATTTTGAATATTGGAACAAACACTATAATAACATCTTAGTTGATAATTCAATATACCTACTTTATTTTTGACAAAACATCATATAGTATATTTAACATGAGCAGAAATTGGTGAACAAAAGCTTAGCTATTTAATGTGACAGTAGTCTTTTTTTACAGTCAAAACTTTATAATCTATCCAAAACTAATCACAAAATCTTGTCTAAACATTCTTATTTAGTCTGTAACATATTGTGTATGATATATTAGCATATACATGTTAATTTGCAGTTTGTTGCTTATACAGACATTTTATTTCAACATATTTCAGTCTATTTTTACTCATCTTAGTAGGCTATAGCAATATAGTTTGGATGTGTTCATGTAAATTTAATAACATGTTTACTAATGTAGATGCGAGATTGAATGAACGGCACAGACACGCGCTGTATAACTGTAGTAAACAAAGTGGCGATACCAGCTCACTTTTTTCCTTATCAGTGCAAAAGAGACTCAAATTACTCTGTTGATTTTGATCTTACATATAAGTGCTGTACATCATTACATCCTGTTAAGTGTCTATTTTTCTTGTGGGTACTCACAATAAAAACAAAGTGTTGTGCTTTTCGTCAAATAAAGAAAAATAAACATGATGCGCGTTTTACCCTCTCTCGTCAGTGAGGTCCATTCTGAAACGCGTCCGAAAAATTAACTGTAACTCTGTCAATATTTGTCACAGAGATACGAGAGATTTCTCTTTATGAATCTGAAATTCTCTTCCTTTAAATGAAGTAATTTATATAAAAAACAAATATTCTCAGTTTATGTAATCTGTATGAAAAGAGAGAGGTGTCAGTATTTTTCTTTCCAGCTCATTATACCTCATTACGCGTTACGTGTCACACAGACACGCAATTCATAATTGAACAGTCTTTTTGCGGATTATAGACACTATTCAATATCGTGATTAGAACAAAGCACTTAAGAATAAATGACTTACTACATCAGCTGGATCCGTTGCTCCTCGAAATGAAACTACCAGCACTTCTGGTACATTTTCCAGGGTTATTAGATAGTATTATTCCTCACAGGGTAGGGATACGCTGTGTTCACAGCGGTAGTAAGAAACTTACTAAACATGATTTTATAATCCAGCTGGTGGGCGTTGGCATGTTTGCATGGCTTGCCTTAGATCATTTGCGTTTGAATACCGCGCGCTCTCCGTGGGCGTGGCACATTAACGCGTAGTGAGGTATAATGAGCTGGAAAGAAAAATACTGATATCTCTCTATTTTCATACAGATTACATAAACTAAGAATATTTGTTTTTTTATATAAATAACTTCATTTAAAAGAAGAGAATTTCAGCTTCATAAAGAGAAATCTCGTATCTCTGTGACAAGTATTGACAGAGTTACAGTTCAATTTTCGGACGCGTTTCAGAATGGACCTCACTGACGAGAGAAGGTAAAACGCGCATCATGTTTATTTTTCTTTATTTGACGAAAAGCACAACACTTTGTTTTTATTGTGAGTACCCACAAAAAAATAGACACTTAATAGGATGTAATGATGTACAGCACTTATATGTAAGATCAAAATCAACAGAGTAATTTGAGTCTCTTTTGCACTGATAAGGAAAAAAGTGAGCTGGTATCGCCAGCGATAACGCCGACCCCAGAGGGTTAAGTTTTGTCTGTGAAACCGGGCACTAATGTAACCGATATATTCATTGTTTCTATTTAGATTATCAAACTGTGAGGTGACAGATGAAGGCTGCTGTTTTTTGGCTTCAGCTCTGCGTTCAAACCCCTCACACCTGAGAGAGCTGGATCTTAGCAACAATCGCACGGGTGAATCAGGAGGCAATATGCTCTCTGATCTACTGAATGATCCAAACTGCACACTGAACAAACTTGAGTATGTTGAGCAATAAGATTCATTCTGTCCTGAGAATTTCTGTATATGTGTTTCAGCTTTACCAAGCGTAAAGTGGAGTATGCCATTCAAAGGAGGCTGTAGAGCTGCAAGATATGGAGGAAAATAATGTTTATTTAGTTTTTCTTTAAATAATTTGGTTACATGTAATTTTCAATTAAGGCTTCTTAAAGAGATATTTCAGCCAAAATGAAAATGTTGTCATCATTTACTCACCTTCATGTCATTCCAAACCTGTATGACTTTTTTTTGTGAAATATAAAAGACATTTTCTTCTCAGTGAAACATTCTTCAAGATATCTTTTGTGTTTGGCAGAAGAAGATCAAACAAGTTTGATTATATTTAGGTTAATATTTTAACATTTGGCTGAACTATCTACTAATCTAACAAAGGGATTAGTCAGGTTTTAGTTGGCTGAAAAATCATTGGGTTGTTTCTTTGATTAAATAATTTTACTGTTTGGTTTAATAAGAAGTTCAGATATAGCCATGCTGCTTGTGCTTGGACTGATGGTTTGTCATATTTACTCTCTGGGTAGCAACACATGATCTACTGTACAGGTTTCACATGGCACTTTTGAGTTTACTTTATAGCATTTAAAACCAAAATACACCCCTAAAGGGATCATTCTGATAAAGCTAACACATGTTTAGGGTCTTTCACTCAGGGTTTTTTCATCTGTCTGCACTATTTCTTATAAAAAAGCATTAGACAGGTGTCTTTGACCATTGTAATACCCTTTGTTATTTTTCCTACTCTTGATTAATATTGTAGCAGATTAGCTTGAAAGGGAAATATGTATAATTAATTAAAACAAATTATAATTAATAATAAATATTTGGATTCGTTTTAGAATTGACTGTATCAAAATGAATAGTACAATTATTTAATCAGTTCGTCCAACAAACAGACAGCATAATCAATTATCAATTTTCGGAAATAAATGATCTTCCTGGCCAAGAAAGAATAAACTTTTCCTACTGTATAAAGTACTAACAGGGTAATAGCATAGATAGATCAAGATATTTAAGTGACTGTATTTGTGAGCAGCAACACAGAGACAATAAATCGTGGATACAGTGCATCCGGAAAGTATTCACAGCGCTTCATTTTCACAATTTTAAGGGGAGAGCATTTTTTGACGTCCATTCGTTACAATATTGCTTAATTAGCTTTAAATATGAACCATAGATGTCTATGCTTTTCATTATTTAGTCAGGTAGGTAAACATGTGGTTGTGTTAGACAAATATATGACCCTGGACCACAAAACCAGTCTCATGGTTTTTTTTTTGGTTTATTGATTTTATATGATTTATACATCACCTGAAAGCTGAATAAATAAGCTTTCCATTGACATGTTTTGAAATTCTGGAATCTGAGGTTGCAAAAATTTCTAAATATTGAGAAAATCGCCTTTAAAGTTGTCCATTTCTGTTTGCGACTGTGCTGCATCCACTCACAAAAATACATTTTTGATATATTTAAGGTAGGAAATTCACAAAATATCTTCATTGATCATGATCTTTACTTAATATCCTAATGATTTTTGTCATAAAAGAAAAATTGATAATTTTGACCCATGCAATGTTTTGTTGGCTATTGCCACAAATACAGTATGTCTGTGCTATTTATGACTTTTGTGGTCCAGGGTCACATATGAGCAAAATATAGGATGTTTATGTTTGTGTGGGTGGGTTTACTTGGCTATATTTTAGTCTAACAAAACCTCCCTTGTTACATTTTTATAAATGCATTTGATTAAATTAAAATATTTATTTCTAAAATGCAACAAGTTTTCATTTATGGGTAGGGCTTGTTTTTGGTTAACATTTTTGGGTAATATTAGCTTTTTTATAAAACAATAAAATTTTATGTTATGCCCTCATTAAGATAACTAAGTAAACGTGTGTGTGTGTGTGTGTGTGTGTGTGTGTGTGTGTGTGTGTGTGTGTGTGTGTGTGTGTGTGTGTGTGTGTGTGTGTGTGTGTGTGTGTGTGTGTGTGTGTGTGTGTGTGTGTGTGTTTGTAGTGGGGATCATGGGAGAGATTCTTATGACTATGACACAGTAGATCTGTTGTTTTGTGATGTTAAATGTTGTTTCTTCTTAGGTTAACACCTCTGTGGTCTCACACTGGATAAAAAACACAGCAAACACTCGTCTCATTATGTCTGATGAGAACATCATAGTTCACACATGTGAAGAGGATCAGTTCTATCATCTTCCAGAGAGATTTGATGAGGATCGTCAGATTCTGTGTAGGCCTATTGGAATCACAGGTTGGCTGAAATATCACTCGCATATAAAACAATCAGCAGGAAGAAAACAAATAGACAGTCAATTTGGATTTAACTATAATTTTCTTTCTTTTTCCCACTCTGGTTATTGTCTTTTTTCTTCTTTTTTTGTAGTTATTCATAGCTGTTGCAATATTTTATTCAGATATAGGTAAACAGGTACTGAACAGGTACTAAAATTTAGGTAATCCAAAGTATTTAAGATTCTGAAATTATTATGGAAAAATATGTAAATTAGTAATCTAATAATGATCTTGGTAGAAATCTGATAATCCAGTTTGGAAAATAACAGATTATTATCTTAATGTAATTGGTATGATCTATTTTGTAGCATTAATATCAGTGGGCAATGCTCTCCTAATTCCAGTGGACTAAAAGTATCTGAACTGGACCATTTGGCATGTAAGGGTTCAGGTGGTAGTATTTTTAATTAAGATATCATTTGAGGATAACATATTCTGTTAGAATAAAAGCTAATAGTTCCTGTTTTGGGCTGGATATATTTCATTTTGACAATCACACTCTCATATCCACACAGACTGCGTTTAATGACCTGAACAGGGATATAATTGGAAGTGAATCAGTGTAAATTGTCTGCATTCGTTGTGATTTTTTTCCTCATCAAGATTATATAGTCCATATGTTACTTTTTTGCTTTTCTTTCAGGGATAAAAAACTTTATAAATGCTTTTATATCCGATTATAATGCTTCTTTGTGCGTTCGCTCGGCGGCTACTATACAGGTGAAACTCGAAAAATTAGAATATCGTGCAACAGTTCATGTATTTCAGTAATTCAAATTAAAAGGTGAAACTAATATATTTAGTATATATAACTATATAAATATGCATGATTATACTTTTCAGAGGGCTGACATTTCTGTATTTAAAATCCTTTTTTTTATTGATTTCATGTAATATTCTAATTTTCTGAGCTTTTGAATTTGGGGTTATCATAAATTTGGAAGCCATAATCATCAAAATTAGAACATTTTCACGATATTCTAATTTTTCGAGTTTCACCTGTACTTTAACATTCAGAGAGCACCCCATCACAGGCCATTCTCGAGCAACCTGCACACCATGGCCAAACACCTCTTGCTATGGGATCAGCTCAACCTGCGCTCGCTAAGAGCACCGCACGTGCCAGGCATTCTGAACCAGGGTGCGGATATGCTATCCAGAGACAATGCCCTCCCAGGGGAATGGTCTCTTGACCCACAAATGATTCAGATGATATGAAGCATCTTCGGCGAGGCAGAGGTCGATCTCTTCGCCTCAGAAGACAAGGCTTGTTTTAAAGGGGTTCCCATAGCGTAAGCTACTTACGCAGTACGAGAGACCTCTCGAAAGGGGATGTCTCGGTTACTTACATAACCTCGGTTCCCTGACAGTATGTACCGAGTATTGCGTAACCCGCCGTGCTACTGTGCTTTGATCATGGGATCGCTTCAGTCGATTTAACCTGAATTCTATGGCGAAATGGGAGCTTAAATAGCTATAAGCCACGCCCATTCTGGCGGGCTTTGACACGCACAGGCACGAAGAGTCCTGATTGGTTCGCACATCCTAGCAAACTCGCCATAGGTTCGTGCATCCTAGCCGACTCGCCATAGGTTCTTGCAGTTGCCGCAGCACAAGCCAATGAGCGAGCTAAGGCGCTCAGCTGTATGTCTGCTGTGCAGCTGCACTGAGTTTTAAAAAATTTGCTTCAATATTTTCGAGAAAAGGAGTTTTCCCATAGCGGAAGCTACTTACGCAATACTCGTACCCTATTCTCAGCGAACCAAGGTTACGTTAGTAACCGAGACGATATCTTAAAATATCAAATTACTTTGGTAGAAAACTAGACGTATGTTTATTGAAATTAGACATATGTTTATTGTATGTAAATTCTCACACTTTATTTGCTTCTATTTTAGAACACTTGATGATTATCTACTGAAAAAAATATTTATTACAGTGAAGGTTAAAAAATAACTGAATTCTGATTTGTTATGTTTCTCTCAGCTGTATGACGATTCAGTTTGATTTCTCATGTCACCAGCTTTAAAAGTGAATGCATAAAAGCAAATAAATGAATACAAACCAATGCAAATAGTTGGTAACAATCGTGGCATTAAACTTTTGGGTTGGGCATGTTTTTGTCGCATTGTTTTAACCGCTTGATGAACTAATGTTTGCATTCACTCAGCCTCGATGGCAAACATACTGCTGTTCTCCACATCTAGACAACAAATGTATTAATATGAAAACATTAACTGTATAACATACCGTTTCATTTTCTGTTTTAAATCCGCATCTGAAGTGTCCAGCTCCGTGCAGCCTCACGGATCAAAACAAACTCCACAAGGTGTCAGTGATGGTTTTTATTTTACCTTGAGAGGCCGCTCTCGTACTGTATAATGACAGCAGACCCTTCTCAGCTGCTCGAGCAACGATGCAACACGAAAAATGAAATCAATGGCGGTTGTGCAAGAACTTGTTTGCACCTGTGCAAAGGACCAGACCACTGATTTTTAAAACCTGCTTGCTTGCAGTCTGTGTTCTTCCGACTTTATTTTGTAGTAGTCTAAGTAACGAATATGCTTTGGGGAAATGTTGCGGAGTAAAAGTATATATTTTATTTAGGAAATGTGGTGGATTAAAAGTGAAAGTTGACAGAAATATTAAAAACTCAAGTAAAGTACAGCTACTCACAAAAATACTTAAGTACTGTAACAAAGTATTATTACTTTGTTATATTACACCACTGCATCCAGGTTAATGAGTGAACACAGTGGACATGAAGCATAAGACAGAACAGAGAGCTAATGTTAAATACAAATAATGTTTCCCCAATGAGAGAGATCTGCGAGATGAGAGAGACACCACAAGGGCTCATGTGTAGTCCACCTGTTTTTAATACAAGGCAAACAAGGACCAGAGCTTATAAAAGCTTGTTTGAGGTCGTTGAATTGAGATATTTTTGGATAATTGGGTGCCTTACAGTCAAATATTGTGACTGTGTTTGTAGACACTGTACTAATGACAGTGTTTTTAGTGCTAACACACTCATGCACTCCTGTCTTCCTTTTTGTGTGTCTAAATATGGATGCAGAAAGATGGAAATCTACCATAAGTTTACATAGCTAATGTGCATTAATATGCATTTCCATTCATGCCATGTTTCCTGGAGCAGGTGTTCAAACAGCCTGATGAATAATGAGATATTTGCTGGTCTCCATTCAGATTTTAATATAATGTTTGCTAATATACAGTGGTCTCAAATCTACCAATACCCACCTTTAGTATTATCTGAACTGCCCTATATTAGCATACGCTTCTAGAACAATTTAAGTGTCTCACATTGTGTCATAGTTGGTACTGATTTCTTTGAGATAACACAAAAATGTAAGTCTAGTGGTCTTACTTTTTCCTGTGTTATTACAGGGAAATCAGTTTGATACAGCTGTACTATGTCAGCATCTATTTAGAATAGTGGAATTTCACTGTAAAAGCTGTCTGTGTGAAATGGCAGTCAAAAAGAAGTGATTCTGCACACTTGCATTTGTCCTTTTGTTTTCACGTCCTTTTGTTGTACATATCTTTTCACAGTTTCACACACAACAAACACTTGTCATTATAACAGCGTGGGTATAAACATTCCCACAGTGTCATTTCTCGATGCAGTGTCTTGTTCCCTTGAAAGGGAATGCCTTGGGTTACGATTATAAACTTGGTTCCCTGATGGGGGAACGAGAGACTGATTCGCCCTGCCATACTTCCTGTGTGCCTGTCAGCGACTTACTTCAGCCTATTAGAAGCTAGCATTGCACTGCTTGGGCATACTTTATATTTTCCTGGTTCGTGACGTCACCTGCCTCTGACGTCCTGTCACACCATTGGACTAATTTCATACGTGTTTCATGACACAATCACGCAGAGCCTTCCCACAGTGTCATTTCTTGACGCAACGTCTCGTTCCCTCTTCAGGGAACCAAGGTTACAGTCATAACCGAGGTGTATTCCACACAAGAAATGTGAGTGTTCCCATTTTAAATTACGGAGGAAATCCAATAAATATACTAAATGTTTTTATTAAAATGTAAAAAAATTGTGATGGTTAGGTTTTTAGTAGGATAAAAATATTAGCTCAATATGAAAACAATAGAAGTCAATTAGCTTGAATGGTTGTTTTTCGCTCACAGTTTTATCATAGTTTGACTCTTGAAAAAACAGTTCTGCAAAGAAACACCCAGTTCTTATTGAGAACACAGAGGTAAAGTGAAATTCAATGCTTTTGTTGATCAAGGTGCCATTTCAGAGGAGAACAAAAACATCATGTTTCCAGTAATCACAGAAGATTCATGCAGCACAACTAAAAGACCTTTATTGAATTGTACGTGGCTGAAACAAGGCTCTGAGTGTCTTTACAGTGGCATCGAATGAATAAAGGTTCTAGATCATGTCATTTTCAAAACTCATAACTTTCAAAACGGTTTTAAAGGGCTGGGTGATATAGCAAAAAAAATCATGATTTTTTTATGTTTAACTAGTAAACTTTACGCAACTACAACATGATTCAATTAACATTCTCTTTATTAACCATGTGGTTAAAGAACGTTCTATTCAAAGTGCAGCACACATGAAGTGATCAACATGGTGTAAACAAAACAAATTACTTGTTAAATATTTTTGCAGAAAAGATGCATGAAGGCAAACATTTTTATAAACTTATCTTAAACACATCCTATATGTTCCGGAATAAAATAAAATAAGCTAACTATTTCTAAGCCAAAAAGTAGAAATTCCATTTTAGGGGTCAACCCAAAAAGCCAATGCAATTCCAAATGACTAAAAGTATAACACCACTAGTATGCTATTGTTAACCATAACAGCACATTTTACCCTGTTGCCATCATGTAAACATGAAATATCAAACATACAGTAGCATTTCTTTACAGGATTTTGCATTCCATGTAAATATGCGCTTGACGGACATGTTTGGCTATTGCACTCGTGCACATGAAACTGTAATATAAAAAAGCGCTACTTTTTTAGCAACTCAAATTTCATAATCTTGAGTTTTTTCCCATTCTACTGCCCACGTCTTGTGTTTCAAATCAAAACACATTGTGTGTGTCTAGACGTTTAGGACTAGCGATGTGTTCTACGTTAAGGTCCTTAATAGAGTGTGTCACACTGATTCATTTTGGTAATGATAATGTATTCAATTTTTAACAGTAGGTTAACCAAACATTAAAGAAATATAAATGATTTGTCTTACTTTTGAAACAAGCTTAAATTTTGCACTGCAGTTAAACTAAAGAGAAATACGAGTCAGTTATTCTGATTATAATGATGTTTTTTGAAAATGTAAATGCAGAAGGTTTTCTGTGATGGGTTAGGGTTAGGGGATAGAATACACAGTTTGTATAGTATATGTGTATACTATATTATAAGTATAGTAATGTGTATAGTATATATGGCGTGAGCATTAATGAGTGTCATTTGCGTGTCACACCCAGGCCTGCATTAAGAATACATAAAAACCAGACTCTTCGTTACCTTAGTTTTATGGTTTCTATAACAACAACAACAATATTATTACTAACAATCAACTATAATTGTAATGAAAAACATATTAAACACTATAAAACAACCTCTATAAAAGTAAATTGTTTGTTGTTATATTAACCAATATTGAATGTAAGGCTAATAATAGTAACATAATAAATAGCCTACCATAATGTCATATTTCTACAGCTTTAGTAACTGCATGGTCATTTTTATAGTGGTGGCGCTGTGTGTATTGAAAACCTTGTAAATACTATTGTGTATTGTGTACAGTTCTCATTGACATTTCGGGTTAACATGGAGCTATTGGATCTGGTTTCAGGTTCACCACAGAGCTTTTATTGATCACATATCATGATGTTGGGCTTGTGTCCAATTCAGATAAGACCAGCGACTTGTTTAAGCTTTAATAGAGAGGTGAAACCATCAAGTGTGTTTGTCGGCGCTGTGCGGTACGCTGTGGGATGTTGTTGAGATCTCTTCTAAAACTTTAAAGGAGGCCATTTTAGAGTGTTAGAGTTTTTGTCTCAGGAGACAAGTGTGAGAAGCAGGAGACTTAAGCAAAAGTCTCAATTTGATGTTAAAGGAACCTCATTTTTGTCTAGAAGAAACATTTGAGATGTTAGAAATCTCATTTTTGATTTTTCTTTCATCTGGATGATGAAAACCATTAAATCCAGATACAGAGAACTAGATTACCAATTAAAGTGATGGGGAAATATGTGAATTAGAAAAACAAATATGACATTTGTCATCTAAAAAATATCTTAACAGAAATCTAATTATCCAGTCTTGAAAATAACCGTCTCAATGTAATTATGATCTATTCTGTAGCATTAATATCAGTGGGCAACGCTCTCCTATTTACAGTGGACTAATAAAGTATCTGAACTGGACCATTGGGGTTCAGATGGTAGTGTTTTTAATTAAGGGATCATTTGAGGATACAATATTTTGTTAGAATAAAAGATGATAGACCTTGTTTTTGGCTGAATATATTTCATTTTGACAATCACACACTCATATCCACACAGACTGTGTTTAATGACCTGAACAGGGATATATTAAGTGAATAAGTGTCTGCATGTGATGTTGCCGTTCTGTTTTTCTCTCAAGGACAAACAGCTTTATAAATACGTTTAGATTCACTGTAATAATTGATAATACTGTATTTATTTATTAGCCTCGCTGTTAATATTTAGTTGTGCTGCTTCATATTTTTGTGGAAACTGTTTAAATTTTTTTCATGATTCTGTGATTAATAGACAGTTCAAAAGAACAGCATTTATTTTTAATAGGAATAAGATTTAATATTTTAAATAGGAATTTCTAAAAAATTTGTTTATCATTTTAATGTGCCCTTGCTGAATAAAAGTATTCTTGTTTTTAAATAATCTTTTGAATTGTAGTGTTTATTTTCTATGCAATTCATCAGTCTTTAAGTATAGCATCTTGTTTGATGAAATGAATTTAGCATGGAGTGGCTTTGAAACAGTGCAGTCTTTGTTCACATGTAACTATTGTGTTTTAAGTGAAGAACTATATACAGATTTATAATATACTGCATGTGGTACATCATCCAATATAATAAATACAAACAATATCGTCAAGCTGAAATTACAGGGCCATAGACATACTGTATATATTATTGTATTTCATTGAATGTAATACAATAGATTATATAATTTTTTATGTATCTAAAATTTAGAAATACCTGCTATACAATAGAATTCATTTAAGGCATTTAAATGTAGATATTTATTCTGTATTATTTCTGTATTTTTGAATAAACTGTAGATTACATTGAGTAATTGGCAGCATGTATTTTCCCTCTTTTTTCTCTCCTGTTTGTTTCTTGTCTTATTTTTTTCTTTTATTGTATTGTTGTAAAATAAAAAACTTGGGGAAAAAAAAGAAAAGAAATGACTGGGCCACGCACAGCAGCACATACACTGTAAATCAGTCATGATCCAGAGAGTCACAGGACAGCAGAACTAGAGGTTGTGAACCGTTATTCACAAGATCACACTGAATTGCATCGTGGGATTGACTTCCAGTCTGCTTGCATTGGATTCAGCTTGTACATGACTCCTGTAAACCTTTCAAAGGGAACGTCTGTGTTGAATCAGAGACCCCAGAAACTCAAGATTCAGCTTTAACTCGTCCTCGGGAAGACTGAGATCCTCTTCCTCCCAGCTCTCCCGGTCCTCTTAGTGTCTTCTCTAATCCAGTTTCTCATGGTCTGTAGAAACGCAGGAGTTGATCTGGAATGCCGACTGAGGTTCACTGATTGAATTAATCCGACAGAGTCCGGTGTTCTGTCTCCCTTATGAAATCAAGTTCTTAGTTCATTCTCACCAGCTCCATGTTCATGCTATAGTCATCTCTCACTTGTGGCTGATACAAGAATACCGGTATGCCATAAAAACCTTTGAATGCATCAATTAGCTGTTTTCTGGCCAGGTTCTCACATGTAGACTAAACAACATGGAGAAACACGTTTCTAAAAAGATATATGTACCGGCTATATCAGACCAATTTTACTTTGGTGAAGAAAATTTTTTGCAGTCCATTTGAACCCATCTGAGAGTGTGTGTGTGTGTGTGTGTGTGTGTGTGTGTGTGTGTGTGTGTGTGTGTGTGTGTGTGTGTGTGTGTGTGTGTGTGTGTTACACAAAGTCTTATAAATAAAAGGCTGTTGTGTCTGTTTTCTAGTCTCATGCATGTATATTGTTGTGAGAGTGTGTAATATATTGTTTGCCTCGAGGCTTCCATTATAAATCCAGACCTGCTGTTCTGAAAAAACTCTATTGCAAATGAAAATAGATTGCTAAACATTACAGCCTAGAACATATGTTAATCTACTGAATAATTCAAGACCAAACACACTTTTGTCTGTCATGACTATCAGCACCAACTTCATCAGCGACACAAGGTGTGTGTGTTAAGGTGCGACAGTGCTGAAACCACACACACTCATGCACATTTTTATAAATAAAGCTTCTTAATTAGTAAGGGCTAATTTGTATGAAATAATTTTCATGCTGCAGTCAGGGCTGCCATGAATATATTAATTGATTATTGCTGCCTGAGGTGCGTTTCAGAAGCGTTGATTGTTCCTGTTCCATGTGAAAATCTTAATTTTACAATTATAAATTAGTTGGTAAAACTTTTCAAGGTTCAATTTGTTAACATTAGTTAACTAGTTAACTCAGTTCATGTTAATTTCAGCATTTACTAACACAGTATTAAAAACAAAAGTTGTATCTGTTAAAAATATTGAATGGACCTTAGTTAACTTAAACCAACAATAAACAGTTAATTCATATTAACAAAGATTCATAAATTCTGTAACCTTTTGCTCATTGTAAGTTAGTGCATTAAATAATGTTAACCAATGGGACCTTAGTGTAAAGGGTAGTCGTATGATTTCTAAAACATTTTAATGTAAAAATGCTTGAAATTATTGCCCAAATCTACTTTCAAAAACGTTTTGTAACCAAATGTCAGGTTATTATAGTGAATCTGTATGTTTCTCAAGGTTTTAATTATAGACATATCCATAACAGAGAGAGTGTGAATGGAAATGTGAACGCAGCTCTTGAGCTTCATGGCAAAGGAAGTTTCTAATTCAGTTTCCCTTTGTTGTGCATCTGGCTGAATAGAACATAGAAATATGGTTCTGAAAGGAGCAGTGACAACAAAAGGAAATGTATTTTAATAAAGCCCAGACCCCATTGAGACGGACACAACCTGATTCTCAGTGGTATGGTGTGCTAATGGTGCTAATCTTCTGAGAACGCAGCAGCTTGTTTAAGCCACATTCAAACTCCATGACGCTGGAATGAAAGGGAAACTGTATTTCTGGGGCTTTTGTTTCAGTAATGGGATCCCACATGTGGGGGACACAGAGACAAATGAACTCGCAATAACATAAAACCCTCAGAAAATAGTAGAACAGAACAAAGGAAGGTGATTTACCATATCCCACAATAATCAATTTCTTGTTTCTTATTGGGCTTAATATATTGTAACCTTTGTTCAGTTTTGCTCATGGTTTCTTCCTCATTGTGAACCACACAACTGCAACACAATGAGGGTTGTGCAGTTTATGAAACCAAAGTTTTAAATGTATGCAAGTCTGGGGGAGTATTTAAAGACTTTTATTCTGCAGGAAATATTGGTAGCACTTTGTTTTACAGTCCTGTTTCGCATGAACATACTATGTACTTATTGTAGTAATAACACTAACTAGGTACTAACCCTGAATAGAACCCTTTCCTGAAACCTTAACTTAACCCGTGTAGTTACCTTACACTACTCATTACTTTTGTGGTAAGTACACTGTAAGTACATTGAAAGTGCACATACTGTAAAATGAAGTGTTACCGAAATATTTCTAAAGGCGAGTTTATGGTTGAAGATTCATTTCTGTTAAGACACAAATAACAAATCATTATGACAGTTATGGAACCCCCCATACCCCCCCCCCCCCCCCCCCCCCCCTCTCCCTCCCAAAAAAAAAAACAACAAAAAGGTAACATTGCTGTTTGGATTCAAATTTTATGATTGGATCATTATTGCAGTGATTCTTATGTTTCTAGCATGTTATATGTTTGGCTACAGTTCTTCTAACGATAATTGATCGAGTGTGTAGCTTTTCATTTCTTAAACAACCATGTAGGAAGACACATCATGGCCATATTCCAGGACGACCATGTCAAGTTTCATCAGGCTCAGATTGTGAAGATCATGAAGAATCATTTCCAAACATGAATAGATGAACCTCTGAGTCCAGAGCTTATATTCACTGAAAGTCCAGAGCTTATTATTCACTGAAAGTCCAGAGCTTATATTCACTGAAAGTCCAGAGTTTATATTCACTGAAAGTCCAGAGCTTATATTTACTGAAAGTCCAGAGTTTATATTCACTGAAAGTCCAGAGCTTATATTCACTGAAAGTCCAGAGCTTATATTCACTGAAAGTCCAGAGCTTATATTCACTGAAAGTCCAGAGCTTATATTCACTGAAAGTCCAGAGCTTATATTCACTGAAAGTCCAGAGTTTATATTCACTGAAAGTCCAGAGCTTATATTCACTGAAAGTCCAGAGTTTATATTCACTGAAAGTCCAGAGCTTATATTCACTGAAAGTCCAGAGTTTATATTCACTGAAAGTCCAGAGCTTATATTCACTGAAAGTCCAGAGCTTATATTCACTGAAAGTCCAGAGCTTATATTCACTGAAAGTCCAGAGTTTATATTCACTGAAAGTCCAGAGCTTATATTCAGTGAAAAGTCCAGAGTTTATATTCACTGAAGGTCCAGAGTTTATATTCACTGAAAGTCCAGAGCTTATATTCACTGAAAGTCCAGAGCTTATATTCACTGAAAGTCTTCTGGATGTGCTGGAGGAGACTTTACAGAGTGCTGTACTCTTGCATTGACAGTACAAGATCTTGACCAAAAATTATGCACCTTGTTATGGAAATAAATGTTGCAATGTTATTTCCATCAAGATGTGCATCAATTGCCAAACATTTAACATGCTAGAAGCATGATAATCACAGCAATTTAATAATCTTAAGTATTTGCCAATTTAAACCCGAACTGCAACTTTTTTGGGGGCTGGGCAGTGTATGTCACATTATTAATTCCCCCAACAGATCACTGATTCTGGTGTGTGATTAGTTCTGATTCAGTGTGTAAAACATTATTGACAGAAACACCTTGATAAAAGCGACTGGTGTCCTAATCTCAGTAGCCATCAGTTTGCCTGTGGAGACGCTTCCATTTGATTGACAGCTGTTGTGAGATTGTTCGGCTGTTATCAATCTGACCGGATCATCATACGAGACGGGCCATACGTTCATGATATCTCCAGCGCTCTTTATCTGACAGAACAGACCTACACATGCCTCTCGGACGCGTGTCTTCACACACACATGAAAACACTGCAAAGGAAAACCAATTCTTCTCTGAGATACTTCAGCCAGCAGATATCTTGCTTATTTTGGTGCTTTTAACACGTTTCTGAAATAGTTCTGGTGGTATATTGAAAGTTAGTCTATACCAGGGGTGTCCAATCCTGCTCCTGGAGGGCCACTTTCCTGCAAAGTTCAGCTCTAACCCCAATTAAACACACCTGACCCAGCTAATCAACGTCTTCAGGGCAAACCAGAAACTTTCCAGGCGGGTGACTTTTTTTTACGCAGTTCGGCCGTTCGTCCACGCGGAAACACAGTATCAGGTCACTGAAACCAAACATTTTTGAAAACCCCTGCCAGGGTGAGGATTTTCAGAAACGCCGGTTGCAGTGTTGTCGTGTAAACAGAAAATCCGGGGGTTTTGCCTTGCAACGTCAGAGTGTGCGCCGTTATCCGCTGTGTTTGACGTCAGATTGTGCGTCGCTGACTGCTTTGTTTACGATTCTGTGCCATGCCGGACGTAGCCCAAATATTGCTGATAATAACTGTGCTAACAGGGCTTATGACATGTATACATGTATATAGATACATGCTCAGTTCTTCTACTATATTACGGAACTGAGGCGTCAGAATGCAAATCAAAAGCCTACCAGAACCGGTAATAACTTTTTGTTAAGCTTCTGATTGGCCAACCTGGCTTTCCGGTTAGGGTTATCTCACCACCTTCTGGTGTGGCATGCTCTTGACAGTGCTTGATAGTGTGTTTTTGCGTTTTCATGTAGACAGAGATTTTTTTTTAAACCGAGCATGTGTGGACGGGATTTTTTTTTTAAAGGCAAGAGGAAGAACTCTGTTATATATTATTATATATTATAAAAATACCTGTGTCCGTGTGGACTAGGTCTGAGTTTGAACACCTCTGGTCTATATACAGTAATGCAGTAAGAAAATTCACATTTTCACAGTGTGTGTGTGTGTGTGTGTGTGTGTGTGTGTGTGTGTGTGTGTGTGTGTGTGTGTGTGTGTGTGTGTGTGCGTGCGTGCGTGCGTGCGTGCGTGCGTGCGTGCGTGCGTGCGTGTGTGTGCGTGTGTGTGTTCTGTAGGTGTGAAATTGAGTGACATTTATCATATTTTGGTGACTTTAGACAGGAAGCGTATGGGCAGTTCTGTGTTTTACTGTATAACTCAGGAGTTATTCAGTGAGAAATATTGAGATCTGTAGAGACCATGTGTGTGTTAATTCGGACTGGTAACTTATTGAATTTTCATGTAATGATTGCAATGATATATTGCATGAATATTGTGATGAATCTATTGCACTTTTTATTTGAAATTTGAATGTTTCTGTGTCGTTAGTTTCACAATCCTTCTCATGAGTTGGAGAATTGATATATAAGCTCAGTCCATTTCAGTGAATCAGTTCAAATTGTAATATATATATATATATATATATATATATATATATATATATATATATATATATATATATATATATATATATATATATAACTGTGCAAAACTATTTAAAATTATTATTTTAAACTAAATTTTACTGCATTTTACTGCTTGTATTAAGCTTTTTTTTTAATTCACAATATCTTTACACATTTTGAGATATATAAAAAGTACTATTGAACAGCTCAAAAATATTTTAAAAAAAAATGTTATAAGCTATATCACCCAGCCCTGATATGCATGTATTTATGCCTATTTTTTTAGTGCAGAGCAAAAGAGTTCAGCTCATAGAGTCGACGTTGCACACATTTATTCCAGGTTTTACAATGAATTGTGTAGTTTGATGCCATGCTCATCTTTTTGCATATTGCAATATCCATTATAGATGATCATTACTCATTCTCTCTCAAATCTGTCAGAGAGAAACTACTGCAAACTCCACGTAAACAACAGCAGATATGATGTGACGATCCCACTAAAAATAGAAAGAAAATACTCTTTCTTTTTCTTTCCCAGACACACCAGCACCACCTCAAAAAAACCTCCAGCATTCACTGTTTTCCTCTTAGTCTGTGTGGAAACGCGACTGTAAAATGTCACCCAGTGAATCCTCAATGGAGTCAGATGTCTTTGAGGACAGCTGGGTCTGGTGTGGAGATAACAGGCGTGACTCTGAACGGGCTGAGAATGAGCTTGAGTAAAGCATCAAATATGCAGGAGCTCTGAAGCGCCGAGGAATCGCGTGTCCCGCTACACTCCAAAACTTTTGTCACACACTTCACCGCTTTGAATGCTCTCCTGCCCTTCCCCCTTTCCTTCTTTTGCCTCTTTTAATTTTTAAACAGGTTCCTTCAATTCTGGGTCGTTCTGGATTATTCTTCCATTTTTACTATTTTTCCTTACAGACACATTCAATAGCCTTCAAATTAACACTTCAATTTGAAAATAATCATTAGATAGAGCTCAAATTAATTTAATATCAGTAGGTTATGCAGATATTAAAGGCTCAAATGGATTATTGCATGCTTTATCCCCCCTCCCCCCCTTTTTAGTTCCACTTATACATTGATATAGTTTTTTTTGTGACAAATGTGTCATTATTTACAGTAGTTTAATATCAAAAGAGGAGTGAATAGGGAAGTTAATAAAAAGCTTTCTTCAGATACTATTGATTATCAATCTCATTTTGGATTGATTTTGATCATTTGATCGACAAAAGGTCTTTTCATTTTTAAATGAATTTATTTTAAATATAATCTCAAACAGTAGAGCTAGCGCTATTAATACCAAGATCATCAGTGGATGAACTGGTCAAATGTGTAGTTTGAATGCAGTGTTGGATAAACGTCTCCACAAATGCATGACTGAATTTAATGTGCAACATGTTGAGGTCATGTGACGATAATGTATAATACGTGTTTTTTAATTATCATTGTAAGATGTGTACTGTCTCATATACTATTTTCATTAAAAACATTAGTATATAGCGTGATCTGTGCAGTATTTGAGTGAGTGAGTATGTTATTATTCTGAAGACTGCAGGTTCATCTTGGGTTCAATACGGTGTTCTGGTCCGGGCGGTTCTGACTCGGGTCCAAATGGTTCTGAGCTCTTTCTCAGAAACAAGCACCAAGTATTGGACTCTCTCTGGTTCTCCGCGGCTCATCTCAGACAGTGAGGACAGAATGTGCTGCTTCACATGAGGAATATAAGCTCCTGTTACAGCATTAGCAACAGCCTAATGAAGGCCTATAGCAGAGAGTTACTTTTTTCTATAAAAAAATCTCAAAGAATGTTGTTTCTGTGAACCTAATTAAATTAGTTTTTCATTTCAAATCATTCACTTCAATATGAACAGAATGTTCAAAATGTTAGAACAAAAATTATACATTCATGGAACTTTTTTCTGAAATACTTTATTTGGACATTCGTCTAACATTTTTTAAATGTCATTACTTGTTTTTGAACTTTCAGAGAACATTCATAAGTAACATTATCATTTGAAAAATGTTAAAATAGAATGTTCCCTTAACATTCTTATAACTGTAACGTCACCAGCTGGAGTGCCCTGAGAGCAGACTACTGTCATTCCCTCACAAACTATAGTTTATTATTTAGCCTATAAAGGAATAGTATTTTATCAGAATGAATGTGTATTTCCAAACCAGACACTGTTTAACATTAATGAGTTAAAGATGACGTTAAATTGTTGTTGTATTTTTCAATTTAAAGATGTCATTGCAGAATGTTTCCTTGTTAAAAAACTTTCTGAGTCAATTTCTATTGAAAATGTTTGAAACTCAGTAAAGATTTATATTTGAGAAATATGTATCATAATGAATGTGTATTTTCATACCAGTGTTAAGATGCTATTGCATTGGAGACTAACCAAGCTGCTTTATTCAATTGTATGTTTGATATATTAAAATTTTAATAAATGTTCAAAGAAATTCATAGTCACTTGGCTTTTGGAAAAAATATCTACAGGTTTATTTTTTTAAATATGAAACACTAACACTGTGTTTGAATAATAAACACTTTTGACGGTGTTGTTTTACAGCCCAGTCTCATCCCAAGGCGTCATCTAACTGACGGTTTTGACCATGTTTGACCATGCGTCAACATGCCGACGCACGTGGCACCCTTTAAGCGTCAATATGAGACGCGCCTCCTAGTGGTCTAACCCTAACCCTACCCCAGACCTAAACCTACCCATAACGGAAGTGTCATGTAACTGACGCTAAAGGGTGCCATGTGCGTCGGATTTAGACGCATGGTCAAAAGCGTCAGTTAGATGACGCCCGAGGATGAGCGTCTCATATTGACGTTTAAAGGGTGCCGTGTGCGTCGGCAAGTTGACGCATGGTCAAAAGCGTCAGTTGGATGACGCCTTGGGATGAGACTGTGGCGTTTTAACACTAGCAAAGATGGACCTGTATGTTCACCCGGAAAATGATCATTTTAACACCCATGGTGACAAATTTCCCATCATATTTTTGCTGTGTACATCTCCCATTACTCACTGCCCGGACTCTTCCTCCATTATCACATTCACCTGTGTCTCATTATCTTGTTCACCCCATATAAGCCTGGATTTCTCATTCATTCCCTGAAAAGTTTAGTGTTGTTTAGTGTTGCACTGCAATTTCGAGCAATTCTCCCTGGTTTCGTGTCTCTTGGTTTTGGGATTTCTTGCCTGTTCCGTGTACTACTCTTTTGCCTGTGTTACCTGCCTTTTGTGTGTTTGTTATTGTTTGGACTGATTACCTGGTGTTTATGACCTTTGCCTGTTTTCGACTAGGATTGTGGATTACCCTTAAAACTACATTTGTACCTTTGTGTCTCAGAGCAGTTCATGAAAATAATCACTTTTTTCAATAATTTTTTTAGGGACATTTTGAACATTCACGGCGTTTTCATAACTGGAATGTTAGTGAAACATTCTTACCTATTTTGTTACCTGAATATATTACTACTTGACTACAAGTACTTCTACTGTTTTATATTATAAATACCACTTTTGCACTACATTAGTGTTCAACACCGGTCATTAGATCAGGAATAGGAACATCTTTTCCATTCCTCATGTTTTAAGATCCAGTATTCACACATGCTACTGTAATGTGTATTATGGATCAAATACAGATGTAAAAGCAGGAGCAAGAAAGAAGGAAAAACTTGAGGATGATGTTTTACAGTCCAGAGTTTCTCGCGTTCCTGATGAGATTTTTTCACCCGCTGACAGTTTCAAATATGCAGCTACTTCTGTATAAGAATCATATCAGCACGCTGCCAAGAGCAGTACAGGTTATCAGCCAACTAATATAATACAACAATTATACAGTCGCCACACAATACAGACGACGGCATATAGAATAACCCCGCTTCATCTTTAATTCAGACTCATTCAGTCTGCAGTGTGTGTGTAGGCAGGTGATGATAATACACTGAACGAGCTAATTGAACATCAAACAGAGTGTGTTGGAGTGAGATTAGTGTTGGTCCAGAGGAGCTTCTCAGAACAAACGTGATCTTCTCGTCTCCCTTTATTCTCTAATCGCTTTCTCTGTAGGAAAATGTGCCGGAATTTGAATATATATTTCATACTTCCATTTAAATATTGTTAGTGTGCTAATAGTGCTGTTTTTGTTCAATCTCATGTTTAAAGTCCTCATGATGGTCAATCACCGTCACACAAACTTGACAAAACCTCACACAACCCCTTTCTGGGGGAAGTCCTTGTTTGTAAAAAAAATTAAATAAATAAACTGCATAAATAAGGTGAATAAAGTTTTTCGGAACTGTTTTCTTTTACTGTTAGGAAAAAAAACGTAAGTAAATGTAAACGTGTGTGTGTGTGTGTGTGTGTGTGTGTGTGTGTGTGTGTGTGTGTGTGTGTGTGTGTGTGTGTGTGTGTGTGTGTGTGTGTGTGTGTGTGTGTGTGTGTGTGTGTGTGTGTGTGTGTGTTTGTACGATTCTCTCAAAGTTATGAACAAACGTTATAATGTAGAACATTCATTCAGTGATCTGGTTTTTAATAATATTTTAAAAACGGTTTATACATTCTTCATGGGTTTTTTTCACCTCAAATGTTTTAGATGTTTTTTTAAATGTTGCTACTTTAACATTCAAAACTAAAGTAGGCCCACTTATAATGTTTGCAGAATGACAACATGTAATGTTCCCTTAATGTTTGCATCTGCAGCAGCCGTGAGGTTAAACCAATTAAAGCCAGGTCATGGCTAACAAGCTTTAAAAGGCCTGTAAAACCTCAAACACACACACACACACGGTTGGATGGATGAAAAGATCAACAGAGCTGCAGACAGAGTGAGCAATGCCATCAGTTTAACACCAGCAATGATCATCATGCATGTTGCTTTTTCAAGTCCGCCTACAGTAATGCTATGAAAAGATTCATCTGTGTTCCTCTCTCTCGGAGGTTTGCTGATTAAGACGAGGGTTTTGTGTGCACTCGGCTGAGATCCTCTATATTTGTGTTTTACAGAATTAAATATATGCAATGAAATCAGCGGGGAGCACATGGAGAACCGGATTAGAATAATTAAACACACACATGCAGTGCCGGCGTGCTCAAGCGTATTCAGTCACACACACACACACACACACACACACACACATATGCAGTGAAGGAGGAGAATCCAGCAAATGTAATCTGGAGGTGAATGCGTGTTTTATCTACATGTGTGACACTGAGGCGTGTTCATACGTGTTCATAATCTTGTTATGAAAGTGCAAATAGATTTGGTTTTCATAATGATCAACGGCATTCTGCAGCACTGAATCCAGCACTTTTATTGTTCAGTTCTGGATGTGAGAGGCATGAGGCGTTTCTAACAAGATATCATGTCTAAAAATATACATTCATTTCATCTATACCTTCTTGTGTTTCTGGTCTTGGTAACTCTAAGGCCCAAAACATATGCAAATACATGAATGCAGAATGTTATAGCCTTAAAAGTTTGATTTCTAGCTCTTATTGCATTTTAAAATGTCCGAGTGCAATTCATAATGCAGCATAAGAATTATTATTAGTGCATTATTTGCCACAAGAGGCGCTAGAGACATTAGTAGTGTAATCTGTCTTCTTCTTCTATCAGTTTTCTCTTTCTATATCTAACGCTTATATCTAATTACATGCTAAACAATCTGGTTTAAATGGATAGTTCACCCAAAAATAAAAATTCTGTCATCATTTACTCATCATTTACATAACATTTTTTTACAAATCTGTATACATGTTCTGCTGAACACAAAGGAAGATATTTTGAAGAATGAGTGTAACCAAGCAGATCTCGGGCCGGACTGACTACCATAGTAGGAAATAAAAATACTATGGTAGTCAATGGGGCCTGAGATCTCCTTGGTTACAAACATTCTTCAAAATATATTCATAATAACAGCTAAATAATCTGGTTTAATGTCTCTTATATTCAAAAAAGAGATTTGTCGCTGTTTATTTAGTTTAACATTCTTAAAACTGCTGTAAATGCAATAGATTGATGACAAAAATGGAGCCTTTAGAAATAATTCTAATATACTGATTTGATGCTCAAGAAACATTTCTTGAATACTAAATAGTTATTTGCACAGTTTATTGAGAAAACGGACATTAAAAATCATGCTTCATCAAACTTGACTCAATTTTAGTTAACTCTTTTATGCCAGACAGTTTCTATGTAAGGAGAAATGTCTTAAAGGTGCATTGTGTAATATTTAGGAGGATCTGTTGACAGAAATGCAATATCATATACATAACTATGTTTTCAGTGGTGTATAAAGACCTTACATAATGAAGCGTTATGTTTTTATTACATGAGACATTTCTATCTACATACACACACCACGGGTCTCCTTACATCGACATGTTTCTACGGTGGCCCTGAACGGACAAACGCGTTTCGTCACTATGTTGTTCTTCATGATAAGAGGCTGCTAAAGTCAGCGAATAAAACACTGACACAATGATGAATAAGTAACAATAATATTCGCAATAACATATCGTTTTACTGAATAATTAAGTAAACCTATTTTCTATATTTGTAAAGAAACCTCATTGTTTAACTGGCTTCTCTCTACTGTCTCAAACGACATCACTTCCTGTCGGCCTCCGTAACTTCTGTTGATTGCAATTCGTAACCTCACCACTAGATGCCGCTAAAAAACACACACTGCACCTTTAAATGATTGCATGTTTCATGGGTTATTTCAGTGGGGTTTTTTTGTGGTTTTTTGATAAAGTATATTTAGAAGCTGTTAAATTCATAAAATTGAATTAAAAATTTAAAATTGGAACCCCTTTAAGGCTCTATATAGAAGCTTTTTTCTAAGAATATCAATCTGAATGTATGAAAGTATATTCATGCAGTTTGATTTATGATGCTGTTAGAAGCCAACAAACAGATCTCTGATCCGCAGGTATAATGTTGATGATGTTATGTGCTTTTTTTTAAACTATGAAATTACAGGTGCTAATTGAAATCGCGCAGTGAAAAGGCAGAGTTTCATACATGCAGTCAGCCAGGAATGATGTGTAAAATGAACTCATAGCACTTCGAGAAAAGTGAAAGTTAACTGCAAAAGACTGAAATCCAGTTCGGTCTGTCACTCATTCTGGAAGTTTTGCACAGAAACTTTTCATTTGAATGTATTGAGACTGTTTAATTAGTTGAGAAACTTTTACAAAGCACATTTCCTCTTGAATGTCCCTTTATCGCACAATATAAAGGACTGTTTGCTTTATTGTTCTGCTTTTCTTGCTCTGAGACAAAATAATATTGACTTATCATAGCGGCATTGCATTTGTCTCTCTTCCTTTCATTACATTTTCTGCTTTATGCAAACACTATAAAGCGATACTTTGTGTTTTGGACAAAAGGGTTTTGCTTTAAGTGGATAAATAGGAATTGATTCATAAAAACATGGCTCATATTTGAAATTGGAAGAGAATTAAAAACAAAGTTGTCTTCTATCACATGGAATATGCAGAATAAATTACAGCCAAAATCTTTCATGAAACTTTCACAGAGAGTAAATTACTGACCACTATAAACAACAGCATGCAAGAAGCAAAACCAACAGAATATTTCCTCACAAATAATGAATAAAGAGGTCGTATCATGTTCTTTCCTGTGACATATTAGACAAATGCCAATATTAACTTCAGCTCATGTTATTTATGTCACATTAAAATCTAAAATAAATGATTCATGCTTATAAAAACATACAATTTACTACCTGTGGAGTCATGTTTTATTGCTTTTATAAAATTAAATATCATCTGACGTTGAAAAAGAACCACTTTAGTTTTTATTAAAGACACAAGATTGGCAAGATTCATCTGTCCCTCTGAATGTTTAATTATACAGAGATTTGCCTGGTGTGTAATTAGTCTCACAGTGAGTCTGTGTCTCATGTCACATTCACAGTTCAACAGCACCTCCTAGTGTTAGACTCAGGAACGACACACGGGCCCTTAAAGGGACAGTTCAGCCCAAACGAAAACTCTTGTCAGTATTTAATATTTTCTTACCCTCAAATCATTCCAAACAAATGTGCTGTTATTTATTTTATGCAGCACAAAAGGAAGAATGTTGAAGAATCTTCATGCAGCTCATTTCCATACACTGAAAAAATTGAGGTTGGATTTACTTTGAAACAATTTTCAGTCAGAAATTGCTGGTAAATTTTACAAAGAATTATAAAGAAGTGGCAATGTAACATGTTGAATTAATGTCGGTATGAAATGGAAGTTACGCTAGTCTTTTCTTCTCTATTGTGTCGTGTATGTGAAACGCTTCTGGAAAAAGAACAAATGTGGGCGGGGCTTGATTTTGTCCGTGGGGAATTGATTGGATGATTGGGGTTTGCTATTGGTGGATCTCATGTGATTGACAGGTTGCTCAGAGAAGAGAAGAGATGCAGAGGGAGGGGAAGTTATTCTGATAATGATGTGCACGGATAAATCTGTTTATGATAAATACTGCAAAACTGCATTTAAAAAAGAATGGTCAGTTTTGATTTAATGGTGACTTTAAACATGAAATTGTGTAGCAAAAAGACGATACAAAATAGTATTTTCTCGTGAAATGTTACAAATGAATTTGTAACATTGCAAAATCTTTTTTTACAGTGGTACGCCTACATATATCCATGTCAAAATAAACACTAAAGCAGGATTTCTGGACTCTGAAGTCCCTCTGGTCCATTTGCTATAATAACCAATATTAATCAATATTAATAGAAATTCTGATCAGAAAATCTGCACATTTTCCAATATATTTCAGACCGCTGCACTATTTGAATTATATTTTCCCCCATGTTGATCTATTGTGATGTAGTCTAAAACATGTCAGATAAACCCGCCTCTAATTTCACGTAAAACGATACGAACTGCAGTTTGGATTAGCATATGTCAATCAGAGGGTAGAATAAGTGAACCTGATTCAATAGTCGGACTGTGCAAGCATTTATGATCATTTCTCCAGAGTGGGTGTTTCTGATAAAATAACTCTATATGATGCTGGCCATATGATAGCAAACACCAATATTCCACTCTTATAAATAATAAAGGTTCTTTATTGGTTCTGGTTCCATTTAGAACCTTAATGGAACATTTTCAGTGCACGGAAGATTATTCTTAAAAATTGTCCTTTTAAGGACTGTTACTGAAAGGTTCTTTGTGGAAACTGAAATGGCCTTTCTGTGGCATTACATCAAAACCGTCCCTGAAGCTTTATTTTAAGTGTGCTGATAGGCTAAAGATTAAAAGGTCCACATGTCAGTGAAAATCACTTTCTGCTAGAATCTCATGGAACAGAAACAGTGTGTTGTGACTGTGAGTGAACTCAAGGACGCTTTAAATGTGCATGAATCACTCTCAGATCACAGGAGCGGCGGGAGCGCGCGCGCGCGAACCTGGAATATGATGGAATGTTTATTTCTGGGTCAGTGGGGGTGCTAATGAGAAGGTATTCTGAGAACAGGCGCGGCTCTTGATTGGTTCGATTTGACAGGCGCTCACCGGGGAAGGACATTTGACAATGACACAGAGAGAGAGAGAGAGAGAGAGAGAGAGAGAGAGAGAGAGAGAGAGAGAGTTCGTAATGTTTTATTTATGGGCTTTGCCTCCCGAGCTAGACTTTCACTCACAAAACTTTCTATACAGGAAAAAACTGTCATATATTCACAGCAATGAAACACCAGAATTGTCAAGTTTACTGTCACTCTTCCCATTGCAGGCCAAGTGAGAAAAAATAATCGAATACAGCCTTATGAAGAAGTGTGCTTCAATGCATAGAATGCGCATTTGTAGCCTACTTCATATGTGAAAAGTGCAGAGAATATTTAATATTAATGAAATGAAAGGCCACTTAAGAGCCTACTTAAAGAGAGAACATGTTTCTAAACACACTTAAAGTACACTTTTTAAGAAAGTAATTTGTAATAGTGTCAAATCAAAAGTGTTACTTTAAAGTAGGCTACGTTTTTTAAATATTAAGCTATATTTTAATGTTTTGTCGTGCGTTAAAGAATTGCACTTAGTGCTGACTATACTCAAATCCTTGATTATAATTGAACTGATAGTGTCTTGTTTACTTTTAAAGTTAACATATTTTAAATGTAATTTCAACTTCCATCATTACAAATGTGTAATTACAAATATATTTGTAAATTGTAGTCAACATTCAGGTAACTTTTTCAGAACTCTCTGTGGGATAAACTGGGGATAATTATTATTGCTTTGGCACAAAATGTATTTTTCATCTTTCAAATAACATGAATTAATTTGTCACTCAAACACAAATACCAGCAAAACTTTAAGTAGCCTTTACATTACATTTTGCACATGTCTACATTCTCTTTTCAAAACTGTTGAACTTCTGTTCAAAACCTAACCTTAAAAAAATAAGACAGAAATTATGCAATATTTCTACAGTAATACCATGTTGAAATATAGTCAGAATCGAACAAAATCAAATACTGTGATTAGACGACATGTCAGTCTTTCAGTTTCATCACCATCCATTCAAAAGAGGAAACTTGAGGAATCATTCTGTACTGAATCGATATGATCATGTGACACTGCAGTGGATTATTAGAGTTTAGTGTGTCATTCTTGTTTTGTAAAGAAGTTTTATTAAAGAACACATTGTATAATGATCCTGATGTTTGTGTTTTAGGTCTGTGTATTATGAGTGATAAAGTGTGTTTGTTGTGTGAAACCTCTAGTGTTCTGAAACTATGAGTTGATTTGAGACGTGAATAAAGTGTGTTGATAGTTTTAGTGCAGTTTGCATGTGAAATGAACCGCTGTGCCGATCTGAGAACTGAGGGAAGAGTTATGAAAAGGTGACCTATTGAGAAATGTGTCCTAGCTATTGTCAAAAAAAGACTAAGTACTCCTTTTAAAAGTGTACTAAAGAGTGTGCTACTGTAACTCTGTCTTCCATTATAATTGTGTCTGTTGAGATGAACAGACCCGTGAAGGAAGGGTGAAGGTTAACCAATCGAAGATGTGTTTCTTTTGAAAACCACACAGTTGAGGTGATCCGTGAGAAAACACGCGACCCCATGAAATCAATGCATCACACACACACACACACACACACACACACACACAATCAGCAGCAATGTCAGAGAGAGGAACACTAGTTCGCTAAATACTGCAGTGTGCCTAAAAAATCACATTATGCATTATCATTAACATGTCAAATGCACACACACACACACACACACACACACACACACACACACACACACACACAGGAGGGAGTAGCGATTGATTACGTGCACACAAATCACATCAAATCATGTATAAAGGATCCATTGATAGCTTCGTCAGAGAGACGTTTTCTTTCATCATTCTGTTTTTAACCATCAGATGAACATGTCTGGAGTTCCTGATCTCACAAATGCTGTAACAAATTTCATAAGTCTAAAACACTTTGAGTTTTCTGTATAGCGAGTGAATGCAATGTATGTTGAAAATACTGATTCTCTCTATTCTAGAGAGCATTTGATTGGACAGAAAATCTGAAGTGCAAAATCTTTCCAGACTGGCCGAAGTGAAAGACTGTACGTTTGAATGCTTATTGGGGCAGACCAATTTCATGTGGACTTCACCGTAATATTCAACAGTAGGCTATTATTGATCTGACTTTACTGATGCTGATGAGAACAGAAGCTTTATAGAGGAAATGAACCAATTTACATAATAGTTGATGATCTTTACAGCGGAACTGTATCAACACTGAAACGATTTCAGCTGAACAAATGCATTATTTTGTATAAAGCACTAGGCTATAGGTGTGTGTGTGTGTGTGTGTGTGTGTGTGTGTGTGTGTGTGTGTGTGTGTGTGTGTGTGTGTGTGTGTGTGTGTGTGTGTGTGTGTGATTAGAGGAGCGGATGACGAGGGACACTCTGTCATATCTGTTCCTCTTGTTATGGGAATGATTGACTGTCTCCATGGTAACAAAGCCGGAGGATTCCTAGAAGGACATGATGAGATCAGTTTCGGGAAGGAGTGTATGAAGGAGGTGCACGTCGTGTTCATCTGGGTTTCTGCACATTATGTCAACATGCATGTCACACTGTTTTTATTTAATGCCAGATATAGTACATTTGAAGCAAGTCAATAAAGATAAACATTTGGATCATAAAAAAAATTATTCTATTAAATTTTATGCAGAAATTGATATACAAATGACATCAACGTGACCCATTTTAGCTCATGTTTTGTTCTCGCAGTTGCAGAAATATTTCAAATCAGATGCAGTAAAAGCAAATTAGGCTGTATATTATTAATGAATTACTGACATTTCTCTAACACCACCTATATTTATTACTTGCAACGTATCTAAAACGAATTAGATATACAGTAGATCCAAATTGTCCTCAATAAACCAGAACACATCTGAGGATTGAGTACGACTGAGATCATTGTTTGCCAGAGAATAGTTCGTCTTATGTTTGAATCTCTAAGCGGGAACGTCGTTTGATAAAACCCCTGTTGATCTGATCTGACAGTGAACTCAAAGTCTTCAATAATAATATTTTAGAGACTATTTGTTCTTTTGGAAATGCACTTATTACTTTATTGAATATTTAAGTGAACTGTAAAAAGCAACAAAAAAAATTAATTGTGGGAAGGCTTGTGGGAAAGTGTGATTTGTTTCACATTTTTGGTCAATACATAGGCTAATTGCCACCCGTCAATTTTTTGCACTTTTATTGTTTTGTTTTACTTTTGTGACTGTTTTTTTAAAAGTATTTAAGTATTTTTTTACTTTAATAATTAAGAATGAATAGGTGTATCCTGACTTTTGACTGTATATTTAAATATATTGATATTTTAATAAACTAATTTTCAAGGACAATTTGCTATAGCATAAATATGTAGGGTAGGCTACTTGTGCCATCTAGCGGTTATTTGACATAATATACTAAAAAATACAACATAAACTACTAAAAGTCAAATAAAGCAACAACAACAAAAAAAGTCAAACAAAGCGTCTATTGAAGTCAAATTTGTTTAGTTTTAACCAGTGAAATTTATGCAAATTCGTTGTAAATGAGTTGCTCATCTCTGGTCGGTTTCAGTCACCAGGTGGCGCACCTGATTTTCTCAAACACTGTGAGGCGTCTAAAAATACTGCCTGATTGTTTTTACACGCTTGTTTTACATTATTAAATAATAGTAATAATCGTAATTCATAGCATATTATGTTTCCATATATCATCAATGTAGTTATTCAAAGTTAGATATTTACAGAGAGAGTCAGGTTCCCTCGAGTTTTTTCTAACTGTTTGCGCGTTTATTTTACTTTATAAATTATAACGGCCATGGCAGACAATAAGTGGGATCTTTTACTGTCTATGGTGGGATCATAGCGAGTGAAGATGTGGGTTGATTTTCACTCAGGCACATGCAGGTCAGCCTCATGGGGTCTTATTTATGAGGCGCGCGCGCGGCGAAGCGACACATTCGGTGGCGGCGGCGCAAGATGAGGTTGCGATGGTGACTGCTGACGAGTGATTTTAATGTTATTTATCTTGTTAGTTAATGTCACATTATAAGTTTATTTAAGAGATTAAGCTTCACTTTAATCATTATCATCGCCTCAGGAAGCATAAGAGCGCGGAATATCGATCCGCGACCGGTTATTGATCATCATGCCGCCCATCGAGAATGACGGGGGTCGCGAGCAGATCCGACTGAAAATTAAAGAACTGATCGATTCCAATCAAGTGCTGGTGTTCAGTAAGAGCTTCTGTCCTTTCTGCGTTAAGGTGAGGGAAGATCCGTCATAAACATGACTAATATCTCCAATAAAACAATAAAACTGTAATGTAAGAAGGTTTGAGCTAAGAGTATATATAGTTTTGAAGCTTAACGTTATTTCTTAACCTCTTAAGTGTCATGGGCCCACCGGTGGGCCCAAATCCATTACATATTTAAAACAGTAATAACCTATACTAAACCTAAACTAATCTTGACAAACTATATATCATTTGAAAGCTTACAATCTCTAGTTTCCATATTTGGTTACTGATTCTCAAAACAAATTACAGAGGAGCCGTAATTTATTAATTTGCAACAAGAATATTTTCATACTCCTAGGCGTGTTCAGACCTTTATTTTGAAATAGCAATGAACATGAAAAATCATGAAAGAAGGGTAGAAACCAGTTTGTTTTCATGCCAAGAGTTCAAAAGATGGCAAGCATTCAATTATTTTAGAAAAAAAGGTCTGAAAATGTTTTAAATATAAAGAAAAAATAATAGATTCACCATTTGTGATGTGGCCGCGAGCTATAACGCACATATGTGTTCTTTTATGTGTTTATTCAAGGTTTAATTCATATCAAAATCTGCCAAACTTCCAATACTACTTCTGAATAGGATGTCTACTTTATAAATTGTATGAAAATTGTGAAAATGATGGTTCAGATCACTCAAACCACATATGGAAATGGAGGCGCCCTTATATGGGCAGTAATGGAGTCTGGTTGTGACCTAGTGAAAAAGTTTGGTACTGCGCCCAAACAAAATCTTACTGAAAGCTCATTTCTTGAGATATCAACCTAAAATTTGAAACACAACTTGTTCAGATTTTTGGCTTTGATTTTTTTGCAGTTTAAGAGTTGTCCAGGTTTTGAAAATATATATTTTATATAAAATATGAATAATTAATTTTTTAAATCGTACATTTTCATAAACTCAAACTTCTGTAACTTTTTTTCTGTTTCACTTTCTTAATTTATTTCACTTCTACAAAAATCTGCCAAATGTCTTCTTTAAAACAAGACCAATTTTATGTCTATATTCCAAAGGATTCTTATCCTATACCATTTAAGTTTGGAATGTGCATTTTCATGTCTATTCAAAAAAAGGGGGGGTGACACTTAACAGGTTAAAGAGACAGTTAACCCAAAAAGGACAATTCTGTCATCATTTACTCGTTCTCAAGTTGTTCCAAACAAGTATGAGCACAAAAGTGTTAATGGACACCATTGACTAACAAGAACGAGTCATATGATCCATTCATTCTTTCAAGAAAAAATATTCATACAGGTTGTTCAACTTGAGGGCGAGTAAGTTAAATGATGACATAATTGTCATTTGTAGGTGAACTGTCTCTTTAATTTTGTATGTGTTCAGTTTTGTCTTTACTTTGAGAAGGCGACTTTAATAAAGTTGTTTAATTATTCTTTTAACAAACACAACACATGTTTTAAACTAGTTATAGCTTAGGGAGAAATTTGCTTTATATTGTAAAATTAAAAAGTTTTCAATTATTTATTTAAAATATTTAACGTCTGGATTTAATATGTCCATATTATGCCTGAAATAAATTAAAAAATCCTATGTTTTTTATGTACTAAAAACTAAAATCAATAGTTTGACAATGTCAAGTTCATGTTTTTAGTAATCACAGCATTTACAATGTACAGTGAGAAATGTATTCTTGTACTATTTGACTTTAAAATAAAACATCTAAAGGTCTGAGCTGTAATAAAACATTCTTCAAGAAACCAAGCTCTTAAAGTGTTAAATCTCTGCTGTAATCCGTCCGTATCGCTGTAAGGTAACTTTAAATGGTGGCAAATGAAACCTTTAATTAATGACTGATGATGAAAAAATACTTCATTAATGTAAAGGATATGATCCTGTGATGCTGTGCATCTGTCGACTGAACCAGGCAAGTGTATGGAAGTGCTGTGATGTTTGACAATCATGCAGAGACTAATTAGTGTTTTAAATAGCTGGGATTCTGTAGTAATTATTTTAAGAATGATAGAGACTGTCTGGTTTTGCTCTGTAGATCATGATGATTTGATCTGACATTGAGTTCAGAATAAACTACTTATGGAACCAGAAATAAAACAGCAGGTTGGGAATGATTAGTGTGTAATAAACTACTTGTGGAACCAGAAATAAACCCGCAATAGTTATAGATAACTCCGCTTTACCACTGCTTAAATTATTTTACTCCTTTGTATTTTTGTACAGAAGTACTTCACGGCTGACCTGAGATTTCATGTAGTTTATTTAATCCTGTGACACTGTACTGTAATTTACTTTATCGCATGTATTTGAATGGATGTTTTTCTGCTGCTAAATGTTGTCATGTCTGAAACGCGAATCTTGTTGAATTACTAACATGTTGGGCTTTCTGTGATTTCAGGTGAAGGATCTCTTTAAAGAGCTGAATGTCAAGTGTATAACTTTAGAGCTGGACCTGATGGGTAAGAGAACAATCACCGGGGATCATTTTCCATATCAGTAATCATCAAATTACTTTTATAATAATTCCTTTCCGGGACTGAAATGATAATGCGTGGAGGAAGTTTCTTTTCTTCTTCAGTCCATCAACTAATCGTTCTGATCATTTCCATATCTATTTCTACTCATATGTACATCATGTCAGAGCTCACTGTCTGTCAAACATCTTTTATTTAATTTAAGAAACGTGTCTTGAATATCTTTATTTTCTATTCTAAATGGTAATAACTCAAATATGGTTTTTGCCATCAAAATAATCAAATACTCTGGCATTGCATTTAAAAAACAAACAAAACGCCCTTTTTAAAAAAAAAAATGAAATTAAAGTTTTAGAATTAAAGGACAAAAAGTACATTGTGTTTATTTCACAATGTACAATGAGCATTTTTGCGAGCTACTCTGTGTTTATTCGTTTATCAGGACTATTGAACTTAAACAACAATTGGGAAAATTTTATAAATAATTACAAATAAGTTTATGAGTCAGAATAATTGAATGAGATGAATGCCAGGTCTGGGATTACATTATATTTGTTCACTACATGTTTAAAACAATGTTTACTTTTTATTTGCTGAATATTCAGTTGCGTAACATTTTCCCTTGAAGTTCTTTCTGATACGCAAGATTACTGAATATGCATGTCTTCTGCATGCTGCGATTATGTAATGTCCACGTTTAAGGTTACAGCAGTTTTACTACCTCATTGACTCGAGCCACTGACAGAAGTGCTGAGATACTCATGTCTTGCATGTGTTCTCTGAACCTCTGATGTTAATGTTTAAGCGTTCAGAGCAGTTTTTGCCATGACCTGCTGAGTCACTCCAACCGCAGCGTTACGAACTCCTCTTTCCTTGTTTTCATTCACTCATTTGCACCCCACCATGTCTCGTTTATGTCTCACGCTTGGCTTTATCTCGCTGTGCATGCACAGCTGTTCTGCTCATGTTCGTAGCATCACACTGATAATGGATTCTCCGCTGAAAGGCTTTAAACCTGATTAGCTGCTTTGGAGCTTGGAGACAAACATTAGTTTCAGAAGAAGTGCCAGATCCGAACCTGATTCGATTATCCGTCTTGGAGGGCCGCCCATGTGGTGTAGATGTGAAACATGAGCGCTGAGATCCTGAATGATCATGTCTGATGTGTTTTAGAGGACGGGACCAACTACCAGGACTTACTGCATGAGATGACTGGGCAGAAAACCGTCCCCAACGTCTTCATCAACAAGAAACACATCGGAGGCTGCGACAACACCATGAAGGTACTGATTCTGAGTCTGATCTCTGCATGTGTTCGACATGTCGGAAAAAACTCACATTGCAATATTTTGTTTTTCTGCGATGTGAAACCAATTTCACCAGATGATTTGAATGGCTCTATTTGAAAATAATTAATTATTCTAGAATAATTGGTGATTTTTGTAGGGGAGTGAATCTGCATAGAAAATAATAAACAAATTACAAGCGTGGATCAATGCAATAGAAGAAAGATCTAATTGAAATAAGCAGTGCTTTATGTTTTTCAGGTCAATTTAAAGCGTGATATTGATGCTAAAGCGATATATCGTGCAGCCCTAGTGATTCTTACTCGGTCTCGCTGGCCAGACTTTTGTCTCTTTTAATAATGTCTGCTCATTATTTATTCTATTCATGTAGACAAGGAACACCTGATTGACATGCGAAGCGACCAACCATAGTTTGATTAGTTTGCTCTAAAATACTGCACAGGTGCAGAAGGGTTCATGAATGTCTGTACAGGCCAAAGACCTCAAGAAAAATTTTAGTTAATTTACAGACATAAAAATGACATTTCCTCAAGCAAACCCTTTTTACTTTTAAATGTCTTTTAAAGATTTGATGGCATGAAACATGCAGTCAGTGTTTAGGATGCAGGACACTGGGGGTTTTTCACTCACAAGTCGTTCTCGCGTGACTTCACTGTCATGGTCATTAGTGACCGAGTTAGTGAACGTTCTGCTGCAGAATCGCCACACACACACACACACACCTTCATTTTAGCTGTGGTAGAAGATTAAGAGAATAAGTATAAGTAATGAAAACATTTCTGTCTGTCCCACATGTCTGCTAGAAGTTATTTTTCTCCATTTAATACATAAATGTAATGTATTTTACAATGTCTCCATTGTAAAATGTTCACTCTGAAACAAACTTCTCACTCATCAAATTTTGATTGGAATTATGCAACCATTGTTATTATTAGGGCTGGGAACTTCCATAGAATATTTTTTTTTTTTTTTTTCAATATTACAACAATATCTAGCTTGCTATTTATTGTTTCTCTTTTTTTTCATTTAGCATTTTATATTTATTTAATTTAATTTCTGTTTTACAACCTTACACATACTTTTTATTTATTTAAAAACATTTATTTGTTTAAAATATTTAGAATAATAATCAATTGAAATGTCATTTAAGTCAAGTATTTTTCAACTAAATTGCTTTTTTTTTAAATACTGTA
The DNA here is from genome assembly GCF_051911475.1 of Siphateles boraxobius. Classification (NCBI taxonomy): domain Eukaryota; kingdom Metazoa; phylum Chordata; class Actinopteri; order Cypriniformes; family Leuciscidae; genus Siphateles; species Siphateles boraxobius. Next base: position 579,706 of record NW_027508887.1, on the reverse strand, counting down.
TCACTGCAGGGCTCACACTGTTATGAATTGTTTGATATCTCAACCTTAGAAAGCACAACTGAGAAAGAAGTCCACATGCACTATTTATTTGCATTGAAGCTTGCCATTTTGGAGCCTTTTTTAATGAGGACTTTGATGGCTTTTTTTTTAAATAGGGCTGTGATGATGGGAGTTTTATACCACCATGGTGAAGTTGACTGGCACAGCCCTAGTTTTGTATTATCAACTGTTATCTCACCTATTTATTTGTTGAATAAGTTGGTTACCCCATCGGAGGTCTACTCGTTGGATCTACATATGAAATGTCTGATCATCAGTGCCTGTCTCTATCACTAATGTATCTGTCAGCTGTCTATAAAAGCTCTTTCTCCGTGGAGTGTAAAGCGGCTCTGTGGGAAAGACCTTTGGTAATAGAGCTGAATAATGCACAAGTGCCTCTTCACGCATCTTATCAGCATGGTTTTATGCTCTAATGATGGTCTGGTTGTTGTGGTGACAGGCACACAGTGATGGCGTCCTGCAGAAGCTGTTGGGTGAAGGGAGCGAGGCGTACGACTATGATCTCATCGTCATCGGTGGGGGTTCTGGCGGTCTGGCGTGTTCAAAGGTGAGTTAAATTACACTGAGGCAGGAAGATCCTTCATCTGTAATGCTGTTTAAATACAGTATGTGTGTGTGTGTCGGGTTAAGTTTTGTCATTTCAAACTGAGGCTCAAGTTACATGGATTCACCCTGTATTAGATCTTAGTATATATATATATATATATATATATATATATATATATATATATATATATATATATATATATATATATATATATATATATAATAAAACCTATTAAAGGTATAGTTCACCCAAAAATGAAAAATGTCTCACCCTCAAGGCTGTTGAAACCTAAAAGTTTGTTTAATAAATTCTGTTAAATTTAAATAAAATAGAATTTGTAATGTATATTTGATGCTTTTTTTTGTTTAAAACAATAACTTTAATTTATCTTTTGAGGGTAATTTCTCAGCCAATTTTAATGTGCAATTAATTTCTGATTAATTAAACGCCACATTGTAATTAGATTTTAGATTAGAGTTTTAATCGCTGGACAGCTCATATATATACGCATACACACTTGACTTGAAAGAATTAAAATCCAGATCTAGATAAAATCTACTTGCACAGTTTTTTCCCGCTAAATGAACACAAGGAGAAAATCATTTTTGTATGCAATAGCTAGTAATAAATGGCATTGTTTTTTACATACATTTACCTATTTCATGTACATATTTTATACATTTACCAAATTAATTTTTTCTAGGGTTTTCAGTTTTAAATCTGAGTTTAAAATGATTCACAGAATTGGAACAAATATATCGAATGACAATTTTTAGGTTGCTTAATTTTATGCTGCCAGTTAAATCATGAATATTCAATACATCGCACAGCCTTGCACTGTAAATATATTGAACGTGCTTGTAAAGGCCTGATACAGAATTTAACTTGGAAATTGTCATGTAGCCAAACTCTGTAGGAGCTCTTTGGGTTTTGCACATGATTTTGATTTTAACACATCTCCTTCCTGCCCAAACAGGAAGCAGCTGCCTTGGGCAAGAAGGTCATGGTTCTGGATTATGTTGTTCCCACACCGAAGGGCACAACCTGGGGTAAGAATACCAGAATCAAACATGGAAGTATGTGGTAGAGATGTATATGATATGATGAAGATGATAATACGAGGTCTGTCTCCAGGTCTGGGCGGCACGTGTGTGAATGTGGGCTGTATTCCTAAGAAACTGATGCATCAGACGGCATTGCTTGGCACTGCCATAGGAGACGCCCGCAAGTTCGGCTGGGAGTTTAGTGATGAAGGTCAGTCGTAACATTCAACACGGCTGGGAATATGATGCGGCACATGATACACTGGCTCTGTGATCGTGATGCAAGACAAGAATTACACCCAGGGCTCGAGATTAACGGCGTCCTATCGTCCTGGGGACGATAGAAAATGTGTTTAGGACGAACAGAAATATTCTCCAGGATGAAAGACATTTTTGTATGCGTGTTCATTTATTACTAGCCTATTAGGCAAACTTACTTAGACAATGCCAAAATAAATTGACCAAGTACTGACTACAAAGGAACGCGTCTTCATGCTGTTACTAGAGTTACTATCACTGGCCGGCTACTCACCCGGAGATTTGTTCCGCGGTACATCTATCAAATGGCTTAATGACATCGCAAATATGTTGCGCTGGTTAAACAACGGTAAGGTAAAACAGATTGAGCACCAAGACGGCCCTGCATCTCCATCATTGGATTGAAACAGTCTGCTAACTGCTTGCTGCTAACTGCTTGCTACTAACTTACTAACGTTAGCTAGCTAACGGGCGCTACCCCGGCTATGTGTGTGTATATTAGCTAAAGCATACATTTAGATTTTAATATATTTGTGGTCTTTTTTTCTTAGTCAGTCTAATCTAGGGTGACCAGACTTTCATGTTTTCTGGGGACAGTCACTGTTATTGGTGCAGTGTTAATTTCGTTTATTTTCTTCAACGACATTTTTTCACAGACGAAAACGAGACGGTAACTAAATAAAAACTAGTTTTGAATGACAAAAACTATGACACAATTCTATTGACATTATCGTCAACAAATAAAAATTACACAAATGTTAGATGGTGACAATTTGGGAAGCGATCCAGTCAGAACTGATGTCCTGCGTGTATGGTAGATGCGCACATTTGTACATGCGCTGCATGTCTAATGAAACGTTAAAAAATGTAAACGTCTGGGAGAATGAGTAGAGCGGACATATAGATCTGAATAAGAGTGACGACGCAAATAAAGAGCTCTATTCGGTACGGTTTTCTGTGCGCACACACCCGACCCGAAGCGTGCAGCCATGCACAGACACCTATACAGCGCGCAAGTATTGAATTAAGCTCTCTTTTGTGTCTGAATGGACAAATACACACAACATTATGTCGAAATGTCCGTTTTGGAGACTATTGACGTAAACTATGTGGTTATGTCTTAAACAGTTGTGAGTCTATCGGATGTGCATCAGTGCAATTGGATTGGAAAGAGAAAAGCATTCACTGCTCGTTAATTGCTTTAATAAGGATTCACTATATTTAATTCATACAAATACATATGTCTGCTGCTTGATATAATAAAGAATGATGTATGCAAGTAGTTATAAAGAATGCATAAATCATTCATTGAAAAGAAGACTGTTCTACTTTAGGAAAAGTGATTTTATTTAATTTTAAGATTTTTTTTTTTTTAAGTCACAGTAGTTTAATCTGTATCTTGCATGTTCAAACTTTAAAATCATTCATATTAACAGGTTAATAGATGTTTTCTCTGGAATTTTAGAGACATTCTAAATTAATGCATTTCAATTGAACTAAACCCATTATATTTTAGTCATCTGTATTGTTTTAGTTTTAGTCTAGTTTTAGTCGATGAAATACAATAAGATTTTAGCTGACTAAATCTACAGTAGATCAACATTTTTATTTTGGGACGGTTGAGATTCACTTTAGGACGGTTCAAATTGTTTTCAGGACGGTTCCAGGACGGAGGTGAAAAAAGTTAGTCTGGAGCCCTGATTACACCACATGATGTAATGCAATGCACGTAGAAATGATTTTAAAAAGAGTTGTTCATGAATTCGTTTTCCATGAGTGGTTAAAGCTGTGATGCAATTTTGTGTTTTCTACTGTGAAGACATTTCAGTTGCAAAATGATTTCCTATTTCTCTGAAAGTACATGGATTGAAAGACTATAGTGAGGGCCTCAGTTATATCTTTAATTAAAAGGTTTATTAATGGGTGATTTAACACAAGAAAGCTTCCTAAAACACAGAACAATTGATAAGCATAACATTCAATATGTCAAACTTTTTGCTTTCAAGCATGTCCACTTTTTTTCTTAATGTAGATTTCTTCTGTTTCACTTTCTTATCAAATATTGTCTTTTTATTAAAGTGACTCACAACTGGGAGACGATGAGAACTGCGGTGAATAACTACATCGGTTCATTGAACTGGGGCTACAGGGTTTCTCTACGAGACAAAAACGTCAATTACGTCAACGCCTACGCTGAGTTTGTGGAGCCGCACAAGATCAAGGTAAGTGTGTTCTGATTCAGCGAGCCAGCTGTACTGAAGCTTCACCGTATTCACTATAACATGCATTGTAATTGCAAAGCCGTTTTCCTGGGCTGAGCTAACAGTCACAGCTAAAATGGACCAAAAGGAGAGCTGACTCCACTACAGGTCCAGATACAACATGAATGCAAAGAGAACTGGATTAATTTCCACTTCATTTACTGTTAGAGGACTAACTTTTGGCAGCAGAACATGGAGAAAATGTGCCTTTGACATTGGAGAGCTAATGTTTCTGTGCGTTTAAGGCTTTTCTTTTAGCTTTATTCAAATGCCTGCACTATGAGAGATGCTAAAAGTTGCATATTACAGTTTAAATCACACTCACAGTTTGCCTAAAGGTGCCCTCATCTTATTTTTTTGTTGACTCTTCCCATCAGGCCACAAACAAGCGCGGTAAAGAGACGTTCTACACCGCGGCTAGGTTTATCCTGGCGACTGGAGAGCGGCCTCGTTACCTGGGCGTCCCGGGAGATAAAGAGTATTGCATCACCAGGTGAGCTAAGACTGCGTAAACACAGCGGTAAACCTCCTCTGGAGAGCTGGGTAAACGCAGCTGGACCCCAGGGGGTCGTTACAGGAGCCCTGCTGACTTATTTACAGCATTTATTGATCTAAAGCTGGTTCATTCTCAGTCACTAAGGGAACAAAAGCTGAATGACGTGGCAAATAGGAGGAGGATTTCCTTCTGTAAGCTCTGATATGAGTGGCATAAGCATGGAAAATATTCAAGTTGGTTCATGTTGCTTATTTAAAAATGGCACATGTAGGGCTCTATGATTTCTATGAGGCAATAGTCATAAAAAATGGAATTGTGTAACTTGGAATGTCACAGAATTTGCCAAGTTTTGGATGAATAAATCAAATAGGACTGTGCATTTAATCAAATCGTTATATGGAAAGTTTATAAATATAAAACCGAAAAAAGGCTATTTAAATATGAATTCTGTGAATGGCAGTTTCATCAAATACACATAGTCAAGCATGACGCTCGTATTGTTTTCAGCAGTTTGCCTAAAAATAAAAGGATTTTTTTAATTTTCATTTGAATTACATTTTAAAAGATTAGATAAATTGTTAATGTTTTATGTCTTCATTTGAGTTTTTGATATCTTTTTTTTTAATTATAAATTCAGAAAAATGAAAACAAAGAATTTTATTTTTTAATAAATTGCTGTAAAATTCTAAGTTTCATGATTTCAATTAAGACATGCTTTTTGATTGCTAACATTTTAATTCAACCTTTAAATTGGAGTCCAGAGAAATGGAAATGAAAAAAAAATTATCCAGAAATATTAAAACTGGAAAAAATGGAATTGAATCCGTACGGCATCGAAACGGCAAGCCTTTAACCTGAATGCATGTGCGCTCTTTTATGACTCAGCTGAAATCTGGTGATGGTTGATTCTTCTTTTATCTGATGAGGAAGTGAAGTGCAGGTGTTTGGCAGGACTTAAGCCTCTGTGGTTTTGAGCATATTGACTTTTCTCTTTGGCAGCGTTTATGATGTTTAACTGTACATCTGAACTTTTGTCTGCATTGGAGGAAACGTGATCCATTTATCTTGTACCCTAATCGGTTTTGTTTGTTCTTCACAGTGATGACCTGTTTTCGTTGCCCTACTGTCCCGGGAAGACTCTTGTTGTCGGGGCGTCGTATGTCGCTCTGGAGTGTGGGGGATTTCTGGCCGGTTTGGGACTGGACGTGACCGTCATGGTTCGCTCCATTCTGCTTCGAGGATTCGACCAGGACATGGCCAACCGTGCGGGAGATTACATGGAGACGCATGGGGTCAAATTCCTCAGGAAGTTTGTTCCAACCAAGGTTAGTGCATGTGTGCAGTTAAACATTGCTGAAATGATGCATTATCTATCGTAGCCGTCATTATGTAATACTCATAATCATGGCCTCTTTACATACATTATCATGGTGATCACGTTGATTGTTTTTTCCACAGATCGAGGAGCTGGAAGCTGGAACTCCGGGCCGACTTAAAGTCACGGCCAAGTCAACCGAGAGTGACGAGATCTATGAAGGGGAATACAACACTGTGAGTGTCGTGCCTTTCTATTGGCCAAAAACTGGAATTCCCTTCAGATATCATTACAGCACATCTGTATTTATCTTGTCTGGTATCTTTGGCTCAGTTTCAAATCCTAGTGTGTGCCATTTAATATTCAAATATTTTACATTCTCTTCAATGAAATGAACCCAGTGACTTGGTGAAATGTAAGTAGATAATTTCCATATAAATGTGGTGAACTGCACCTGTGACACCCTTTGGTTAATTTTTTTGTTTTGTTTTTCCTTGTAACAAGTATTTTTGTTACAAGGTGCTTAAAATGCTTGAAGTACTTCCATTTGACTTTTTAAAATGTAAGTCCTGAAAAACCCTTTAAAACGGACATTTATGAAAAGGTACTTGAAAAGTGCTTGAAGTATTGAAAGACAATATATTTGAAATTAGTGTTTAATTTTCTTGATAAAGCAATCTCTCACACGTAATGAAGCTGCAGCCCGTCTGATGCAGATATAGAGCCATGTCACATGACTATGAGTATGATATTGCTCATAAATATCAGAGTATATGATACATCTTTCATTCTTCAGGTCAATCATATATTCATGGGGGGGAAAAATCAGTTTGAATAAGGAAAGCGATATCTTTGTCATAGTATTCTTTCAATGGTTAAAGTTTCCACAGTCATTGCATCCGCTGCACTTTATTTATACCATTTTGGTTATTTTTGTTTGTCTATTTCCCTTATTTACAATTTGAAAGATAATAAAGATATTGTTTGATAAATGAGATCTCTAAATTCCTTGAAAACCAAAAAAGTAGTAAAGTCCTGGAATTTAATTTTACAGTACCTGTACGAACCCTGAAGCACTTGCATCAATTATTCAGTATTATAACCTACATGAGCTGTATAGTTGTCTAAGAGTGAGGTCTGACTACAGTTCAAGCCAAATGTAATTCCTGTGAGTGGAGTTTGCTCCATGTAAACATGTTTGTATCATTTGTATGTTTGTATCAAACGTATCAAGCCAAGGCACTCGAGAGTTAAAGTAAATGTATATAAAAAGCCTTTATTTCATTATGGCTTAGGCAATTAAAAACAGATTTTAAATAACCGCACACCTTTTAAAGTCCTTCAAAATTCCTTTTAAGCAGCAATTAGTTAGTCATGTGACAATCACCTGAGAATCACAATAGAGAAGAAATTGTTAGATGAATAGCGGACATCTCACCAAAACATAATTAAACCCAACACATGTTCCAAAAAAAGATAATGCACTAAAGTGTAAGAAAACAGAATCAACAATGTATTCCACTAACTTTTTTATTTTTTTTAAAGAAAAAAAAAATATATATATATATATATATATATATATATATATATATAATAAATACAAGTACAACGTCACATAAGATATCAATGAAATTATTTTGTTGTTTTGTAACCGAGGGCAGATTCAGTTGTCAGCATTGTTTAATGTGTGTGTGTGTGTGTGTGTGTGTGTGTGTCAGGTGTTGATCGCAGTGGGTCGTGACGCCTGTACAGGAAAGATCGGTCTGGACAAAGCTGGAGTTAAAGTCAATGCCAAGTATGTCTTTCTTTTGAATAGTTTATTTTGGTCATCTGTCTCATAGTCCCTCCCCCAACCCATAACAAAGTCCTTGTTGTCACGGTAACATTTAAAGGGGTGGGGTCAGAGTGAGTAAGAGGCGGGGTCAGGAGTGTCATGGTGAATCAGCAGTATTTCCTCTGGGAGTGTATCCGGCGTCTGACCTCAGTGACACGCAGTGTGTTTACAGAACACACAACACACTGGGATGTAGACGGGCGGGATGACTTAAGCAAAGTGTTTCCATTGAAAAGCATGGGAAAATGCATATTAATTTTCACACAGACTGAAGTGTGTGTGGTTTGAGGGATTAGTGCTGCACAGAGGTTTTAGATCCTGATCAAGCACTGTCATGTGATTCCATATGACCCACACACACATGACTGATGCATAGCTGTTTTATGGTTCCTCTGTGTGAGCCACTCGCTCAGCATTTACAGATTTACAACTCAGTTTTGTAATGTGCATTGTGTGTTACATAACAGACTGTACAGGATTTTAATAGTCATTGTTCATTGCATTTGTTACAGTAACTCTCCTAAATTGCAGAAGGGAACTAATGATGATGTAATGTGTCTGATATATAATTACCAAGCATTTTTCATTTCTGTCCGGAGTGCAAATATCTCTTATTTATCCTTTAAACAAACCGATTTTTTAGTTATTGATTTTTAGGACATTTAATAAAAAAATCGATTCAAGGATCTAAAGTTTTGAGGATAAATAATTGAAAAATATGAAGTTTCACTGCAGTCCTGCTACTCATGATTATGATGATGACAAACATTTCCACGAAGGTGAAAGTAAATTATTCAGATCAAGCATCAGAACCAAGTGTGAAATAGACTATTGTGACTCCCTTCATATGCCATTCATGCACATACAGTCCCAATTACAGTGGCTTTTGGTCCTCAAGACTGGGTCAATATGAACATTGAGTCATTTTCTCTTCCTCCATCCAGGAACGGGAAGGTTCCCGTGAACGATGAGGAGCAGACTAATATTCCTCACATCTACGCGATTGGAGATATTCTGGAGGGAAAGTGGGAGCTCACGCCTGTGGCCATTCAGGCCGGCAAACTTCTGGCTCGACGACTGTACGCCGGATCATCTTTAAAGGTCTGGCATAGTCATAACCATCGCTGCCAGGAAGATTACAGTCTTATATAGAGTAGTGCTGGGCGGTATGACCAAAAATCCTTATCACGGTATTTTTCAAAATTATACCGGTTTCAGGGTTTATGACAGTATTTTCTTCTTTTTTTCAAGCAGGACTGGGTGTTAACCACACTTCCTACTGATTGAGAGGAAATACTGCAGTATACTGACTTAGAATGCCCTATTGTACTATCAAGAGTTAATACTGGAGGAAAAAAATCCACAGTAGTATTAATACAGGTTTGCAGTGTTTATAAAGAGTTGCCAGCAGGAGGCGCTGTAGGAGCGAACACAAACCTGCGCTCATAAACGCTGCTTTATCAGGAAAGATTCAATCGAAATAACATCGAAGCTTTTCTAAAGACCGTCAGTTCACTTAAGATACATTTATATAAAAACACCCGCGACAAATTTTGAAGTGCTTTCACTTCAAAAAATGAAAGTATGAAAAAGTTATGAAAAAGTTTAAATTTAAAGTAATTCAAATATATTTTGTACTTAATATTTTTTCTTTTATATAAAATATATATTTCACAGAATATATATAACTTTAAAATATCTAACCAAGTTGAGTTCCAAATTTGAAGTTGATATCAAAAAATTCCCATGAGATTTTGTTTAGGTGTAATACCAAAAATAGCCACCGGGTGACATGCATTCCTTTGAATTTAATTGTATGTATTCTGCTGTAACAAATTAATACATTTCTGTCCAAATATCATTTCTGTCACGAAATATGGAACTTTGAGACTCAGACCTTTCTGATGATGTTTTGTCAAGATTAGAAAAGGTTTTGATCATAAATTATGAAGAGTCCAGAAGCCCGATAAAATAATTTAGTGTACCGTTTCTATGGTAACGCAACGTCCAATTTCAAAACTGTTTTCACAGGTTGAATTCTGAGTTCGTAAGCTTTCAAATGATACCTAATTTATTAAAATATGTGATGTAATAAAAAAGGCGAAAAAAAAATATTATATTTTAGAGGATACAATGACAAATACTAGATTGTTTTTTGAACTTTTAGCAATAAAACACAAAGTTTCAATTATTAAAAGTGTGTGCGTTGACTTTTTGTGGCAAAGGTCAGAACTCCTGTTATGATATAGATTTTTTTTTTTTTTTTTTAGGTGCACTCTTGTCATAAATTCATCTATTACTGTTCCTACATAATTTGCACAAAAAAAACAGTGCTAAAATATCTAATTAGGATTCTTTGACCTTTCCAACGATATATAGTTTGTAGAGATTAGATTAGGATTTCATTGTCATATAGTGAAGTAAACGTAGCGGGGCGGTGACAGTTAAGGGGTATTCGGTATGAACCGGTTTATACCGCCCAGCACTAATAAAGTGATTTTCTGTGATTATAACCCTTTCTTCTGTGATTGTGTGTGTGTAACAGTGTGATTATGTGAACGTTCCCACCACTGTCTTCACTCCTATGGAATACGGCAGCTGTGGACACGCGGAGGAGAAGGCCGTGGAGATCTACGGACAGGAGAACCTCGAGGTGTGTGTGTGTGTGTGTTCGCTCAGACGGGGAACATGAAGAATCTGTGCTGGTAATTGTTGTAATGATGTATGCGTGTCTGTGCAGGTTTATCACAGTCTGTTCTGGCCTCTGGAGTTCACCGTTCCCAGCAGAGACAACAACCGGTGCTACGCCAAGATCATCTGCAATAAACTCGACAACGTAAGACGCACGTAACCGTCAGCCTCCTCTGAAAATAAAATAAAAAAGAGTCAACATTCCTAATCAAGCTATGATTTCAAGTCAAGATCAGACACTAGATTATACAATTCTACGCTTTACAATAAGGTTTAATTTACCTTTAACAAACAACACTGGTAGAAGCACTTCAATGTTAGTTTTTGTTACCTAAAACTGTTAGAAATTTAAAAAAAAAAAAATTACAATAGTAATTGTAGTAAAGCTGAAATAAAAGTGACCCTGGACCACAAAAACAGTCACAAGTCGCACGGGTATATTTGTGCCAATAGCCAACAATACATTGTATGGGTCAAAATTATCGTTTTTTTCTTTTATGCCAAAATTCATTAGAATATTAAGTAAAGATCATGTTCCATAAAGATGTTTTGTAAATTTCCTACCGTGAATATATTATATATATATATATATAATATAAAATATAAAATTGACCTATGTGACTGGAAAAATAAAAGCTAATTGAAAATATTAATGCTGTATTTATTAAAAAATTATACTAAAATGACACTGGAAGCTTGTTTCTGGCACAAAATAAAAAAGGTTGTGACTTATCTTATTGAGACTTCTTATTTTTAATTCTGATTCTGCGTTTATATCTCGCAATTCTGAGTTGTAAAGTACAAATTGTGAGAAACTCACAATAGCGAGGAAAAAAGGCTGTTGTTAGATGAAAGTCACAATTACCTTTTTTTCTGTGGTGGAATGTGAACCGACAATGAACAGAGCATTACTACAGCGGATGTGTGAGCATACAAAAAGTGCTGCTACATTTTGTAACAAGCAGTGACTGATTTCTATTAAATGTTTTTGAATGAAAAGCATTTGATTGCATTCTATCAGTGTTGTTCTAGACGTGATCCTGTAACCCCTGTGTTGTGTGTGTGTGTGCAGGACCGTGTGATTGGCTTTCACTATCTGGGTCCTAATGCCGGAGAGGTCACACAGGGCTTCGGAGCCGCTATGAAGTGTGGGATTACTAAAGATCAGCTGGACAACACCATCGGGATTCACCCCACCTGTGCCGAGGTGCGTTTCCAAAAACTCTACTACTTAAAGTGGACCTATTACGCCCTTTTACTAAGTCTGCTAGAACAGGTTTTCCTGCTTGAATGTTGATTATTTTCCTCATATTCTCCATTGTTGCGGCTCCTCTCTTCCCAGTCTGTCAGTAACGCTCTGTTTACTTCCTGTCTCTATGAAGCCCCTCCTCCTGAAAAGCACACTGTGCTCTGATTGGTCGGCTGGATCAGTGTGTTGTGATTGGTCGAGCCCTTCGAGTGTGTTTGGGAAATGTCCCGCCCCTTCCCATAACCACCAGTTTAACACACTACTAACTTACTCAACCAGGCCCCGCCCCTTTATTCTGCGTATTAATTATTTAAATGAGGAATATTGTGACGTGTTCGTTCCCGATAGAAACTCAAGACTACAATGGAGGCGTTTCAGGAGTTCAGAAACACTGACACTGATATAGAGAAGAACTAGGCAACATTACACACTAAAGAAAGATGAACATGTAAAAAAAGCATAATGGGTTTATTACTCATTTGATGTTCTTATTTGTTAAGCACATGATCATAACATGTCCTTCCCTTCATTTGTTTCAGATATTCACCACGATGGAGGTCACCAAAAGCTCTGGCGGTGACATCACTCAGTCGGGCTGCTGAGGTTAAACCCTGCTCGTTTAACAGGCTGTCAATACCAGTTTAAACTGGTGATTTCTTCCTCTCGGCTTAAACACACTCGAGTCTCTTTCTAGGAATCTAGAGGTACAACATCATGATGTTTCACTGCTCACAGAAGGCTTTTGTGTCTGCTGTTCCCTTTCACCCTTTACAAACCATGTGATCGTTCCCACATGTGCTGAAGGGGCGGAGCCATACGACACGACAGCCTTTAGAGGCGGGGCTTCACTTGCTGAAGAGACCAAGGATTGGGAGAGGGATGTTGATTGACAGCCTGTTAGAAAGCGGGGTTACTCTGCTCAAAATCACCGTCCAAGTCAGAAATGCACCAAATGCGCTTGATTTCTTTTCTTTCATACACACACCTGCGCACGTGGTGCTCTGTGACGTTTTAACCCCTAACCCACGCTCAGTGGCGGGTTACGACTGATGTTTTCTGCACTTGGACTTTAAATAGATGAATCATGTTAACATGCACTCTCTCAGACTCACGAGGGCTGCGTACTTTCCTTTCGTTTGGTTGTAGAAGACTATTTTTCTATATTTAATAGTGGGTTTGTCATCAGTTGCTCGTCAGATTTCACTTCCCACTCTCATTATTATTATTATTATTATCGGATTTAGTGATCGAAGCGCAAACCAAATGCAGCATGTAGATGCTTCCTCGTGAAAGTATTTAAACTATCGGGCGTCACCAAGATGAAACCGCAAACTCATTTATAGTTTGTGATGCCTGTTAAAAGACTTAGAAATATTAATAAAATGTGTATGTTCATATTTTTATAAATATATGTATATCTTTACATCACTGGATTCCATGTATCTGATTGGAGGATTCATTCAACAATAAATGGATGTCTGTTTGTTTGACGTTTGCTGTTTATTTCTGGATTATTTGATGTTATTCACTTTCTTCTGCTCTTTAAGGGTTAAAGTTCATACATCTGTCACTCAGCACCTGTCAATTGTACAATATTTCCATAGTATCTGTTTAATTCTGTTCATGGACTTTAATAAAACTGCACATCTACATTTTTATGAGTTTATTTTAATTTATCTAACACATGCATTAATCTGAGTGCTATAACAAATGTTCAAAAAGCTGTGGAATTTTTCAGTGTGGTTATGAATAAGGTTTAGTCACTATAATTATACATTTATAACTACCTTATGTGTTCTGCTTGAAAGGGAGACCAATTAAATACATAATTTATATTATTTAATAATGTATGTGCCCATTGGATATCTATTGATCGGAATATAGAGACGTTTTGTGTATTTCATGTTAGTTATTGCATTAGCTCTTGCTTGTGTATATACCGTTTCATCTACAATGGTTTGGTTTGTTTCCAGGGATTTCATTAATGAATATCTAAAAGCAGCTTTGAGAGGATTTACTAAAATTAAAAGCTTATTTTATAACATTTAATGTAAGTCAGCAAAAGGAGGAATTGTTTTTCATTTAAGAAAACAACAGCCATTGTCTTGATTTCCTAATGCATTTCTTCTTGTTCACAAGTTTCTTTAGAGTCCTACAAACTTTATTTGTTTCAGACTGAAATTTCTTTCTCTGTAAATTAACAGATTTTATTAATTTTTTTTTTTAGATGATTGGATTGTTTCAGAAACTGCATCTGCAATCCAGCATCTGGATTGAATGAAAGCCGCTGATTGGCTGGAAACTCTTTATAAACAGGAAGTGTCTAAAGCTCCATTTCCTTCCTCAGGAATGAGCCGTTAAATACAGAATGTTTTCAGGCCACTTACTCTACAAACACAACGGTCACTTTCTAGTGTTCGCTTGAATCATTCCGTATTAAAGTGAGTTTAGATAGCTCGTCCTTTTGATGACAGTGCATGAATATTCACACACATGCATTGAAAAACTCATTCAGACACACACACACCTGTTCCTGTGAAGTGCAAGTGTATTCATCTGAGACAAAACACACCAGAGACTGAAAAACTGAGGATAAAACACCTCATTTTCATGCGTTCCATTCAGTGAGTGAATAATCACAGACCGACGGATCAAACACACCTGAGTGTGTGTGAATCTAAGGAGACAGTTGGTGTCTCATTCTCTTTGGTTTTATATAATGGTGCTCTAGTTAATTAAATCCAGTCTGCTGTGGACTGATATTGCAACGCGGGATGTTTCATTCAGAAACGATGGAGAGTCGAACCAAAGACACCGAACACTGAGAAGCTAACCAGGAACAGGTGAGGGTAATCAATCACTGTGGCAACAAACAAGGGTAACTATAGAAACAGGAACTAAAGATACGATGGGAACAGAAAATACACTTCAAAATAAAGGTCCATACAGCAAACACAAAACCAAAGAATATGCAACAAATATATTACATAATTTTCTTTAAAAATGCATTAATATTCTATATTTGTTTAAAATATATTTGTGTCTCAACTATTTATGAAGTCTAGAGAGGCAAACTCATGTCAAATTTGTTGAAGTACCTTCTACAAATATGATGGTAAATCAGTAAGGTTTAAACAAATAGGTAAATACATAAGTTAGCTATAAATTAATAAAATGTTATTCAAATAAAACATGTCTATAATATCAGGTGTGTGTTTTTGTGAGAGAGAGAGAGAGAGAGAGAGAGAGAGAGAGAGAGAGAGAGAGAGAGAGAGAGAGAGAGAGAATGTACGAATGATCATCTGATTATGTTATTAAACTCTGATGTGAATATATGTGTGAATCCAGGACACAGTAAAGGATCTGTAAAGCATTTGATCTGGATATGTTTCTCCAGCATGAGAACCAACTTGGTTTAGTCACAGGACAAAGTTATAATATGGTAAAACTATGAATATTTGTGTTAATTATGAATGCAAAACAGAATCTTCTAGATAAGTGGTTTCAGACTTTTATTTGTCACTGTTTGTACTGTAGTTGTGCAATGAAAGTGATTAAACACTGAGTAATTCCTGACATAGTGATTCTATTGCAAACATGTTCCCGGGAAACCTCATAAACTGTGATCAATAGGCCTACACACACACACACACACACACACACACACACACGGTCACAGTGAGTTGGCACTTTATTTCTTCGATTTAAATAGTTATAAAACTTATAGATTTGCCAAGCTGAAACTGAAAAATAAAAATGAAAGATGAATTTGAATTAATTTCGTTTTTTTTAAACCTTTAAAAAAATTAAAGGTAGTTTGTAACTATGGTAGTACTTTTAGAGGTTAATAACCATTTCGAATATTTAACTTTTTATTAACTGTCTATTAAAAATAAATATATTTCCCGTAATCGCATAAATGATAAAGGGTTTGCTTTTTTTTGTAATTATTTTTTTATTCTGTAAAATTCTTTCAATATTGTAGGTAGGCTACATTGTACTTACAGGAGATGGATTACACATTAACTCACCGGAACATTTCTTAAACATTTCTCAAGCACAAGGAAATAAAACAAAACTTCCTCCTGAGTAAACCGAGGCGCTGAATGTCTCGAACTTAAATAAAGGTGATGCACTAGAGCCTCCTGCTGGTCAACAGCGCTATTATATATATTTACATATATTATTTTTTAAACTTTAATTTATTTAATAATTTGTTTGATTAAAATTATTATACAAGCAATATTACGAGAAAGTGTCTACGTGTTTTACAATGACTTCAATTAAATGCCATTTTTTTATTGATGAGGCGTTTATTAATTGCAGTTAGTAGAGCGCCGCCTGTTGGACAGTATATGTATCGAATATGATAAACACGCATTAGCCTTTCCTCTGGATTTAGTTCTACAGTTAAACTGACTTCCGGTTAATGTCCCTTCTAGCGAATCCGTTCTACTATTCAGAGTCACATGACCTGTGACGTGTGAGCAACGCGGAAGAGAATGCGGAGGTTCAGCGGTGAGACGGAGGAGAATCTCACATGAGTTATTAATCATCAAAGTTTAATAAAATAATCAGATGATCAGATGTAATCACTGTCAGGATGCCGCTGTTGACTCAGAAGAAGCGAATAGAGCGCGTGAACTCAACCGCAGAACTCTTCAGCAAATACCCGCATCTGAAGGTACAAAAATAGTAATCTGATAGGCAATTTAATATTTGAAGTAATATAATACGGCAGTGTGTATGCACAGACTATGATACATAGACAGTCTTTCACTTTATATTTAAAAACTTAACTCGGGTATACAGATACAAAGGTAGAAATCCTTAAAAGTATAACAATAAAACCTCAATACAATCTCAAATATACTTTATAATGTGTGATATATATATATATACATAGATATACGTGTGTGTGTGTGTGTGTGTGTGTGTGTGTGTGTGTGTGTGTGTGTGTGTGTGTGTATTAGATTTTACAGCCCTTTCATGCAACCTATTAATTAGCTCATAAACAGACTACATGTAATATTGGTATATTTTTATGAATTTATTTTCCTCTCTGCAGGACTATTGAAGTGCATTGCAAAAAATGTATAATAATAGATAAAAAGCAAAAAGTTCAAACTTGAATTCCTATATGCATCTTGATGTTAAAAACATATTTTTTTGTCACCATTCACACACACTCTACATATAGAGTTGACAGTACATGACGTCTGTGTGTTCTGTCACATTAATGTGTGTTTCTCTCTTAGGAAAGTGCGAAGCAGTTTGTGTGCAGAAGCCCGGAGCCTGTGGACCCTGAGCAGCTCCTGTACGTCCAGCAGAGAGAGTGTGCGTCCACCACTCCAGCGGACAGTGAGTGTGTGTCATAGGCGTAGCCACGGCTGTGCCAGGGTGTGTCGGTGCCACCCACACTGGCAGCTGGCACACCTAAAAATAGATGCAGAATTATTTTTTAAAGTCTTAATAAAAATGTTTTTCTAAACTTGTACTATTGTTGTTTACTTAAAATATTTGTAAATTTAACATTTATTTTATTTTTTAAATTCTTATCGTTTAAAATTATCTGCCGACATTCGGACTGCTAAACAATCCGCAAACAGCCGCTGACTGTCTGACGGGAACAAGGTTGTGCTTTTGAGGCTCGCGTAGAAGAGGAGAAATGGAAACAATGAGCGCAATTCACACAAAGAAACTTATGAACATACAGCGGTTAAAAAATGTATGTGGAGTTTTTATATTTATAACATATGATACAGTTAAACAACATCACACGACCACGAGTGCTGAATATTACCATCACAATTGAAAATGTGACACTGATTTCATATGACAGTTCAATAAACAAGTAATTAATATCAAGTCACTTACGTTTTAGACACAATATTGACTGTTTTTGTTCTATTTGAGCAGCGAAAATAGTTCAAAACAAAGATCACAGCAGAACCACAGCGCATCTTACCGGAACACATCACCGCGTTACTGAATGATTCAGCGCTTTGAATGAATCGGTTGAGTCAAAGATTCAATGACCCATTAAACAACTGCCTCATTCCTGAACGATTCAGCCGTTTGAACGAATCATTTGAATAAATGACTCAATAACTCACTCATTAAGACGGTCACCTGCCGCCCCCTACTGGTGGTTTAGTTTCGTGTTTAAAAGTAGGCTATCATTCTATTTGTATATTAAAAAAATATTTAAAACAATCTCATAACATTATTTAATGCAGTTGTAATATTTCAGTGTAAATTAATTAATTTGATTGGTAACAGCAATATAGTTTCTTATTATTTAAACTGAATTTATTGGTCAAATTTAAGAATTTAAAATGAAAGATGAAGCATATATTTAAACCGATTAGGGGGAAATGCTCTTTATAAAGGTTAAAATATAATAAATATGCAGATTTTAATATGTAAAAGCTGACTGACCACTGATGAGAATATTGCTTCAGAATAAATTGTATTCACAACACACACAAAAATCCCTTTTTTTTCTGGACAAGCAATTTTTTTACTTGGACAAGTGAATGACCGATTTACTTGTTCGAACGACAAGCACATGAAAAGCCTTAATGTTGAGCCCTGAGTTATATTTTATATAGTATTATGTTTATGTGGCGAGCCTGATTATAGTTTTACACATCAGCCCAGTATATTCTGTAAAGTTAGTGAGTGTGTGTGTGTGTGTGTGTGTGTGTGTGTGTGTGTGTGTGTGTGTGTGTGTGTGTGTGTGTGTGTGTGTGTGTGTGTGTGTGTGTGTGTGTGTGTGTGTGTGTGTGTATGTGTGCGATGATCTGATGACGTCTGTCAATCAAACAGACACTGATGTTTCCCTTTCCTCAGATTCGGTCTCCATCCTGGGCTCTGATGATGCCACAACATGCCATTTAGTCGTGATCCGACACACAGGTGACACGAAACCTTCTTCAGATCAACATCTGATGCCATTTCAGTGCATGTACAAGTGTGTGATCCTGTGCTTCTTCTGTTCTGAAGGCAGTGGAGCGACATGCCTTGCTCACTGTGATGGTTCCAGCACATGCACTGAAGTTCCTCTTATAGTCAATGCCGTCACTTCTAAAAGCAACCCTGATAAAGACGGCAGGTGCTGTAGATCTTCATGCATCACTCGACTCAAATGGGGTTTTCACATATATAATGACTTTAGGTGTGTGTGTGTGTGTGTTCAGACTGGAGCTGCATCTTGTCGGGGGTTTCGATGACGATAAGAACACCTCTCACTCACTCAGCCTTAGTATTCTGGGTACGTTGTGTACAAACGTGTGATGAAGACGAAACGCTCACTGTGAGATCAGAAGATGAGTGTGTGTTGTTTTACAGCTGCCTTTCAGAAGCAGAAGGAAGACGTTCACCTGGAGACGTGCTGTATCACAGGTCAGACGAGCGCTCCTGCTGGTCACTGTCTGTTGTTTCTCGATATTCACCTTAAAGGGTCATTATTATTATTAATATAATAGCAGTAATATTCGAATATGTGGATTTGATACCTTAATTTTCAGTTTTATCAAATATAACAAAAACATATTTAAAACAAACGTAATCACATTATTTGATATATAAAGATGATTTCATATGATTCATAATCCAAATTGAGTCACATTTAACCAATTGAGTCACCAAATGTGTATTCGTTCGTTACAGCAAAGTAATTTTATCTAGTCATTATCTGATATATTAGTTATGCACATTATTCACTGGACAATCAGAGGAACAAGTATATATTTGTGGAGTTTGAAGGAGAATCTGAATTATGAAGTGAAATGAAGAATCATATTTAGCTCATTAATTAAAACAGAGCGATTATTAAAAAAGTTTTATCGCACTGTCCAAACTGACCATAGAGCGTCGCAACACTACGTGTTTTAGGGAGTAATTGTGATATTATCATCTTTGATATTGCTACAAGGGTCGTGTAGTTACCCACAATAATGATTCACAGGCACTTCATTCAATAAAATATCAGGTTATGTTGTTTTACTTAAAGGGGCCGTATGTAGAGTTCAGAAACCTGTGTTATAGCGCCACCGGTGGCCGTTATAGTGAACTACAGCAGATCTTACCGCTCGTGCTCATGTGATGTACAGAGACTGAATGGGATTCAAGACCCTGATATTCTCACGGCGAAGGTCTTTTTGTTCTTCACTTAGAAGTAAAAATAAGTTGGAAATACAATAGCAGTGATGAACTGTTAACGAACATCCAGACGCCGTCCACACTGAGAGTGACGTTTAGATGAATCTGTGAATGTGTGCTGCGCTCTTTCCTCTCAATAACAGAATAAACAAGAAAAATGCCAGCGGTGAGAAACAGCAGTTCAGAAATCATCTGATCATAGAGATGTGGATGTTTTCAGCAGATTTTAGATTGACCGGCATCATGACGACAGATTAGCACATTAATATCACACTGTTATGATAGTTTATTTACGATTATAGACTATATGGAACTGATTGTATTTTTTTGAATTAATCCCTTTTCCATGCATGACACATTGACATTACAGTACAGAATTGCTCTTTCAGCATTATCCTGAACACTGTAAGTATTAATTTCATGTGTGAATGATAGAGAGGCTCTCGGGAGTTTAACCGTCACATCCTTTTGATTTTCCCGGCAAAAACGTTTTGAAACCTTCACATAAAAATCAGTCTACAGGCTGTTACTGTTATAGACAAACTCAGAAGTCGAGGAATGTCTCGTTTTTTAAGTTTCAGTACAAGCTGTTCACACATTAGCAATAAAAAAAGTGATTAATGCATGAAAATTCTTACATATAGCCCCTTTAAAGTGATAGTTCACCCTTATAATGTAAACCTGTGTAATGTTATTCTTTCTGTTGACCAAAAAAAAAAAAAATCCTATGATGAAACCACATCGAAAAAAAGCAATGGAAAAGTAGTCATTACAATTAATTTATTATATTCCAAATCGGGAGGTTAAATTATGCTTTATGACAGGAACATACTCAATATTCATTATTCATGGAAAATTGTCCTTTCCTTGAATACCAGCTTAAATTGTACATTTGCACATTGTGTTTTCTTCACTTCTTTGAGTGTGTTCTTCAGCTGATGTATGATGAATGATCATAACTGTGTTTCTTCAGAGATGAATGACGTGATCAGAGATGGGGTTCATCGGCCGGCGGTGTACGGGATAGGTAATAATGATGTCCTTGTTATCTGAGGTGTGCATTTACATTATGAATTGAATGTGTTGAAAGAGAAATACAGGGCGACGCACAATAATATAAAATACACTAATAAAGACAGATTTTTCAGTGTCCTCACCAGTTTCACCCAACAATAAACAAAGTGTGACCAGTGCAGTCAAACTGTGATAAATATTGTGATTGCAATTTATTTAATTTTTTAAAGCTCCAGGTTTGTGCTTGTTCAGCCAAAATTTGTGTGATGACATTATTTGGGCAATAAAATAATAATTATTATTATTACAATATTTATTATTTAATGATGATTATTATTACTAAATATATTGATATATTTCTCTATAAAATAAAATAAAATATTAATTTACTATTATTTATTTAAATGAGTATATTAAGAAAAATAATGTAATAATAACATAATTTCACAGTAAAACTGTATAATTTCTTCATTTTTCAAATGTTAAACTATCAAGCTTTTATTTTATTTAAACCATTTTTGTTAGCTAGTTTATAAGCGTTTCAAGCCACATCAGTGTTATTCCGTTAATCGTGCCGCTGTACATGTGTGTGTTTCTGTGTGATGCAGGGGTGAACGTTAAAACCGGTCACGTGTTTCCCGCCTCGTTTGCGTGTCGAGGGCCGGCGGAGGAGCTCAGATCCGCTCGCACCATCTCCGGTGGACAGGTACACAGATCACACAATCTCTCTCAAATGTAGCGCTCATTACAAAGACTCTGATTGGTCAATCGTATCATCATGCAGTCAGATATGAGTAGAGTAGCCGAACTGATGTACTCTCGGTCTAACCGGATGAACCGGATAATATGTTCTGATCTAATCTGACCTGTAATGCCTGAATCATAATCATACACTGTTGGCTCGTTGGCGAGAGGAGAACTGAGCGACTGAGTCTGGTTTCTCACAAGGGTTTTCTTTCTCCATTCTGTCACTGATGGAGTTTTGGTTCTTTTCCACTGTCGCCTTAGTCTTTTAGCTTGCTTAGTTGGGGACATTTAATTTAATTTGGGGGGGAAATCACGTTATTAAATAAATGTTTTTCTCCAAAACACGTTGGCTACAATTATTGGCACCCCTATAATTTTTTTACGAGTAAAATATGTCTGAAGTATATTCCCATTAATATTTACATTTTTTAGCACACCAGGGTGACTAGGAACATGACATTGTCCAGCCATGACTTCTTGTTTCACATGAGTTTAAATATGAGGAAACACAAATGCCAAATCCCCTTAATCATGCATCACAATGAGTAAAACCAAAGAATATAGTTCTGATGTGCATCAAAGGATTGTTGACCATCACAAAAGAGAAAGTGGCTGTACGAAAATAGCTTAAGAATTGAAAATCCCCATTTTGACCATCAGGGCAATAACTAAGAAGTTCCAATCAACTAAAGATGTTATGAATCTGCCAGGAAGAGGACGTGTGTCTATATTGCCTTAATGCACGGTGAGGAGGAGAGTTTGAGTGGCCAACAACTCTTCGAGGATCACAGATGGAGAATTGCAGAGATTACTTGAGTCTTGGGGTCAGAAAGCCTGAAAAAAAATATCAAACAACCCCTACATCACCACATGTTGTTTGGGAGGGTTTCAAGAAAAATCCTCCTCGCTCGTCCAAAAACAAACTCCTGCATATTCAGTTTTCAGACACGACTGGATCTTTAAAAGGGACCGGATTCTGTGGTCAGATGAAGCAAAAAAAGGGCTTTTTGGCAGCAAACCCACCAGATGTGTTTGGTACTAACAGGAATAAAAAGTACCCCATGCCCACGGTTAAATATACTGCTGGATCTTATATGTTGTGGGCATATTTTTTTGATGGAGGTCCTGGACTTCTTGTTCAGATACATGGTATTATGGATTCTAGCAAATAACAACAGATAAAAAATCTAAACCTGACGCCTTCTGCTAGAAATATTACAATGACCCGTGGTCGGATCTTCCATTAGGACAACGGTTCATAACGATTCTGTTTGGAGTAATGGTCTCTGATCTCAGGTCAGTTGTTCTCCAAACTCATCAGGCATCATAGGAGAAAACTCAGAGCTGTTCTCTTGGCAAAAGGAGGTTGTAAAAAGTATTTAGTAACAGGGAGCCAATAATTATGGCCAGCGTGTTTTGGGGAAATGTGATTTCTCCCCCACTTTCAATTATTTTACTTCAATGAAAGGTTAGATTTTTGCACATTTTTTGAATGAAAGATCATAAAGATAAACAATGCAGATTTATTTTTTTGAGTATTTTTGTATCATATTTACCAGGGGTGCCATTAATTCTGACCATGACTGTAAATGAATAACCTTTTTACAACAAAACTGAACCTTCACTTAACTTACTTAAGCTGGACTGTGATGCCATTTTCTTCTAGAAACGAACTTTGTTGCATTATTTTCCTGTTATCTCTGTAAAGCTGCTTTGAAACGATCTGCATTTCTTTAAAAAGCGTTGTATAAATAAAGGGGAGTTGACTGTATCTGTTATTGTCAGATGGTTGAAGTGTATGACTCCAGCCGAGAGCTGGTGAGGATCGGCCCATGCCATTGGACGCCGAACGAAGACATGGGCGTCTGGCTTTCTCAAGATGATGAAACCATCCTCCAGGTCTGAACGCCCTTCAGAGTTTACACACATGCTTCTGTTGACTGTCATATTTGATGCATCAGGCTCACTTTTTTCTGGTACAGTTTTATTCAGAGACTCAAACTGAGCAAAAATATGTAATTTGGTGCAGATGCTGATATTTATATGGACAAAAGTAAGATGGAATTCTAATGCTTGTAATGTAAATCAATGAGATCGTCGAACAGTATAGCAGATACTGTCATAAAATCATATACATATTAATATCTGCCTATAATGTCTTAAGATGATTTTTAAATGCTTAGTTTTATGTTTTAAAACATATAATGCAATGCAATACAATGATGATTGAGAGATGAACAAATAAACCTTCCTCAAAAGCCTGATGATCATATTTGATACTCATGATTTTATAAATAAAAAATGATGAATAATCAAGTAAACCTCAGTCGCTTCTTGCTTCAGTCCAGTAAGTGTTCATCTTAAAATATCACTAAAAATATTAGTTATTCTTGCTTTTACCTGATCAAATCAGTGCAGATTTGACATCAGAAAGACAAGAGAAGCTCGAGCTGAAGGAGGACGTTTGTACATTTATACTGAAAGACTTTTACTGTGTTAAAAAGTCTAAACTGTCAATCAGAGGACAGGATTGTAGATCGATCGTGTGCGACCGGTTTATCAGATCATTTAGAAATGTTTAATGTTGCTTGATGTGTGTTCAGTCATTAATCAGATCTGCAGGATGAAAAGCGAAGCTCATTAATGTCTGTTTGTCCTTCAGTTTTTGTCCACGTCTCCGTGTGCAGAACCTCCTCACTTCATCCAGCACATCAAATCCACCATCCAGTTCCTGCTGGATCATCCCAACGCAGACGAGCTGTTCCCCGGCGGACAGGCGCAGCTCTACCGGCGCTCTGAGGAGGGGGGGTGGGCGAGAGTTTGACCTCTGATGGTGGGGGAGTCTGATCTCTGAGGAGGGGGGGTGGGCGAGAGTTTGACCTCTGATGGTGGGGGAGTCTGATCTCTGAGGAGGGGGGGTGGGCGAGAGTTTGACCTCTGATGGTGGGGGAGTCTGACCTCTGAGGAGGGGGGGTGGGCGAGAGTTTGACCTCTGATGGTGGGGGAGTCTGATCTCTGAGGAGGGGGGGGAGTCTGACCTCTGAGGAGGGGGGGGGGGGGGTTTGACCTCTGATGGTGGGGGAGTCTGACCTCTGAGGGGGGGAGTCTGACCTTTGAGGGGGGGGGGTCTGACCTCTGGGGGGGGCTGGGGGATTCTGACCTCTGAGGAGGGGGGGGGGAGAGAGTTTGACCTCTGATGGCGGGGGAGTCTGACCTCTGAGGGGGGGGGCTGGGGGAATCTGACCTCTGAGGAGGGGGGGGGTCTGACCTCTGAGGAGGGGGGGGTGAGAGTTTGACCTCTGATGGTGGGGGAGTCTGACCTCTGAGGAGGGGGGGTGGGCGAGAGTTTGACCTCTGATGGTGGGGGAGTCTGATCTCTGAGGAGGGGGGGGGGAGTCTGACCTCTGAGGAGGGGGGGGGGGTTTGACCTCTGACGGTGGGGGAGTCTGACCTCTGAGGGGGGGAGTCTGACCTTTGAGGGGGGGGGGGGGTCTGACCTCTGGGGGGGGCTGGGGGATTCTGACCTCTGAGGAGGGGGGGGGGTGAGAGTTTGACCTCTGATGGCGGGGGAGTCTGACCTCTGAGGGGGGGGCTGGGGGAATCTGACCTCTGAGGAGGGGGGGGGGGTCTGACCTCTGAGGAGGGGGGGGTGAGAGTTTGACCTCTGATGGTGGGGGAGTCTGACCTCTGAGGGGGGGGGGGGGGGGTCTGACCTCTGTGGGGGGGGGGGGTCTGACCTCTGTGGGGGGGGGCTGGGGGAGTCTGACCTCTGAGGGGGGGGGAGTCTGACCTCTGATGGTGGGGGAGTCTGACCTCTGAGGAGGGGGGGGGGTCTGACCTCTGAGGGGGGGGCTGGGGGAATCTGACCTCTGAGGAGGGGGGGGGTCTGACCTCTGAGGGGGGGCTGGGGGAATCTGACCTCTGAGGGGGGGGGAGTCTGACCTCTGATGGTGGGGGAGTCTGACCTCTGAGGAGGGGGGGGGGGGCTGGGGGAATCTGACCTCTGAGGAGGGGGGGGGTCTGACCTCTGTGGGGGGGGGCTGGGGGAGTCTGACCTCTGAGGGGGGGGGAGTCTGACCTCTGATGGTGGGGGAGTCTGACCTCTGAGGAGGGGGGGGGGTCTGACCTCTGAGGGGGGGGCTGGGGGAATCTGACCTCTGAGGAGGGGGGGGGGTCTGACCTCTGAGGAGGGGGGGGTGAGAGTTTGACCTCTGATGGTGGGGGAGTCTGACCTCTGAGGGGGGGGGATTCTGACCTCTGTGGGGGGGGGGGTCTGACCTCTGTGGGGGGGGGCTGGGGGAGTCTGACCTCTGAGGGGGGGGGGGAGTCTGACCTCTGATGGTGGGGGAGTCTGACCTCTGATGGTGGGGGAGTCTGACCTCTGTGGGGGGGGGCTGGGGGAGTCTGACCTCTGAGGGGGGGGGGGCTGGGGGGGGGGCTGGGGGAACCTGGAACACTAATCTGGAACCTGTGAAGGACATTTCTGTGCAGAGTGAAATATATGGTTTTATTAATGCGTGTTTTCAAAGACACCCCTTACATCATTACAAAAGCCTATTAACTTTTATTTCTATTTTATTTCATATGTGTACATGCATCATCAGACGTGTCCTTTATTTTGAAGTGATATGATCTCATGTTGTTTTTTTCCTAACATCCAGCTTCGTCTCATTTGCTCTTTATGAATTCATTTGAGAATCTGTAAATAAAGAGTTTGTGTCCTTTGAGGAGAAATAAGAGAATTAAAATTCTGTTACCAGAGGAAACATGGTGTTCTGTATATTGAGTCCTTTATGTAATAATAACAATGGAAATACATTCATCTTTAGGAAGAAACGGAATGAAATTAATCTGTTTATTGACAGATTTTGTAGAAGAAATGTTTGAAATACAATGAAATATGAATGTACTAAAGTACAACATATCTGTATTTAATATGTATGATAGGCTAACTTTTTCCCTATAATTTCAAAAATGAAACAAAAAATGTGAAATATTAGAAAATAATCAACTCATTGTTTTAGGCAACAGAAATTATAATTCATATATTATAAGGTGCTACATGTGATAATAACATTTATAATGGCAACACTCTAGGGTTAGAGAAGTGTCCTACAAAATGCTAATATTTTATTATGAAAATTAACCATATACATGGAAATTGTCCATGCGCCTTTATGGCCAACTGTTAATAATTAATTTACATGGATAAAGTATTGCACAAAGTTCATAAATGAACATATTTTACACGGAAGGAAGGCTACAGAAGAACTACCAACTATCAAGACGAGGTATGCTGATATATAATATAAAATATTAATTTTTTCTTCTTGTTTGATATGTTTTCTGTGCTTGCATGTTTGAAAAACTTTCCAAAAAGTGTATTCGGTCGTTGCATAAGCTTTTGTTTAGGTTAGGTTCACTTAGTTTTCTTTTTTCATATAATCCCTTTGGGGGAAATCTTTAAACAAATTAGTGTTTTTTAGTTCTGTGATTACTAGGCATTGCGTAATGTTTTTAAAACATGATAAAATGGCTGTGTGTATTAAGTGATAGTTTTGTATTAAGTTAAGTTTTCTTATTATCAGTTTCCATGAGGTGCAAAAGCTTCACACACTGAGATCATGGGCGCTGCACCTTCTAAAGGTAGGGGAATTTTATTTCAGCAATAAAATAAATTTGATTAGACACCTACCGTATTTATTAGAAGAGAATCATGGCAATTTTTTCCCACAAGATAATGAACTGATTGAGAAAAAGGAAAATCCATGTTGTGAAAGTGAGCTCAGGCAGAGACGTGGAAGTTTGCAGAACAACACTCATAACTGTGAGTATTTCTCCACTAAACCTGCAACCTCTCACAATTACTAGAGGCACTGATTTATGAGTGTTATTTTCTTTTACAGTTAGAAATTACAAAGAAGATTCAGAAGAGAAGACGCAGAGAGTTTACATTGAACTCCACAGATTTGTAGTGATATTGATGGTTGTAGTTGCAGCTCTTATTGGTTCAGTTGTTGGAGCTCAAAATGGAGTTTCCGGATCTTGCAAGGGAATAATCTCTGGTGTTCTTGTCGGGATTATACTTTCAAAATTGATGTCAATAATTCATGGCAACATATGATTTTACATTACTTTAACTCATAACGCCTAAACTGTTAAAAAATATTTTCATGATTTATGGTCACAAATTTTCTTTTGTCAAACCAACTTGTGGTTTAGATAACATCATATTTTGAGTTTCTGTTTATTAAACCGATCTCCTTCATTGTATTAACTAAATTTTTTAATTTCAATGAACTCAAAATTATAAGGCAACCAGGTAATTTACTTTTTTAAGTTGAACCAACAATATTTTCTTACTAGCCAAGTTGATTGTACTTAAACATTTAAGGCAGCAACTAAACTTACATTTATTTTTTACAGTGTACATTTACATTAAAATGTATTCACGCTTTTATCCAACCTAAAGCAACACATCGTTGATCAGATACAAGCTGGTACACACATTAAAGCGGAAACAGTCCAGAATAGTATTTTTCAATGTTATTAAGTATATATTTCAGAATGTGCATATATAAGTTGTCACATTTCATGCGTTAGTCATCGTCTGCACTACATGTCCCATCATCCTCTCTGACTCACACCTGCACCGTTACCCGCACCTGCCAGCGATCATCATCGTCATCACCCACCGTGTTCAGCTGTTATCACCTGGTCTTCATTGTTCATCTGTGTATTTAAGTTCCTCTCTGTTCTGTGTTCACGTCGGTTATTGTATGTGTTACATTGTGTGTGCGTGTACTCTTCGTCTTCTGGATTAAACCACTGTTGTTTGGATTTAGTTCGTCGTTGTGAACTCTTTTGAATTTGCCACACGCAGCCCCGTGACAGAATAACATTTTCTTTTCCCCGGCTTTTTAGTTAAATTTTTGTTTTGTTTTTCAATATGGATATCCCCGCTGTACTCCTTTTGTGTTTAGAGCAGGGGGAACAAACATTGGAGGACCACACGCGGACCTTTCTCGAGACTGCGTATTTGACTCACTACCCGGAC
The DNA here is from genome assembly GCF_051911475.1 of Siphateles boraxobius. Taxonomy (NCBI): domain Eukaryota; kingdom Metazoa; phylum Chordata; class Actinopteri; order Cypriniformes; family Leuciscidae; genus Siphateles; species Siphateles boraxobius. The sequence continues at coordinate 550,968 of NW_027508887.1, read as the reverse complement.
TTCTGCCTCTGCACGTTCTACGAGGTGAGCTTGAACGCCTCATGCATGGAGCAGTTGAGCGGAGAAGGTCCGCGGGATAATTTCGCTGCCTTTGTGGAGTGGGTGCTAGCGAGGTGTAACTCTCCCTTCATGGTCTGCCTAGGAGAAGAGGATCTCGCCAGTGCCCTTACAGAGTCTCGTCCTGTCGAGCCTGAGTTCCTTCACGTCATGTTCACCGAGCCAGAGCTTCACGTCATGCCTGCCGCGCCGGAGACCGTTCACGTCATGCCTGCCGCGCCGGAGACCGTTCACGTCATGCCTGCCGCACCAGAGACCGTTCACATCATGCCTGCCGCGTCAGAGACCGTTCACGTCATCCCTGCCGCGCCAGAGACCGTTCACGTTATGCCCTCCGCCCCAGAGACCGTTCACGTCATTCCTGCCGCGCCAGAGACCGTTCACGTCATTCCTGCCGCGCCAGAGACCGTTCACGTCATTCCTGCCGCACCAGAGACCGTTCACATTATTCCTGCCACGCCAGAGACCGCTCACGTCATTCCTGCCGCGCCAGAGACCGTTCACGCCATTCCTGCCGCGCCAGAGACCGTTCACGTCATTCCTGCCGCGCCAGAGACCGTTCACGTCATTCCTGCCGCGCCAGAGACCGTTCACGTCATGCCTGCCGCGCCAGAGACCATTCACGTCATTCCTGCCGCCCCAGAGACCGTTCACGTCATTCCTAACGCACCAGAGACCGTTCACGTTATTCCTGCCGCGCCAGATACCGTTCACGTCATGCCTGCCGAGCCAGAGACCGTTCACTTCATTCCTGCCGCGCCAGAGACCGTTCACGTCATGCCATCCGCGCCAGAGACCGTTCATGTCATTCCTGCCGCGCCAGAGACCGTTCACGTTATTCCTGCCGCGTCAGAGACCGTTCACGTCATGCCTGCCGAGCCAGAGACCGTTCACTTCATTCCTGCCGCGCCAGAGACCGTTCACGTCATGCCTTCCGCGCCAGAGACCGTTCATGTCATTCCTGCCGCGCCAGAGACCGTTCACGTCATGCCTGCCGCGCCAGAGACCGTTCACGTCATGCCTGCCGCACGAGAGACCGTTCACGTCATGCCTGCCGCGCCAGAGACCGTTCACGTCATTCCTGCCGCCCCAGAGACCGCTCACGTCATTCCTAACGCACCAGAGACCGTTCACGCCATGGCTGCCGAGCCAGAGACCGTTCACTTCATTCCTGCCGCGCCAGAGACCGTTCACGTCATGCCTTCCGCGCCAGAGACCGTTCACGTCATTCCTGCCGCGCCAGAGACCGTTCACGTCATTCCTGCCGCACCAGAGACCGTTCACGTTATTCCTGCCACGCCAGAGACCGCTCACGTCATTCCTGCCGCGCCAGAGACCGTTCACGTCTTTCCTGCCGCGCCAGCGGGCGCTCACGTAATTCCTGCCGCGCCAGAGACCGTTCACGTCTTTCCTGCCGCGCAAGAAACCGTTCACGTCATGCCTGCCGCGCCAGATACCGTTCACGTCATTCCTGCCGCCCCAGAGACCGTTCACGTCATTCCTAACGCACCAGAGACCGTTCACGTTATTCCTGCCGCGCCAGATACCGTTCACGTCATGCCTGCCGCGTCAGAGACCGTTAACGTCATGCCTGCCGAGCCAGAGACCGTTCACTTCATTCCTGCCGCGCAAGAAACCGTTCACGTCATGCCTGCCGCGCCAGATACCGTTCACGTCATTCCTGCCGCCCCAGAGACCGTTCACGTCATTCCTAACGCGCCAGAGACCGTTCACGTTATTCCTGCCGCGTCAGAGACCGTTCACGTCATGCCTGCCGAGCCAGAGACCGTTCACTTCATTCCTGCCGCGCCAGAGACCGTTCACGTCATGCCTTCCGCGCCAGAGACCGTTCATGTCATTCCTGCCGCGCCAGAGACCGTTCACGTCATGCCTGCCGCGCCAGAGACCGTTCACGTCATGCCTGCCGCACCAGAGACCGTTCACGTCATGCCTGCCGCGCCAGAGACCGTTCACGTCATTCCTGCCGCCCCAGAGACCGCTCACGTCATTCCTAACGCACCAGAGACCGTTCACGCCATGGCTGCCGAGCCAGAGACCGTTCACTTCATTCCTGCCGCGCCACAGACCGTTCACGTCATGCCTTCCGCGCCAGAGACCGTTCACGTCATTCCTGCCGCGCCAGAGACCGTTCACGTCATTCCTGCCGCACCAGAGACCGTTCACGTTATTCCTGCCACGCCAGAGACCGCTCACGTCATTCCTGCCGCGCCAGAGACCGTTCACGTCTTTCCTGCCGCGTCAGCGGCCGCTCACGTAATTCCTGCCGCGCCAGAGACCGTTCACGTCTTTCCTGCCGCGCAAGAAACCGTTCACGTCATGCCTGCCGCGCCAGATACCGTTCACGTCATTCCTGCCGCCCCAGAGACCGTTCACGTCATTCCTAACGCACCAGAGACCGTTCACGTTATTCCTGCCGCGCCAGATACCGTTCACGTCATGCCTGCCGCGTCAGAGACCGTTAACGTCATGCCTGCCGAGCCAGAGACCGTTCACTTCATTCCTGCCGCGCAAGAAACCGTTCACGTCATGCCTGCCGCGCCAGATACCGTTCACGTCATTCCTGCCGCCCCAGAGACCGTTCACGTCATTCCTAACGCACCAGAGACCGTTCACGTTATTCCTGCCGCCCCAGATACCGTTCACGTCATGCCTGCCGCGTCAGAGACCGCTCACGTCATGCCTTCCGCGCCAGAGACCGTTCATGTCATTCCTGCCGCGCCAGAGACCGTTCACGTCATGCCTGCCGCACCAGAGACCGGTCACGTCATGCCTGCTGCGCCAGAGACCGTTCACGTCATTCATGCTGCCCCAGAGACCGTTCACATCATTCCTAACGCACCAGAGACCGTTCACGTTATTCCTGCCGCGCCAGATACCGTTCACGTCATGCCTGCCGCGTCAGAGACCGTTCACGCCATGCCTGCCGAGCCAGAGACCGTTCACTTCATTCCTGCCGCGGCAGAGACCGTTCACGTCATTCCTGCCGCGCCAGAGACCGTTCACGTCATTCCTGCCGCACCAGAGACCGTTCACGTTATTACTGCCACGCCAGAGACCGGTCACGTCATTCCTGCCGCGCCAGAGACCGTTCACGTCTTTCCTGCCGCGCCAGCGGCCGCTCACGTCATTCCTGCCGCGCCAGAGACCGTTCACGTCTTTCCTGCCGCGCAAGAAACCGTTCACGTCATGCCTGCCGCGCCAGATACCGTTCACGTCATGCCTGCCGCGTCAGAGACCGTTCACGTCATGCCTGCAGAGCCAGAGACCGTTCACTTCATTCCTGCCGCGCCAGAGACCGTTCACGTCATGCCTTCCGCGCCAGAGACCGTTCATGTCATGCCTGCCGCGCCAGAGACCGTTCACGTCATTCCTGCCGCCCCAGAGACCGTTCACGTCATTCCTAACGCACCAGAGACCGTTCACGTTATTCCTGCCGCGCCAGATACCGTTCACATCATGCCTGCCGCATCAGAGACCGTTCACGTCATGCCTGCCGAGCCAGAGACCGTTCACTTCATTCCTGCCGCGCCAGAGACCGTTCACGTCATGCCTTCCGCGCCAGAGACCGTTCACGTCATTCCTGCCGCACCAGAGACCGTTCACGTCATTCCTGCCGCACCAGAGACCGTTCACGTTATTCCTGCCACGCCAGAGACCGCTCACGTCATTCCTGCCGCGCCAGAGACCGTTCACGTCTTTCCTGCCGCGCCAGCGGCCGCTCACGTCATTCCTGCCGTGCCAGAGACCGTTCACGTCTTTCCTGCCGCGCAAGAAACCGTTCACGTCATGCCTGCCGCGCCAGAGACCGTTTACGTCATGCCTGCCGCGTCAGAGACCATTCACGTCATGCCTGCCGCGCCACAGACCGTTCACGTCATGCCTGCCACCCCAGAGACCGTTCACGTCATGCCTGCCGCGTCAGAGACCGTTCACGTCATGCCTGCCGCGCCAGAGACCGTTCACGTCATGCCTGCCGCGCCAGAGACCGTTCCCGTCATTCCAGCCGCGCCAGAAATCATTCACGTCATGCCTGCCGCGCCAGAGACCGTTCACGTCATTCCTGCCGCGCCAGAGACCGTTCACGTCATTCCTGCCGCGCCATAGACCGTTCATGTCATTCCTGCCACGCCAGAGACCGTTCACGTCATTCCTGCCGCGCCAGAGACCGTTCACGTCATTCCTGCCGCACCAGAGACCGTTCACGTTATTCCTGCCACGCCAGAGACCGCTCACGTCTTTCCTGCCGCGCCAGAGACCGCTCACGTCATTCCTGCCGCGCCAGAGACCGTTCACGTCTTTCCTGCCGCGCCAGCGGCCGCTCACGTCATTCCTGCCACGCCAGAGACCGCTCACGTCATTCCTGCCGCGCCAGAGACCGTTCACGTCTTACCTGCCGCGCCAGCGGCCGCTCACGTCATTCCTGCCGCGCCAGAGACCGTTCACGTCTTTCCTGCCGCTCCAGAGACCGTTCACGTTATTCCTGCCACGCCAGAGACCGCTCACGTCATTCCTGCCGCGCCAGAGACCGTTCACGTCTTTCCTGCCGCGCCAGCGGGCGCTCACGTCATTCCTGCCGCGCCAGAGACCGTTCACGTCTTTCCTGCCGCGCAAGAAACCGTTCACGTCATGCCTGCCGCGCCAGAGACCGTTCACGTGATGCCTGCCGCGCCAGAGACCGTTCACGTCATTCCTGCCGCGCCAGAGACCGTTCACGTCATTCCTGCCGCGCCAGAGACCGTTCATGTCATGCCTTTCACGCCAGAGACCGTTCACGTCATGCCTGCCGCCAGAGTCCTCAAAGCCTGTCCCTGAGCCCAAACCTATAGCTCCGCCCAAGAAAATTTAATTTGCCACACGCAGCGCCGTGACACAAGTAATGTGAGTTACGTAATCAGAATACTTTTTCAAGTCAAGTAATGCATTACTTTTAATTTACAACAAAATATCTGAGTTTCTTTTTCAAACAAACAAGCAAGCCCAGCCCAGATGAGATAAAGTAACACAAAAGTAACGTGACATATTACTTTTCATAAAAAGTAAATAAGTAATGCAGTTACGTTTTAGGGAGTAACACAATATTGCAATGCACTACTTTTAAAAGTAACTTTCCCCAACACTGGCATTGTATATATTTTCTTAAAAACTGCGAGGGATCATTTGTACAAGGTTGACACTGGAAAACTGAAACATGAAAAACAGAAGAAAAAGCAGCTAGTGAGAGAACAGAGAAATAAAAGACTTTTACTACACTAATTTACACTCCTGAAATGTGAAATACTGCATACTAAGACAGAAGGACTGAATAGTGAAGTGGGATTTATTATTATGTTCTTGCATTACTAAATACCAGCATTCATCCTAAACTTTGGTTCTTACCTATTTTTTGTGGGAATAACACATTTAGACAGCTTTATATGCTTTATGTTAAAGATGTGAGGAAGCTAAAAAACAGGTGTTTGCCAGATTTTGTGCTGTTGTTGATGAATTTTACAGAGCAATTGTGAGAAGAAGAGAATGTGGAGTCCAGAACTAGTGAAAACAGAAACATACATCATAAATATGCTACACTCATAATGTTTTCCTTATCATTTTTTATTGTCTGAAGATCTTACATCTTGCAGGGGATTTTAACATGTTTAAATATGTTTCTCATATGTCATGGCTAAATGACTGTACAAGCAATATGTAAATAAAATTTATTTGGACTAAAATCATTTTTGTTGTTTAGGATTGTATGGATAGGTTAATAAGTGTAAACTCATGGCCCAGTAAGCAGATACTATAATGTTTGGGGAAATATATTGACATTTTATTGTATTTCATTGCAGTTTAATGGTAAATCATTCATAAAGACTTATGTCATAAACAATATGAGGCCATTTTGCTCCTGCAACAGTTTACTGATGAAACGAGCTGGTAAAAGCGAGAGTTCATTCATGGATACAGAGAGATGAAATTCATTAGATTCACAGTCATTACTTTCTCTCTTTTTTATTCCATTTTATAAATGACTTCCAATTTTACATACATCTTTTGGAACTAAAAACAAAAAGGGTTTTGAAAGCATATGGCTAATATTTTGACTGGAATTTAATTGTGAAGAATACAAGAAAAATAAAAAAATCTTTTAATAATAAGGGTTTCTATATCTATGTCCTCAAAATCACTTTCCATTCTATTAGGGTTCAAAGCCAGTTGTTCAGTGACATCATCCTCCAGGAAGTGACATCATCTTGGAGGGAAATCAGCAGCACAAACATCAGTAAGTAGAAGTGCTCTTGTTTCTGTCTCTTTTCCTGCAACCACATTATTTGGTCTTCTAATATTATATATCTATTGGGACAAAAAATAGACAACGATAAAATAAATGTTTGTATCACTAACAAAATTACAGAAATGTCCTACAAAATATTGGAAAGATTTAAAAGAAGTAATTTTGCTTTTGGTTTTATCATTGTATTAAGGATTTTTTTGGATGGATATAGATACCTATATTAACAGAAAACTGGGATCTATGGTAGAAATGTGTGTATTTGATGTGCTGTTTTATTTTCAAAATCACTTTTTGGAAATTAAAGAACAAATTTTATTTTATTATTTATTATTTTTAACAAATATTTATTTTATTTGGAAAATTAACCAACTCTTTATGAATCAGATTTCTAACATTTTATAAATTACTTTTCATTTACAACCCCAAATCAGAAAAAGTTGGGACATTTTGTAAAATGCGATAAAATCAAGAATCTGTGATTTGTTCATTCTATTTAACCTTTTATTAACTGACAAAAGTACAAAGAAACGTTTTCCAATGTTTTCACTGACCAACATAATTGTATTTTGTAAATATGAACAAATTTTGATTTTGATTTTGATAGCTGCAACACACCCCAAAAAAGTTGGGACAGAGACATGTTTACCACTGTCACATCACCTTTCCTTTTAATTACAATTTTTAATCATTTGGGAGTTGAGGATACTAATTGTTGTAGTTTTGCTTGTGGAATATTTGCCCAATCTTGTCTGATACAAGACAGCCGCTCAACAGTCTGTGGTCATCGTTGCCTGATTCTCCTTTTCATGATGGGTCATACATTTTCCATAAGAGACATATCTGGACTGCAGTAAACAGGCAGGCACATCTCTTCTCTGGTGCAGAGTCTCTAAAACAGTTTTAGCACGTGCAGAATGAGGCCTGGCATTGTCTTGCTTCCCAGGAAAGATGTCATCTTGATGGCAGTTTATGTCTCTGTACGATCCAAATACATGCCTCCATGTCAATGGTACCTTCACAATAATGCAAGTGACCCATACCGTTTGCAATGATGCACCTCAATACCAGCACAGATGTTTGCTTTTGCACCTGTCGCTGGTGAAAGTCTGGTTGGTCCCTTTCGTCTTTGGGACTGAGAACTCGATGTCCATTTTCTCCCAAAAACAAGCTGAAACATGGACTCATCTGACCACAGCACACATTCCCACTGTCTTCTAGACCGTCTGAGATGAGCTCAGGCCCAGAGAACTCGCCGGCATCTTCACATAGAACTGATGTAAAGCTTTCTCCTTGCGTAACAGAGATTCAAGTGGCATTTCTTGATGCAGAGTCAGACTGTGTTCAGTTAAAACGGTTTTCCAAATTACTCCTGAGCACATGTGTCTGTATTTAACAGATTAGCTTGATGGTATCTTGTTAAATGCCATCTGAGGGCTCAAAGGTCACGCACATTCAACAGAGGTCTACTGCCTTACCCAACACAGACTGAGATTTCTCTGGATTCCCTGAATCTTGTGACAATATTATGTATGGAAGATGATGAAAGGCATAAATGCTTTGCAATCTTGCATTGAGAAATGGGATTTTTTAATTGTTTGACAATTCTCTCATGATATTTGGCACAAAGTGATGGGCCATGACCCATCTTTGCTTAATAAGACTGAGAAGCACTTTTACACCCAAACACGATACCCTCAACTATTACCAATTCACCTGCTCATTATGGACTGTTTCAAAAGAGTTGGTTAATCTAATTTGGATAATCTTTTCACTTTTATTTGGTCACTGTCCCAACTTTTTTGGGGTGTGTTACAGCCATCAAAATCAAAATTTGTTCATATTTACAAAATACAATTATGTTGGTCAGTGAAAACATTGGAAAACGTTTCTTTGTACTTTTGTCTGCTAATAAAAGGCTAAATAGAATGGACAAATCACAGATTCTTGATTTTATTGCATTTTACAAAATGTCCCATCTTTTTCTGATTTGGGGTTGTATAAATGAGAAATTTTACATAATCCTTTTGGAACAAACTAAAAATAAAAGTGCTGAAATGTAACTTTTTAAAAAAAATTATCAGTTTCAATCACATTTATGCCTTCACTAGTTCATTCTAAATGGTTTTGTGTATGATGTAATGCATGATTATTATAAAAACAATGATCAACCATATAACTAGATTTGACAAAATATCTGGCTTTTTTGAAACATGTGACCAACTACCAGATCCTACGGGATCACGCCACCAGAGCTCGCATGCGCCTTATGTGCAATACCATTAAATATTAATTTTACCTGGGTAAGGTACTGTTCAAAGTTCATACACAACACCATAAACGGCATAAATGAAAGTATTTTTACACGGAAGTAAAGGTACAGAAAAACAGCCAACTAGCAATGCGAGGTAGGTTGATACAATATTAAATTTTGCTTATTGTTTGATATGTTTTCTGTGTTTGCATGTTAGAAAAACTGTTTAAGTGTTTTCTGCTGTTGAATAAGCTGTTGTCCAGCGTAGGTTTACTTGAAGCTTAAACGAGAAAACAGGACTTGACCTCCAAATTTTCCTCTTCTATGTCTGTTGATATAAGAAGTATTTTTTCATAATTCAATTAAATTGTGAAATGATTTAGACATTAACATAATCTTATAATTACTGTGGACTCAGAGCTTATAGACTAATGACATGTAGCTACCTTTATCATTTGCAATATTACCTTTTTCTGAGACATTTTATTTAAATTAACCTTCCCTACACATTTTTTCATATATTTTCTCTGAAAAAAATCATGTCTCAAATTAGCATAAATAATTGCTTCAAAATTAGTGTTACATCTTCTGATTAGATGATTAAGCATTGCTTAATGTTTTAAAACCAGATAAAATGGCTTTGGGAATGAATTAAACTTGTATAATAGGTCTGTGTGTTTTCTTGTTATCAGTTTCCATGCAGAGCAGAAACACGTTCACACACTGAGATCATGGCTGCTAAATCTTCTCATGGTAGGTCAATCCTTCTGTGTGTGTTTTCCAAACAATGAAATGATTTGATTAAACATCATTATATAATAATACTTTGTTAATTTGATGATGTTTGCTCTTTAAAGGAGGTTCGTCTGTACAGTCAGAGCTCAGAATTGTGATTCTAGGAAACGCGGGAGATGATAAGAATAAAGTGGTGAAATCAGTCCTGAACTGTGAGAATCTGACAGGAGTGAAAGTTGGTCAGTGTACGTTACACCAGCGAGATCATGCGGGACGGAGGATCAGTGTTGTTGAAGCTCCAGGATGGGACAGATCCTCAAAACAACAAACGTCAGAGAATATAAAAGAAGAAGTTATGAGAAGCGTGTCTCTTTGTCCTCCAGGACCGCACGCTCTTCTTCTGGTCATCCCAGTGAAAGCTCTCTCTGAAGAACCGTCTACAAATGAAATTACAGCAGCGCAGACTCACATGGAGATGCTGTCCGAGCGCGTCTGGAAACACACGATCCTGCTGTTTGATTGTGATGAAGGAGTGGAGGAAACACACATCAAAGAACACATTCCCAGCGCAGAGAAAATCCTGGAAAAGTGTGGAGGACGATACTATGTTCTTAAGAACGGCGCTTGGGAATCTCCCGCTCAGATCCATGAACCTTTAAAGAAGATAGACGACCTGCTGGAGGAGAACGGTGGTGATTTCTTCATTCAAGCTGAACTGATTAAACACACGACACAAGAAGCGTCTGGTGAGAGTGAGCTCAGACACAGACGTATAAGTTTGGAAAATCCTCCTGACTGTGAGTATTACTTCACTAAACCTACAGCTCTCAGTTCCTGAAGCCCTTCATCTATTAGTGTTGTTTTCCTTTACAGTGAATAAAGGCAAAGGAGATGCAGTGAAGGAAAAAGAAATCACAGAGGCTGGCAAACCTTTGGAAGACATACAGAAAATCAACATGGAATTCAAACACTGTATAGTGATATTGATGTGTGTATTTGGTGCTCTTATTGGTGCAGTTGCTGGAGCTGAAAATGGAGTTTCAGGATCTTGCACTGGATTATTCTTTGGTATCATTGTAGGGCTTATACTTGCAAGTATCACCATGTACATTTACACTCACATTTATTCACCCTCTTTAAAGAAACCAACAGATAGTAGGGTGAATTCAGGTTGATTTGGGACACATTTTGGCATTGAGATGACTGGGGAAAATGTCCCAATCAACCTGAACTCATCCCTACATTATAAGCACCTGAATAAGGAGCTTATATGTCATATATATGTATATATATATATATATATATATATATATATATATATATATACATATATACACATACATATATACATAAATACATTTACTACACTAATTTGCACTCCTCAATGAAACCCTGCATAGGTCAGTAGAGTGAATGCAGGTAAAGTGGGATTTATAATTTCTTGGGATTTATATTTTAATATTCTTGCATGAATAAATACCAGGGTTCCTCAACCCATTTAGACAGCTTTATATGCTTTAGTAAAGATGTGCATCTGAGGAAACTAAAAGCAGGTGTTAGCTGGATTTTGTGCTGTTATTGATGGATTTCCCTGAGCAATTGTTTTAACACATCAGCATGTTTAAAAGTGTTTCTCATGTCTTAGCGCTTTAAATGACTGTACAAGCACGATGTAAATATGTAAATAAATTTTTTTTGGATTAAATTTTTTTGTTGTTGTTTAGGATTTTATGTATAAGTCTAAATAAGTCTAAACTAGATTCATGGCCCTGTAAGCATATATTGTAAGGTTTTGGAAAATATTTTGACATTTGATGGTATTTCATTGCAGTTAATGGTAAATCATTCATAAAGACTCAAGTCATAAATAATGTGAGGCCATTTTCCATTTCTGGATTTCGCACCTGCAACAGTTTACTGATGAATCCGGCTCTGGTAAAAGCGTGAGTTCATTCATTGATACGGTGAGATGAAATTAATTACTGTCATTATTACATTCCCTTTTGTTGATTCACATTTGTTTGTACATTCATGCATTTATTAAACTAATAGTTTTCTTCCTAATATCCAGCTGCATTTGGGAAACTGTATGCCTATGTTTGTGTCCTTTGAGGAGAAATAAGAGAACTAAGATTCTGTTACCAGAGTAGGCCCTACACATGTTGTCTGATTGTGACCTTTATGTAGGCTAATGATAACAATGAATGGAAACGTCAAATATATGCCTGGTTTATATGCCAGACTCACCGAGTCTGTTGAATATTCACTTTTGTTCATTTTTTTATACTGTTTCACGTGTACTCCCTTAAAAGATATAACATCATACAATGTTTACTTTAAGCCTTAAGACGAACATTCGCAGAACGCTCACTGCCATAGGAAAACAATTCAAAAAAGGCGCCTCTCACTGCAAAAAACGCGTTTGGTGTGATCAGGGCCTAATTCATTCGAATTCATTAAAAAAATATATATTGGACGCAGTGGCTGCTGGTCTTTCAAAGAGGGGAAGCTGTATTAATGAATGAATGAACAAACGATCTAAAAAAAAGATATTAAACTCGCCGGAGGAAATGTGGGAATTAGGTTAAACTGAAACAAGGAGTGTGGTGTATAATTGTCTGAAATGTATGATGAAAATTGGCTAGCAATTTCGCCAAGCAAATAGCAAGAAAGAGGTTGCAGGAGTTTGTCTTTTGACTACACTTGCAAAATCCGCGATTGGACTGAGCTCAAATAGCTTCAACGTCAGCAACTTTTTATAGTACAAAATCGCTGTCAATCAAAAGGAGATGCAGTCTTTCGACAGACCCTCCAATCATCCAATCATCAGCCCCGGGACATAATCGCAGATTTATCCAATGACCGTCTGGTTTCAAGCACTGAAAAAACTGTTCAAAGCAGCCCCATTGAAGACAATGGATGCTGGGCTTTAACAGGGTAATGCACTGAGACTCTGGGAATGTATGAGAAGGAAATTGAGTCTGCTATATGTAGCTGATTCTGAACGAACTCGTCTTCGAGATGAACGTGTTCAAACGCATTTTTAGTCAATAAATTGTTAACACAATAGTATATATTTGACCATTAATTTTTTAACATTATAGGGGAAGCCGAGCTTCCCTCGCAGTCTTAAAGAAATCCCCACTTATTGGACTACTTTATTTCACTTCAGAATTCTAGATCTGAGCTGTAGATAAACTAAAAAAATCTCCGGACTATCTGTTCTGTCAGATTTTGCGCTGCAAAACATTAATGAGTCATGACAGCTGTTATCTTGTCCATGCTGGCAAATAATCATGACCATCCGACATGAATTATGTAAATAATTTTTAATATCACGGCCATTCAAAACCAGGGTTTACCATGTGGATAGTAAAACGATCACCGAAAATCATATTGGGCGGGAATTAATGTAAACACAGATAACGGATACAAGTCCTGTCTAAAGTGAGTGTAAACAGTCGGGCCAAAAAATCGGATCTGGTCAAAAGAACAGATCTGTGCATTAAGACTTGCAGTGTAAATGCAGCCCAAGCCATGAAAATTCACGGCTCACCTGGCTGACAAGGTCTACTCATCTGCTCTTCACTCCATGCCTATACTGCAGGTGTTCCAGGCCAAACTTCTGCAGTCCCTGGATGGCGGCGTCATGAACGCAGACGTCGTTAAGGACCTGCGCGGGGTGACGGACTTCGGGCTTATGGCGACTAAGTGCTTCGCCCCGGCCATTGGCCGTTCCATGGGCTTCACCCGACCGGCTGCCAGCCTATCCTCCACGAGTCGTCGCCCCGCCCGTGCGTTTAGCCTCGCTGGGGCCAGGCTACAGCTCCAGCCAATGGCAATGGCGGCCGTAGAACTAATGCGAACGTGTGTCATTTCCTAGACGTGTTGAGAGCTATTCCAGGCATTTCACCGTGGCAACTGGGAATAATTCAACATGGGTATTCTCTTCAGTTCAGACGCAGACCACCCCGCTTCAATGGCGTGCTTCCGTCACTGACAAAACGCCCCCGTTCTGAGACAGGAAGTTCACAGTCTGCCAGTGGCGGATTAAGACACTTTGGTGGAGAAATAAGAGAATTAAAGTTCTATTAAAAAAAATGGTGTTTTGTATATTGAGACCTTTATGTAATAATAACAATTATGTAATAATAACAATGGAAATATTCCAAATGCTCCATGGACACAACGTACCCTTATTTTGCCTTGACACGACATCTGTAGATCTCTAGCACACTCCTCGCTCACCAGCGTCTGACTGTGTCTGTGCCGATCCACTGTCTCTATATTCTGACCTGCTTCACCTATTTGAGACGCTCTGGGAACATAAAGACATCAGTTACTGACTCTTTTTAATGTACATTCTCTTCTTGCCGCATCCACGACATATAAGCACTGGCTTCTCTTTTTGCTGACTTTCTGAATGTTGATAACTTTTAGGGTAAGATTTTGGATTGGGGAGACAGCGAACTAAAGCCTTCGGTGATGCAATAATGTTGACCACTAACGAATCCCCTCCCAGACTTACCAGACTTCCACGACGGTGACCCAGCTGGTAAGTTGCATGTCTAACAGCGATGCTCAGCTGCTTGTCTCGAAGAAGTGGGGTTGTGGTCACAAGTCCACACTGTAAAAAAAAAATCCGTCAAATTTACGGGAAAAAACTGGCAGCTGTGGTTACCAGAGTTTTCCTGTTAAAAATACAGTAAAAATGTAACGGTATTTTACAGTAAAATTACATTAAATGCACCATTATATATATATCACAGTTATTTACCGTATATAGTAAGGAAACTTTCTGTTAACCAATTAACAGTTTTTCACTGTGGCATTTTTACCGTTAAAATCACGATCATTTTTTACAGTGCAGGTTCTGCTTTCGGGGGTTGATCACCCTTGGTCCGCTGCCTGGGTGTTATCATTTTATCATAAAGGTCTTTTAATTTTGCATTCAGCTCTTTTGGGAGTCTCCCCTTGTTGTTGGGCTTTTGCCCTAAAGTGCCGCCTGTAGGTCTCTGCATTAATCTGCATAAACCATAAGCGGCCCTTGCCTTGCCTGTCAGCAATGGCACGAGATGCAGCGCCCAGTCCTCATTTGGCCATCTACAGGCTTGAGCAATCCACGCAAAGGTTGTCGAATAGTGCTCGATGTCGTCATCCTCTTGAAGAGGTAAGATCTTTGGGCCTTGCCAGCCAATCCATTGTGGTGGAACAACTCCTTGCATAACCACAGGTGATGCCATCTCTTGATCCCCTTCTTCATTGCTCTGCCTTCTGAGGAGAATACGTGTGGGAAAGCCTGTGTTTTGTAAGAAAGTCGAAGGGGAGAAGACTTGCGCTTCCAAACCCACTCTCACTGCTCGTTCTGCACCTTCGTCTGCAACTGATGTTGAAGAGTACGCCACCTGTGTTCTTGACGTTGTGCTTCGTTTTCCTGATGAGACTCTGGTACGCTGTGCCTGCATGAACTCTCTCTCTGTCGTGTTGGGTCTGCCATCTTTGAAGTGGTTGCTACTGACCCTGTACCTTCCTGGTCAGGCTTGACTCAATCATTCCTCCTCATCCCCTGTTCTCCGAATCGTTTGCCTCTTGGCTGGCATCCTTTCTACTGAAGGCTTACACTGCAGTCGACAAGACCGCTGACGCCATTTGTCATTCTGTGTCCCGTGGAGATCAAGGGGAGGTGGAAGATCGGCTCGGGACTCAGATATCAGCCGAAGAGGATATTTGTTAAATTCCATATATTTAAGCTGAATTTTACAAACACCTGTGAATTTTGTTGACCGTGAAAATAAATAATTTAGCATTGTATTTAAGATTATTTTGGAAGTATAGATCCCTGTGTTAACAGAAATTTGGGGTATATGATAGGAATGTGTGCATCACTTAAAAAAAATGCAATTATTTATTTTATTAGGAAAATTAACCATATGGCTATATATAGAAAAATTTGGGCTCTTATTGAACCAGATTTCTTACATTTTATAAATGACTTCCAATTATACATAAACCTTTTGTAACAATGTAAAAACAAAAGGGTTGAAAAGCTGTAGTTTTGAAAGCACTGAAATATATGTAACTTTATACATTTTTCATCAGTTTAAACCTTTTTGCCTCGACTAATTTATTATGAATAGTCTGGATCCTGCATAATAATTATAAATCAATGAGCAAAGTGATGTATAAAATAGTCTATATGACGTCACCAAGAGGAGAAGTCCCTCCAATGAAAAAAATATTACCCAGACACACAGAAATCACATGACTTTTCAATCTGTATTTATTTGTAACCGTATAGCTGAGATTTTAGAAAGCATGTGGATTATTCAAACATGTGACCAGACCACGCATGCGACATTGAATGGCCAACTTTAGGCGAATGTAACGGAGTGTCAATATGTTAAATTGTTAAATGGGGACAGCGCCATCTTGTGGCGAGTCGTGGCATTTAGCGAGTGGAATAGAGACCTCCTCCAGAGGGGAAGAAGCACGTCTGTGGGTAAGTTACGCGCTCATAGCAGTCTGGAAATTATCTGTTAAAAGTGTTCAAAGCACATATTGTGAATGTACATTGCAATGCACATTTTATGAATCTCTTGATGCGTGTTTGGCGTTGAATGTAAGTTAACGTTAAGGGTTTTTACGAGGCTGATAATCAGTTGATCGAGCGGGCCAAGTAACGTTAGCCTATTAAAAAATTTAATTCCAATTAATTGTGGGTAATTGAGAGTTACATTAATAATGTGTTGATTTTAATAAAGACACGGAACTCTCATTTCACGGTAAAAACGCTAGGTAAAAACGCAGTTGACAACGTAACTGTTTTAGTTTTTTTTACTTTCGTTTCCAATATAGTGATATCCGGTGAACGAATTATTTTTAGTGAACTGTTCGAACTAGTTCACCAATTTGTACTGAACCTTTTCGAGTCGGCTCTGATCCACGTTTCTAAAGTTACTTAGGCAATATATTGGTTATCAGCTTTCAAATATAAATAATTATGGTATTAGAAAAAATATATTTTATTCATATGTTATGCAATTAACCTGTAGAGGACTCAATAAAAAAAAGACATGAATAGGTAAAAACAATGTGTTTTTTTTTTTTAAATCACCAGTAAATTTTTAGGTTTCAGGATTTTATATGCCAAATTTTGTATAAAAATAATTCTCAACTATGTTATGAAACATATAACTGAATGATTTGATTTTCATAATATCTAATATTTCATAGCAATATTGATGTATAGTTTCTTTCCCTATTCACTTGTGTATCCCAGAATGCCTGATAAACATGATTTAAGAAAGTCTTGGTGTCTCTACATTGTACATGTCTTCTTTCGTAACAGAAAGTCATAGTTAAATCTGAAAACTCATAACATTTTCCTGACATAAAAATGTTTATTTATGGCAAACAATTAAAAAATTAGTCCGATTTAAATTATAATTACAAAAAATATTATCATATTTCCATAAGAGTGTTAAACTTGATCTCTAAATTAATGTCAGTCATTTTTAAAGTCCAAGGAGACGCAGTTTTTACTGTGAAACTTCCAAACATTTGCAATCTCTGAATGTGATCTTTTCATTATATATGATGTGATATGTATAATGTCAGAGAAATTCACAAAAATATAATAAATAAAAACAAGTCTATCCCTGGGTCCCACGAGGATATTGCTTTATAAATTCAACAGCTTTAACTAAAAATATACACAAGCTTAACAGATATTATTCTGATAAGAGTGTTTTCCACAATGTTGTAATGAAACTGTGATCATTTAAGTTTAAGGGAGTAAATCCAGTGTTTAACTATTAAGGAAATGTAATTTTGCCAAAGAAAAACTTTTATTTTAAATAAATGTTCATTTAAAAGCCTACTTCAGTGTGATATGTTAGCATATCATCATGTTTAACACTGAATTAGAATAATTGTAATATGATAATCAGGAGCAATATCTAAATCAGAGAATATCACGGGTTTGGCGGGTTATGAATGATTTTAACAGTGGATTCGGGTGATGTTAGAGCTGATCTGCACATCTCCACCGCACAAGACAATCACAGACCTTTTCTTGGTTCAGTTTGCACACTGAACATGGGTTGTTTGTGCTGTTTCATGTTGAGTTATTTCGACTTTGTATTATGAGGCCCCGATCATAATTCCTTTGTGTGTTATCTTGTGTTTCATGCAGGATTGATTTATTTCCTCTGATACGATCTCCCTCATTTCCACTTTTGTGTCTCCATTACAGATGCCGTTAAACATGGTGAACAGACCGCCCAGGCAAGACAGTCATACTGAGGATTAATTTACCAGGGTAAAGTATTGTTCAAAGTTCACAAACACCATAAACTGCATAAACGAAAGGGTTTTAATACAGAAGTAAAGGAAAAATATCCTTAACATGGTAAACTTATAATGACTGCAGTGTTTTTGTTCTCGGTGAACCTAGAGCTAACAAATTAATCAATCATACTACAAATTAGCATAAATAAGTGCTACAAAATAGTGTTACGTCTTTTGTGATAAGGCAAGAAAAAATTTCTGTGTGTATAAAGTGAAACATGTAAAACTGACTGTGTGTTTTCTTGTTATCAGTTTCATGAAGAGCAGAAACAGCTTCACACACTGAGATCATGGGTGATACACCTTCTAAAGGTCAATCCTTCTTTGTGATTTATTTATTCAACAATAAAATAATATGATTTGACACCATAATATGAATTAGATGAGAATAATGGTGATTTCTTCATTCCGCAAGATACTGAAGAGATTGTGATAAGCAAAGGACATGTGGTCAAGCGGAGATGTGGAAGTTATGAGTTAAATCCTCTTGACAGTGAGTATTTTTGTACATACTGTGATCATGGGTGCTACACCTTCATGCAATACTGCAACATTTTCTGTGAATGTTTTTATTTTTTTGATTTCAACAATAAAATAATATGATTTGACACCATAATGGAATAATATGAATTAGCTGAGAATCATGGTGATTTCTTCATTCCACAAGATAATGAAGAGATTGTGATAAGCAAAGGACGTGTGGTCAAGCGGAGATGTGGAAGTTATGAGTTAAATCCTCTTGACAGTGAGTATTTTTCCACAAAACCTTCAGCTGCTCTCACAATTACTAAAGCACTGATTTATGAGTGTCATTTTTTTTTTTTTACAGTGAGAAGTGACAATAACATCAACCCCCAGAGATTTGTAGTGATATTGATGGTTGGAGTTGGAGCACTTGTCGGTTCAGTTGTTGGAGCTCAAGATGGAGTTTCAGGGTCTGGCAGGGGAATACTCTGCGGTGCTATTGTAGGGTTTATACTTGCAAAATTGATCAATCGTTAAGTCATGACAACATTACTTCAGACGTACGTGCCATCCAGGAACCTGCCCAGTGAATTATCAGAGAGGGGCACAACACTAGAGCATCTGCTAAATATAACAATAACATATAAGTTTCAAGCAATTTCAACTTTTCTAGTTATAAGAGATTCAATTAGCAAGTTTTTTTGTCAGTTTAATATAACTTAACTTGAAATGACTGTCAAGTTGATTGTACTTAAAAAAGTAGGCTACTTTTGTACTAATTGTACTTTTTTACAGTGTTCATTACATTCAAATATTACAAGGTCGGAAGGCATCAAGACACGTCCTAATTCAATGTTAGTTAGACGATCGTGAAGGACGAGAGAGTACCAGGCCTGGACGTCAACTGCCAACGTTTTCGGATGCTCATAGAGCCCTTTGTTGCGAGGCGGGTTTATGTAAATTCTAGGGTTGGTGATGTCACTAACCCGGGAGGAATGACGTGTAGTCCCGACCAGCCGTTTGTTGTAGTCAAAGTCCTTTTAGGCAAGTCGTGCCACTCGGCCGCCATCTTGGTAACGCCTCCGGGCCGCTATTTCGGACTAACAAGACCGGGCTCCTATCTAAATGAATGGGCAGAGAGTCAGAACTGCACTTTCACTGGTTACCGGGACATAAAAACTGCATGTATAGAAACAGCAGTAAAATATGATAAAAATCGCTGAAAGAGTTTGATGACTTTGCCCCAAAATAAGGTTTAAAACGCCTTTTACCCCACAGGTTATACTTTTACTACGCATCCGCAAGGGTTCTCTCCCTCTCTGCCGCGCGCGCTACACGGTTTGAAGCACAGTAACGTTATGTGCGCGCTCTCGCTCGCTCGCTCTAGATTCCGGGAGATTTGAACTAATTTGCGGGCATCAGGGAGCCGCTATCAATATGTGGGTGACTCCCGGAACTGCCGGGAGGACTTAGGATGTCTGATATTTACACAACTCACACAAACACTACACAGACAATGTCTAATATGGGGAGAAGTTTTACTCACAATAAACTTCCGGGTTCTGAACTGGTTGCAGTTCCACTCTGTCTCCATATGAGGGCGCTCACAGGACGAGTGCAGAATGAATGGAGGTCTATGGAGATATACCCCTCAAAATCCACTTTTCTCAGGATATAATTTTTTGTCTAGTAATTTGAATGTTGTTTTCGAAAGGAGATGCAACGAAATTACAGATTACTGGGTGTTAGATTTTTTAGAGTCACTTATTTGCTTTAAAAAGTCTTTTAAAATGTCAATGACGTCATACACATCGTACGACCAGAGAACTGCTTTACGGCAATTCTTCAGTCACTTTGGTGCTTTCGCGATCTGCACTTTCTTTTCTATCGAGGCATCGACAACACCGCTGACACAGGTAAATATACGCGCTAGAAGAGTTAAGTCCGCCTTAACATTCTGGTCCCGCTTCGGATGCCACGATGCCATCAGGCGGTATCTCTGGTCGTAATCAGTCCTTCACTGACCAATCAGCGTTCATTAGCAGAATGCTAGCGTGTTATGGGCAACAACAACTCAACCTGTAAGAAATCGAAAGGACACAAGTACTCGTTCATTCAACTTTCGACCTATAACCCATGTTGAACTTGCAAAACCTACAATCAAATCTGAGATTTCTCAACGGCAATCGGGTGAAAGAGACAAATTTAGCCGTCTAGCCCCATAGACTCCCATTCATTTTGCACTCAGGGTGATCGCCCCCAGTGGAACTCTGGTGGAACTACAACCAAAATTCGGTACAATAGGACCTAATAGGGAGTGGCCAGGCTTTCCGTAGACGGGCTTTGCACTGCATATCAAATCTGCCGCCTTTTCAAACAGTAACGTATTTTCCGCTGTCGCAAACCTCAACTGTGCGCATGCGTCAGTGGAACCAGACGATAGGCTTAAATGTTTCCCTGACTTGACTGTTAAAAGCAGACGATTGGCTTTCCAGCGGGAGGGGCGGGACATGTGCATACAACCGCCATCTTTGGCGTTACGGGTTTTCCCTATATAGTTGTATTGAGGATTGAGGAAGTGGCATGTCTCTATATAAATAGTCTCTGTTGTAGTCCTTAAAAAGCCATTTCTGTAAAAGAAAATATCTCCCTTTGCTTTGAACTTTGAGCGTTGTAACTTTGCAGATGTTGTTTATGCTCAAACAGCAACATTTCACACTAACTAGAGTTTGAAAAGTGCCTACTAAAAGTGCCTTTAAAGCCTAATAAATGTTGAAAGTGATAGCTTTCAAGTATAATTTGTTTGCTGAATGTCT
>NW_027508887.1:365000-525000 GCF_051911475.1 Siphateles boraxobius | reverse complement strand
GTGTGAGCGTAATATTTTCAGTTGTATGTATGAGAGCGTTTCAGCTGTTTGCAAAATCATTTCACTTGTATGTGTGTGAGCGTTTCATTATAGTATGTGAATGAATTTGGTTTCATATGTGTATGTGAGAGGAAAAGTACATGTAAATGCATGGTAATTCTGAATAATGTCCCTAGGGGCACCTCATACTACAGAGCGCGTTTCCTCACTACCTTGAAAAAGAAGTTTTCACCGGTGTATAAAGACCTTACTTAATGAACCGTTATATTTGTATTACCTTCGAATGAGCAGTTTCTGTCTACACACACCGCGGGTTCCCGATCATTGAAATGCGCTGACATGTTTCTACGGTGGCCCTAAACGGACAAACGCGTTTCGTTACTATGTTGAGAAGGAAGCAAGCTTAGTTCAGCGAATAAAACACTGACACTATGATGAACAAGTAATAATAATATTCGCAATAACATATCGTTTTACTGAATAATTAAGTAAACATAATTTCTTAATTTATCCTTGTAAAGAAACCTCATTGCTGAACTGCTACTCTCTGCGGTCTCAGACGACGACATATTTTCCTGTCGGCCACCGTAACTTTAGTTGGTTGCAGTTCGTAACCTCACCACTAGATGCCGCTAGAAATCACACACTGCACCTTTAAGTTTATCAAGCAACGAGTATACTTTTTGTGCGAAAAAACAAAACAAAAATACCGATTTTATTCAACTATTGATTTTCTTCAGTGTGTGCGTCTGAGTGAGTTCACGAGAGCCGCGCGCGACGCATGCGTGAGAACTGAGATGAGGAAGCAGACGGGTCTCGTGTAAAGTGTGCATTTCCTGGATGTCCGAATCGTGAGAAACCAACGAGAAAGCGTAAAAGTGCCTCACAAATGCAGCAAAATGAATGGCTTACCTTTACACTTTCCCATCAAATGATCGTTAGCGTCCTCTTCTCAGTTCTCGCGCATTATCTCGCGGACTATTATAACGACGTCTTTACTAACTTTTCTGGGCAAGTTTTAATTACCTAGCAGCCTATGGAGGAGTGATCCAGCTCTCAGATTTCATCAAAAATATCTTAATTTGTGTCCTGAAGATGAACGAAGGTCTTACGGGGTTGAACAACATGAGGGAAAGTAATTACTGACAGTCCCTTGAAAGGATTAGTTCACTTTAAAATGTAAATTAGCCCATGATTTACTCACCCTGAAGCCATTCTAGGTGTATATGACTTTCTTCTTTCAGACGAATACAATCAGAGTTATATTAAAAAATGTCATGGCTCTTCCAAGCTTTATAAACGTGCATCCATCCGTCATAAACTCCACACTGCTCTGGTGGGTTAATGAAGCAAACCGATGAGTTTGTGTAAGAAGAATATTCATATTTAAAACGTTACCAAGTAAATTTCTAGCTTCCGACCAAACGCAGACTCTACTTGCGTAAAAACCGCAACTTGCGAAATTCATGACATCGGAATTAACGTAGTACCGTAGCGTAAATATCAGCAGTACGTCGCATTACTCGCATAAGTTGCGCTTTACACTTAAATGCCAATTTATACTTCTGCATTGACGCCGTCGTGAGCATTTATACTTCTGCGTTATGTCTGTGTTGTTCTGCAGTTACAGCGCCGAAACACTAGTTGGCGGGGGAGGGTTTTAATATTCCACTGTGTTTAGATTCCTCGCGGCTGTTTTGAGTTTAGGCTACTACAAGCAATGGCGACTGAAAGAGAGTCATGTTGGAGTTGGAGCTCATCGTTCGGTCACTCGGTCCATTTCCATGTTTCTTCACTGAGTTTTCACTGAATTTAAAAATGGCGGGCGGTGCAGAAGAACATGCCGGAAATGCGTAAGAGGAAACGCAATGCTACCAAGCCGACCAATCACAGATCTTACATGTTTGAGGAGGTGCGCGTCAGTGTAATGCGAAGGCTACGGCGTATGGTACACGTCTGTGCGTATGCTGCGCCGTACCTACTGTGCACTCCCGATTCAGGAGTATAAATTGGCCTTTAGTCAGATCCGTGTGTTTGTTTGGCCAGAAGCTAGTTATTCTACTTTATAAAGTTTTAAATATTAATTTTGTCCTCACTTGTTATATAATATATTTATATAAATAATAATACTAATTCTGTACTTTGTGTGTGTGTGTGTACGTGCTTGTGTGTGTGTGTGTGCGCGTGTGTGCTTACGTGTGTTGTGTGTGTGTGCACGTGTGTGCGTGTGTGTATGTGTGTGCGCGCGTGTGTGTGTGTGTGTGTGTGTGTGTGTGTGTGTGTGTGTGTGTGTGCAGCTGCTGGGTTGTGTCCTCAGAGAGCTCATGAGTCTGAAGGAGGTGCAGAAGAATGTTCTTCTGGTGGAGCTGAACGGTGAGTTCATGCGTGTGTGTGAGTTCCTGCTGTGAGTGTTAAACTGTGACAGAGACATTACATCTTTACATGCCGGTTTTCTGAGCGCAGGTCTTCTGCAGACGGACGACAAAATCGCTCTGAAGGAAATCACTCGCCAGCTGCACCTGGAGAACGTCGTAGGAGACAAAGTGTTTGTGAGTGTGACGTTGATGTCATTTACCCAAAAAACAACGTTCTGTCATTATTTACTGAAAAAGTGTGTTTTTCTGTGTTTTAGGGGAGTTTTGCAGAGAATCTGGCTTTTCTTCTGGAAGCGCTCAAGAAAGGTGAGGCTTCATCACTGTTCTGGAATCGGATACTTGTTATAAAATGAAATTTAGATTTTGCTTATTGATTCCAATGTGCCCATTTTAATGTGATTTTAAACCATCCAAGCGCAAGAAGACACAGAAGAACTCAGTTCGGCAATGAAAGCTTCCTCTTAATAGTGCACGAATACTGCATAGATGCATTTATTTTTATAGATAACTTATAAATGATGGTGATGGTGCAGTGGATAAGACACATGCCTTTGGTGTGAGAGACCCGGGTTCGAATCCACTGTGAGACACCAATGTGTCCCTGAACAAGACACTTAACCCCTAGTTGCTCCAGAGGCGTGCAACCTCTGACATATATACAAAAAAATTGTAAGTCGCTTTGGATAAAAGCGTCAGCTAAATGAATAAATGTAAATGTTCTGTGAGCTATGAGTTTAATCTGACTTTTTTGCTTTTGTAGCCTGCATTATTTCAACTTGTTTTAAAATAATTGTGTTTAACAGCGGAATACGTGGGGGGGGACTACAATGCCCATGATGCAGTACAGAATATTCCACCAATCAGAGAGTCAAAATAAGAAAAATGTGCCAAAGAGCTCTTTACCTCTGCCCATTTAATCGAGCCGATCTCCTTATACTCTCAAGATACTTAAATATTTAAATATATATGGATATTTTGAAATAAACTATATTTATACAATATAAATATTGTTTTATTTATATAATGACTTGTGTTATATTTCTCCATAATTTTTAATTTGATTATACTGTTCGCAATGCTTGATGGGATTGTTGTTCAGTCTGCAATAGAATGTTTTGAAAAAAGATACAGAATAAATGTTTTTTTACTGAATTGGAATCTGAAATGGGAATCATAAGGAAAGGCAGAATCGGAAACGCTACAATTCAAATACCCGACCCTAATCAGTGTTATTGTAGTAGTATTTATATACTGTTATAATATGTTTTCATATTTTGAACCAGTTTTTATTTTTAATTTTAGTTAAACTTTTATTAATTTGGTTATTTTTGACATTTTTGTATTATTATTTTAATACTTTTATTTATTTTATTTTAATATTTCTCATTTGAAATTATTTTTGTTTAAATTAAAGTTTTAGTAATTTAAAATAATAATAATAATAATAATAATAATTTTGCTCAAGTTGTGTATTTTTTCTGTTGTTGTTTGTCTGACTCCTTGTCGTGCCCTATGTTACGTGTCACACTCAGTACATGCCGCTATAATCCCCCTTTCACTTATGTACTCTAGGTTTCACTAAATGGGGTGAATAGTTATGCACTATATATAAATGTATTGTCTGTATTGTAAAAAAAAAAAAAAAGTTTTAGTCATTTAGTCATTTTTTTTAATTTTGTATTATTTTAAGACTTTTATTTTATTTTAATATTTCTAATTTGAAATATTTCATATTTCTAATTTGTTTTAAGTAATTTTACTACTTCAACTTAACCCTACTTTATTTAGCTGTCAAAGCAACATTTTTACTTTTCCATCTAGTTTTTCATCCAATATTAATATTTTATTTCAGTTGTATTTATTAAGTAACGAAAGTGATTGTATGTGTTCTCTCCGTGGCGTGCTGTTCTGGTTCTGTCAGGTGACCGGAGCAGCAGTCGTCCTGTGCTGTTCCTGCTGGATGAGTTTGATCTGTTCGCTCATCATAAGAACCAGACGCTGCTGTATAACCTGCTGGACGTGTCCCAGTCTGCGCAGACGCCCGTCGCTGTGGTGGGACTGACCTGCAGACTGGTGCGTACACACACACACACACACACACGAGTCAACAACACGCTTAACCCTCTGGGGTCCTTCGGCCCAAATGGACCCGAAACATTTAAATATTTATTTTTTAAAAATCATAGCTTCATCGGAATGGTCTGAAATTTGGTGAGGGTTTTGGTACTTGGTATATGAACACCCAAAAAAATTGGGGACAGGTATTGAATAATCAAAGTGGTTGCAAAAAAAATGGTCACACTCAGGACCTTCGGGTCCAAATGGACCCGGCATAGGAAATGAATGGGAAATTGGCAAAAATGTGAAAATACCGAGTTTTTTTGTGCGTACAATCTACAAATCAGCCACGATCCAGAAAAAAAGCACACAACAGTGAAGGGGTGAATCTATAAAACATCAAGAGTGCAAAAAAGACACATCCACACACACACACACACACACTTTTATACATAAACAAACCAAAAAATTCAGATTTCATATGTGTTTTGCATTTTTAAAATGCTCAGTTTGTCCACCAGATGGCATCCATCTCATTTCAAAAATTGCTTTCATGAGGTCTAGGCTTGACTCTAAAATGAAATACAGCTTTAAAAAAAAAAAAAAAAATTTTTTTTTTATAATTTTCTATTATATTCAATGGGGGGGGGGGAATTGGGGGGAAATGGGTAATATTTATTGCATAAATATTAATTCTAAATCATAAAATTATCTCAAAACACCAAAAAAGAAAAGAAAAAATATTATAAAAAACAAGTAAAAAAAAATGATGATTTTCTTTTAATAAATATGAATCCCACCCTTCCGGCCCATTTGGACCCGAAGGTCCTGAGTGTGACTCTGAAACGAAGGACCCCAGAGGGGAACACGCCACCGTTTTTTGAAATAGGGGTTATTCACCGTCTCCCATACATTTAGATAGGTGGACAACGCATTTTTGTCTCAGTGCAGGCATTGTCTTAGTCTGGCAGCGCCACCGCTAGCTTAGCTTAGCATAATTAATGGAATCGGATAGCATGTCGTGAGCAAAAGTTATAAAAAAAAACAAAATAACAAAAACAATGCAGATTGAGACTAGGCGATTTGTCTCACAAAAAAGTATTCTGCGCACAAAAAGTATTCTCGTCGCTTGATAAACTTAAGATTGAGCCGCTGTAGTCACTTGGACTATTTTAACAATGTCTTTAATAACTTTTTGGGGAACAAGTTCAATCCCTCAAGAAGCCTATGGAGGAGTGATCCAGCTCTCAGATTTCATCAAAAATATCTTAATTCGTGTTCCGAAGATGAACGAAGGTCTTACGGGGTTGAACAACATGAGGGAAAGTAATTACTGACAGAATTTTGATTTTTGGGTGAACTATCCCTTTAATAACCACAGTCACATTTCTACCGAGCACATGTTCAGTAATGATGACTTCACATGCAAAGCACATGATAATGTTAACTCTTACCAAACTATGGTCATAAGGTCACATTCACATCACTTCTTACCCTGCATGACCTCAACATTTGGAAAAAACGGTGACAGACCCAAACACTCGACTAAAACAAGCCCACAGTCAGCAGAAATACAGTCTGATCATTCATTGATATTCAGAGAAAACGGTATGTCTGCTCTGCAAGCTTGTTTCTTTCTGTCTCGGTTATTTCTGCATTTGTTTCATCATAACCGAACATGTGCTCGAGTAGAAATGTGACTGTGGTGTCTGTGGTAATTAAATCCTATTGGTCAACAAATGCACAAAAACACATGTCTGGTCTCTTTTCTTACTTGTGGTGTAAGTGAAGTCTCATTTGTATTGTCCAGTTCATACATAGACATTTCATCCTGCAATACATAGAAATAACAGAGAATTATAAATAGGTTAAAAAAAAGGTTTACTGACCAATGCACAATTTCTGAATATTAAGTGCATATATTGTAAAAACAAAACAGTGTTTAATTTCACCGTATATGTAAACTCCATCTGTCAGAATCAGAATCTGCTGCTGCTGTCATTCATGTATTTAGGACAGCATAAGACTTATCCATGTAATTGCCATAAATTAACCCGGTATCACCCTGAGACAGAGGAAATGTGCATTATGGAAACTGACATTTGTTTGGAATGCCAAACCTTCTCAATTGAAACACAAATTTCTGCACCAATTATTTTATTTTTTGTTTGGTGTAGAAAAATGGCAAGTCTATAGCAGTCAAAAGCAGATAACCACATTCAGTGTATAATCTTCATAAGGTTCCATAGCGTAGAGTTTGTGTGTGTGTGTGTGTGTGTGTGTGTGTGTGTGTGTGTGTGTGTGTGTGTGTGTGTGTGTGTGTGTGTGTGTGTGTGTGTGTGTGTGTGTGTGTGAGAGAGCCCTTGTCAAACACAAATCTTCCTATACGATCATCAGAAAGTGCGGTTCCAGAAAATCTTCATGTAGAAAGTTTGTCAAGCTCATTTCCTGGCGTGGATTGTGGAGCTCTTCGTCTGTTTCAGCTTGTTAACTGTTCGGCTGTTGCTGTTCTTATGTGTGTTACACACATTACTCTAGATGTTTCAGGAGCCATTGTAACACTAGAATTGTAGAATGTCTTTTATTTTTTTATTACTATCCAAAATCTTATTTAAATACCAAATTCAGGAGTAATGCTCTAATGATGTGACACCTTCAGCTGTCATAAAACACACACTTACTGAGATTAACCAGTTTTTTCTTCAAACTAAAGTGATAAAGTAATTTGCTGGTAAATCGCTGTACACTGATGCGCTGTATTTTGTTTTACACCATAGATTGTGAAGGTCTCTGATAGAAAGATGTCTTTATACCTTTGTTTTAAGGTGTTTTTCAAAACACTACATAGATGTTTTATTAGATGAAATATTTAAGAGTTCCTTGTGCTGCGCTCGATATCCACGTAACACCCCAAAACTCATGGGAGCTCTGTCTAATCTGATCAGAGAGAAGCCGGGAACACCTCGAGCTCACTAACATTACAGCAGATTCTAGGAAACAGTTGTTTTGCAAAGTGTTAGGAAAACACACACACACACACACACACACACACACACACACACACACACACACACACACACACACACACACAGAAGTGCAATCACATGGTTAACAGTTTCTAAAACAGTTTGTTTCAGGAAAAGTGCAAAAAACAAAAACAAAAAAAAATGTCTCCAAACTGTTACATGCTACAATGAAACAATGAAATACACTGCAGTGAAACCGTTGTGACCATAGACATAATAAATACATAGACACCCTATTGGCTGCTGGAGCGTACGTCAACGGCGCCGCCATATCAAGGAGGGCAACTTTCCCATACCTCTCATTATGGGAATTGAGAAAAATGCCTGTTTTGTGCGCTGCGTGGGGCTGTACAAATCGCCACACAATTGAAAACAGGTCTCGGGGAATTACCTTTCACAAACAAGACTGACTTTTTTTTTTTGGTTGTATTTGGTCATTATATAATTAGTAATAGAAACGTACACCACGTACAAACCACTGAAATCGGTTGATAAATGTAAACGTTATTATTGTTTTTATCCAGGAAAACCGCAGGTCACCCTTTTACTTGCATTTGTTTGCAGCGCAGTCTTGCCCTCAGCAAAATGGCGGACGCGTTAACGTATCGCAGCAACGTTCCAAAGCGGCCAATAGGGCGTCTATGTATTTATTATGTCTATGGTTGTGACTGGTGTGAACGCTCATGAGGCCCAGAACACCAGCACTGTTAAACACGCGGGACGATAACTCTTCCATATACACTAGAATCAGCTCGGATGTGACTGAGCTTGTTTCACACATAACTGTAAGTTATCTCAGTAATAAACAGTTCACTTGCATTTTCTAGCTAACTATTGAAATTTACGATATGCTAAAACATTTTGGTATTCTGCTGATGAGAACAGAAACTGCAAGTTTTCATAATAAAAAAAAAGGAGAACAAAATACTAAGACATAAAACACAACGTCTGTTTTCTGGATCAAACCTAAAAGACAGACGCCTAAAACACTGGAGTCAGAGTATTGGTGTGGAGAGAATAAAAAAAGGCATGAATCATCTCACCGTTCACTTAAAATTACTACTTATCAACTGTAATTCATTTACGTAACAGTTGTTTAGAGACACACAAAAGATCTGTATCTATGACTGCGGTGAAATGCAGAGTTTGAAGTGTAATGGTGTAATAGGGAACAGAAAACAGCATAACTCACTCTTCATGTTGGGTCGTTGGGTCGTTGTGTCTTGCGATCCCACAGCGTAGACGGACCAGAAAGATTTCCTGAAAGAAACTTCATGTTTTTAGTCTCAAGCAGTGTCATGTAGAAGGACGGACATTTTATTCTCAAAATGCTGCATTTGTTCATGTTTTCATTTATTCCTATGCAGTGGCGGCCTTATGAATCCGGGGGCCCGTTTCAATAACTAATATGGGGCCCTATCCATATTAAACATAATGGAGCAGAAAAAGCAAGGATTCCTGTTGGTTTGCATCAATGGTATATTATTTTATTACGTGCACTTTCAGCTTCATGAACAGGCAGCTCAACATAGAAATCATCCAACCATATTTGATAAAACTATATACAATTACTGTAATATAGCCTCGCCCTTTCACGGACGGCAACTTCTCTGCTTAACTGATTAGCGCAGTATATTTTCAGCTGTCTGGGCTGACTTAAAATAAACAGCTCAAACATCCCCTCGACTTAAATTATTAAAGGGATAGTTCAACCAAAAATGTAAAATCTGTCAGTAATTACTCTCCCTCATGTTGTTCAACCCCGTAAGACCTTCGTTCATCTTCAGAACACGAATTAAGATATTTTTGATTAAATCTGAGAGCTGGATCACTCCTCCATAGGCTTCTAAGGGATTGAAACTTGTTCCCTGAAAAGTTATTAAAGACATCGTTAAAATAGTCCAAGTGACTACAGTGGCTCAATCTTAAGTTTATCAAGCGACGAGAATACTTTTTGTGCGCAAAAACAAACACATTTTTTTATTTTATTAATTTTTTTTAATTTTTATTAATTTTCCTCTCTGTGGGCCTCGAGTGAGTTCACTAGTGTAACAGCGTACGCTTCTGTGTTGTACGTCACACGCATCACACATGACCAGCGTGGCCAATAGTGAGCCTACGTGTGACGTAGCTCTACGCTATCACACTACGCTAACTCACTACGCTATCACACTACGCTAACTGACTCGAGGCCCACAGAGAAGGAAATGAATAGTTGAAATAAAGTCGTTATTTTTGTTTGTTTTTGCGCACAAAAAGTATTCTCGTCGCTTGATAAACTTAAGATTGAGCCACTGTAGTCACTTGGACTATTTTAACGATGTCTTCAATAACTTTTCGGGGAACAAGTTTCAATCCCTTAGAAGCCTATGGAGGAGTGATCCAGCTCTCAGATTTAATCAAAAATATCTTAATTCGTGTTGCGAAGATGAACGAAGGTCTTACGGGGTTGAACAACATGAGGGAGAGTAAATACTGACAGAATTTACATTTTTGGGTGAACTATCCCTTTAAGCCGTTCGTGGGGGCGGTAAACGTTGCCATGGTAACCGTGAGTTCGACAAATCAGAGACCTCAGTCAGTGTTATGCTTAGGATTGTGGGTAGTATAGTATTTCTCCAGAAGATCGCAAATAAAATACGTTTTTCTTAAAACAAGGTTGATTTTATACTGACTTGTGGTTTTTATAGAGCAGAAACTTTCGTTTCACAATCTTGTAGCTTGTGGTCAGTCTACCTCGGATGGTTTAGAATATGTGCATCTATCCATCATAAAAGTGCATCTATTCATCATAAAAGTGCATCTATTCATCATAAAAGTGCATCTATCCATCATAAAAGTGCATCTATCCATCATAAAAGTGTATTTATCCATCATAAAAGTGTATTTATCCATCATAAGTGTATTTATCCATCATAAAAGTGTATTTATCCATCATAAAAGTGCATCTATCCATCATAAAAGTGCATCTATCCATCATAAAAGTGTATTTATCCATCATAAGTGTATTTATCCATCATAAAAGTGCATCTATCCATCATAAAAGTGCATCTATCCATCATAAAAGTGTATTTATCCATCATAAGTGTATTTATCCATCATAAGTGTATTTATCCATCATAAGTGTATTTATCCATCATAAAAGTGCATCTATCCATCATAAAAGTGTATTTATCCATCATAAAAGTGCATCTGTCCATCATAAAAGTGCATCTATCCATCATAAAAGTGCATCTATCCATCATAAAAGTGTATTTATCCATCATAAAAGTGCATCTATCCATCATAAAAGTGCATCTGTCCATCATAAAAGTGCATCTATCCATCATAAAAGTGCATCTATCCATCATAAAAGTGCATCTATCCATCATAAAAGTGTATTTATCCATCATAAGTGTATTTATCCATCATAAAAGTGCATCTATCCATCATAAAAGTGCATCTATCCATCATAAAAGTGTATTTATCCATCATAAGTGTATTTATCCATCATAAAAGTGCATCTATCCATCATAAAAGTGTATTTATCCATCATAAAAGTGCATCTGTCCATCATAAAAGTGCATCTATCCATCATAAAAGTGCATCTATCCATCATAAAAGTGCATCTATCCATCATAAAAGTGTATTTATCCATCATAAAAGTGCATCTATCCATCATAAAAGTGCATCTATCCATCATAAAAGTGCATCTATCCATCATAAAAGTGTATTTATCCATCATAAAAGTGCATCTATCCATCATAAAAGTGCATCTGTCCATCATAAAAGTGCATCTATCCATCATAAAAGTGCATCTGTCCATCATAAAAGTGCATCTGTCCATCATAAAAGTGCATCTATCCATCATAAAAGTGCATCTGTCCATCATAAAAGTGCATCTATCCATCATAAAAGTGCATCTATCCATCATAAAAGTGTATTTATCCATCATAAAAGTGCATCTATCCATCATAAAAGTGCATCTGTCCATCATAAAAGTGCATCTATCCATCATAAAAGTGCATCTATCCATCATAAAAGTGCATCTATCCATCATAAAAGTGCATCTGTCCATCATAAAAGTGCATCTATCCATCATAAAAGTGTATTTATCCATCATAAAAGTGCATCTGTCCATCATAAAAGTGCATCTATCCATCATAAAAGTGCATCTATCCATCATAAAAGTGCATCTGTCCATCATAAAAGTGCATCTGTCCATCATAAAAGTGCATCTGTCCATCATAAAAGTGCATCTATCCATCATAAAAGTGCATCTATCCATCATAAAAGTGTATTTATCCATCATAAGTGTATTTATCCATCATAAGTGTATTTATCCATCATAAAAGGGCATCTATCCATCATAAAAGTGCATCTATCCATCATAAAAGTGCATCTGTCCATCATAAAAGTGCATCTATCCATCATAAAAGTGCATCTATCCATCATAAAAGTGCATCTATCCATCATAAGTGTATTTATCCATCATAAGTGTATTTATCCATCATAAAAGTGCATCTATCCATCATAAAAGTGTATTTATCCATCATAAAAGTGTATTTATCCATCATAAAAGTGCATCTATCCATCATAAAAGTGCATCTATCCATCATAAAAGTGCATCTATCCATCATAAAAGTGTATTTATCCATCATAAGTGTATTTATCCATCATAAAAGTGCATCTATACATCATAAAAGTGTATTTATCCATCCATCATAAAAGTGCATCTATACATCATAAAAGTGCATCTATCCATCATAAAAGTGTATTTATCCATCATAAGTGTATTTATCCATCATAAAAGTGCATCTATACATCATAAAAGTGCATCTGTCCATCATAAAAGTGTATTTATCCATCCATCATAAAAGTGCATCTATACATCATAAAAGTGCATCTATCCATCATAAAAGTGTATTTATCCATCATAAGTGTATTTATCCATCATAAGTGTATTTATCCATCATAAAAGTGCATCTATACATCATAAAAGTGCATCTATACATCATAAAAGTGTATTTATCCATCCATCATAAAAGTGCATCTATACATCATAAAAGTGCATCTGTCCATCATAAAAGTGCATCTGTGTGTGTGTGTGTGTGTGTGTGTGTGTGTGTGTGTGTGTGTGTGTGTGTGTGTGTGTGTGTGTGTGTGTGTGTGTGTGTGTGTGTGTGTGTGTGTGTGTGTGTGTGTGTGTGTGTTGCAGGACGTGCTGGAGCTGCTGGAGAAGCGAGTGAAGTCTCGGTTCTCTCACAGACAGATTCATCTCTTCAGCTCGCTGTCGTTCGCTCAGTATGTGGATGTGGTTCTCGATCGGCTCCGTCTGCCTCAGGACTTCCCGGATCACCGGTTCTCCAACGAGTGGAACCGCAGCGTCACGGTACAGATGCTACTAACATCTCCAAATTAATCACTTTGTTTACAACAAAAATGAACCATCACTGAAAATTCTTAAGCTGGAGTGAGTGGGTTACACCAACAAGGATTAATCTTAAATCTAGATTCAATCAAGGTTTATCTAATAGTTCTGTTGCATCAACATTAAACCTTTTTTTAAAAATAAGCAGGTTTACATTTAAACCATCAATTTGATCCTGGATTTAATTAATATTTAAGAAAGATTAACTGTTGCAATCATAAATTTAAACTCATATTTAAATCTCAATTAGGGATTAATTTTAAACTTGCAGGTAAGGAGGTTTAATTAAAATAAAGTGCACCAACAATTAAAATATGTGGCTGTATTCACAAGTATTCATTACTTCAATGAGCTCATTGTTTCTGCATTAAATTATTACATTGTTTAAATTAATACATTTTTTGCTAACTGTGATTTGTATATGCACATTTCAGAAATACATAACTTCGACAGTTTCCTCTGATAACAGACTCTGAATTGTAATATGGACTCATGCACTTTCCCTTTAGCTGCTTTGAAATGATGTGTATTGTGTAAAGCACTATACAAATAAACGTGAATTAAATTCAATATTCACTCCGTGAATCATGCATGCCAGTTGTTGTTGTTTTTTTCTTATCTCGGTTGTTGTCGTATGTAATATACTGCCATATTATTGCATTAATTGATAGGCTAGGCCTACTATAAATATATTTTTCGGCTTTTGAAATCCACACACGCTGCCAGAATAATGTTTTCATTTCCTGCTTTATCAGCACACTCTCTGCGTAACAATTAATCAAGACTAACGTCAAATCCATCATGGCGTAGAAAATTAATCATAAATGCAGGTTAAAATTCTTATCCCTGATTTGTCAATTTGTGTTTAAAATAAAGTGGTGCAACCAAAAGCCCAGCTCAACAAATCCTAGATCAGCTCTAAACTGTGTTTAATATAATCCTTATTGGTGCAACTCACTCTGACACTGACACGAAATTTGTTGCATTAATTTCCTGTTATCTCTGTAAAGCTGCTTACAAGAGCTTACTGTTATTAATGGAAGACAGGCGCTACTATAATGTTTAGTGAAGTTTTGTTCACACATCAACTAAAAAGAGCACATTTAATAATGGGATGTTTTTAACTGTATACATACAGTCAGTTTTCTCAGCTCTCGTTCTGTTCTCCTGTAGAGATTGTGTGAAGATAAGTGTGTTGAGGAGGTTTTGAAGAGGACCTTTAACTCCAGTAAAGATCTCCGCTCTCTGCATTCACTGCTGGTAAGTGTTTATCTCTTGTTCAGACCTCAGCTGGAGATCTGGAATTGTGCGCCTGTGTTTGAATTAGGGATATCAACAATCGATTAAAGCTACAATATGTAGTTTTAGCTCACCGCTAGGGGTCGCTAACCTCTTACAATAACAGAGGCGTAGGTTTACAACGCATAAGCAGAATTAATTAGGGATGCTCCGATTGATCGGACGCCGATCATGATCGGCCGATATTGGCTAAAAATAGATTGATCGGCGAACCCCAGAAGCGCCGATCAAAAAAGCTGATCACGTGACGTAAATTACTCGCGCGACTTTTTCCCACCTGCATGCGTGGCGCACGGGTACACAACAGCAGAGTGGAGCTTGGCAGTGGCAACATGAGTTCTCCTTCACCGGAACGAATAGGGAGTCTCCCAACGGATTGAAGCGCGCGTCCGAGTGAAGACCGTGCACCGCGCGAGCCACAACAGAACGCGGTATCTGCGCCTCTGATCGCTGCGGCAACGAGCACTTTGATCACTTGATAAAAAAACATTTCAGCGCTAGATCGCCTCTTATTTAACTAATGAACAAAATGAATAGTCTGAGTTAACTGGAGATGTTTTTATTTATTTGTATTGGTACATTCGTGCCGCGAGATGTTTCAAAAGTGGTGGTGGTATTTTATTTTTTTTGATCTGACGTAGTTGGTTCCTCAATTACATCAGATTCAGATTATTTTATTTAATGCCATGTCAGCATTCAAAGCTATTTTCATGGCAAAAATTCAATTATAAAAATACAAATATCATATAAATACAATAAAACAAAACAAAACAAGAAGGCATTTTATACAATATATATATTTATAAATGAACATATGATAAAAAAATCCAAAACCTTTTCAGGCATAATCTCATTAGATATGTCATTTAATGAAGTAACTTCATAAAAGAGCATTCTGCTCAACTACATCAGACGTTCATAATAACAGAAAAAAACTTGCCATAGTTTTGTCCTTTTATCAGTAGCCAGTTTTGGTGTAACAAGTTGTACATTTTGTTGCCAATTAGTAAATGTAGTGGGTGTATTAAGAGGCTACAATTTCCAAATATGCCTAAGTGTAACTTGATCCCCTCCCATTAGGCTGATCTGATGTGTGTTGGTCTGCCTGACCCCTCTTTGTTTGGAATAATTTAATGTTACTCTGCATTATTTGGGAAAGCTGGCCTACAGTAGCCTTAAGACATCTGCATTTTCTAAATACAATTAAATAAACACATTTCTACAAATGGTGCAAACTCTGCTAGATTATAGATAAAAGATTCCCATTCCCCTGCCATTCTGTGATCGGTAATCGGCAGATCATGATTTTGGTGATCGGTAATCGGTGATCGGCCCCAAAAATGCTGATCGGAGCATCTCTAGAATAATGGGACTTGTCGTTATGCTTAAAGATCTAATAATGTTTATGGATGAGTGAAAACGTTGATGTTTTTAAGAGTAAAATATCCAAAAATCACTTGCACAGTGTGATATATTTCCTGCAGTTGTGTAGTTAAAATATCCCAAAAGTTCCCAAAGATTTTTAATTTCAGAGAAATTCCGATTTTAAATAATGGCTCGTCTGTGTTCACTTGTCGCCTGTCAATGACGTAATATCCGCATTATCCCTGGTTTCTAATCGTACTGCCGTAGTAACCATGGCGACAGACGTCTACAACTGCGTTACTCTAGCGGCACGCTCACGCTGTTGTTTCGTTCAAACATTGTGGACCATGGCAAGCAGACTTTGGGACAAAAGCAGAAATAAAACGAGGATCAATATCAGCGTGGCGTTTTCGAGATGCCGAGAGCTAGCGTTAGCGTCCGCGACTAACTTCCACTCGACAGAGACGCCACTCATGCATGAGCTTTATTATACAGGAGAGCAAATGTACATTAAACTAATCAATGTTATACAGCTCAACATGATGAAATGTTAGAATATGATCAGTATGTTATTCTAATGCTGATCTAGCTTACTGCTAGTCTCATACAGACAAACTAACACAGAATAACATTATAACTTTTAACTCAAATGCAGTTTAGTGTAGACCGAGTGAAACACGCTGCGTTTCCTCACAAGTTTAATAAACTGAACTGTGTGTAATTCAGCACTTGCGGGTAACAATAGTTCGGTAGAATTAAATGTCCTCATTCCTTTATATCCGCGGGACTAGCGTGTGGCGCTGATATCTGTCTCTCATTAGCCACAGTCATGTTAAAAACATCAATAGCCGCGTTTCCACTGCCGGGCCAGGGCCGAGCCGTGCTAGTGCGTGCCAGGGCCAGTCGCGTTTCCACTGTCACTTCCGGGGCTTGATCGGGGCATACTCGGGGCCAACAGCCAGGATTTCTGGCCCGTCGAATACCTTGGGCCAAAGGGGGCCAGCTCGGGCTAGAGGCGTGGTCGAGGTAAACGGCGGAGTTTATCGGTGTTGGGGAAAGTTATGGTCTGCGCCAAAGCCGGCAAGATGCACATTTCACTTTTTTATATCGCGCAAAATAATCGCTGCTCAAAATGGAGAATCGCCAGTACTGGTCTGTCGAAGATACCAAAGCTCTTCTGAGCATTTTGGCAGAAGAAAGGGTACAACGTCAATTTGACGGCGTGTGAAGAAACGAGGACGTCATAAAATACATCGTTGCTGAATTTTCTAAGCTAAGCATTCAGCGAGCAACACTTCAAGTTCGGGAAAAAATAAAAAAGTTGCGGGCGCAGTATTGTACAAGGCGATTAAAACGCACAATGGACAAAGCGGAGCTCAGAGAAGAAACTTTCCATGGTTCGACTTGATGGACGGTGTGCTGGGTCACCGTCCCTCTGTTAGTGGCGACTCGCGAGACAAGTCGGGACACTATTGCAGCCACGGCCGGTGAGTTAATATACATGCTATCTTCCTAACTTAAAAAATAAATAAATTCATAATACCCGCTGAAATGGGTTGGGTTATATGAAGTTTGATCCAGAAAGGCGTGTTAGGGGCGGGGTTTAGGGCAGCGTTGCGGGGCTACTGGCCCGGCAGTGGAAACGCAAGCCCGGTGCTTAAGGCCTGAGGCCACTGGCTCGGCTCGGCTCGCTGTTAGCCCTGGCCCGACAGTGGAAACGCGGCTAATGTATTCACTCATACATAAACATTATTAGATTAAGCATAATGACAAGTTCCATAATTCCACTTATGCGTCGTCAACCTACGCCTTTGTTATTGTAAGAGGTTAGCGACCCCTAGCGGCGGACTAAAACTACATATTGTAGCTTTAAGGCTAACAATTAATTGATCGCTAATTTAAACACAGATCGATCATGGGAATTTGTGTAAATTGACATCCCTAGTGTGAACATGTGTTTGTGTGTTGTAGTTTCTGGCTGTGAGTCGAGTGTGTGTCTCTCATTCGACTCTCCGTGAGTCTGATCTACTGGAGGCCGGTCGCATGATCTCCGCCGACTCTAAAGCTAACGTCCTTCACGGTGAGACTCTGATCCACGACACTGATGTTTACATGATTTACACCTCATTTCTATGTTTACACCTGATCATTTCATGTGTTTTTACGGATCAGATTGCCGTCTGATTTGTCAAAACAATTCCGTTTACACTTGCCCACATAAATGTGTCACCGCAAAACGGATATAAATCTGATCTTAATTCCCGCGCTATATGCAGATGTGATGAAGTGCACGTCAGCGAAAGCAACAGATATGAGCTGCATTTTATTGATCATCAGCTAATTTCAAAATCAAAGATCGCAATAGGAGAGAGAGCGGCATCACCTACAGGTGAAACTCGGAAAATTAGAATATCGTGCAAAAGTTATAATTTAGATGATTATGGCTTACAGCTTATAAAAACCCCAAATTCAAAATCTCAGAAAATTAGAATATTACATTAAATCAATAAAAAAAAGGATTTTAAATACAGAAATGTCGGCCCTCTGAAAAGTATAATCATGCATATATAGTTATATATACTAAATATATTAGTTTCACCTATTAATTTGTATTACTGAAATACATGAACTTCTGCACGATATTCGAATTTTTCGAATTTGCCCTGTATAAGATCATTTAGTCAAGTCACCGTCATTTATACGGCGCTTTTAACCCTTTAAGACCGCGTTTGTGTCTCTGTCTAAGAGCCGATAGAAACTGAAACCAAATGGCTAGCTGGAAAATTCTTTTTGAGACGTTACACGTTCAGATCAAGCCTCTAACATGCTCCTGTTGCGTTGTTTTCATCCTCTAATGAGTCTGTACATATTGCGTAATATGCGTTTACAATAAAAACACTAAATGCATTGCACGTCTTTGCACGCGTTCTATAGATCTGCGATTGAGTTACGTTTTCCGATGGCTCATAGAACGCTCTGTGCACTATGACCCCAGGGTCTGTCCATGTTGTGACGACACAAGCTGCGGCTTTTGACTCCCATTTGCTGTATATGCATCTCTACTGCGTTCTACTGTCGTTATCGTCTCTTTTTATCATTGCTTCTTCATTTTGACTCCACAACTCTTACAAACTAATTTATGTAAACAGTTCAAATCATTTGTGTGTAGTTTTACAAGTGTTTTATGCAAGTTTTTTTGCACTGACAAGTTTGAGGTTGATACTTTTGTATTTAATAAAATATGTAGAAAAAAAACGATTGCACTTTTAATCTATTTATTCAGTTACTATTGATTTATTACATGCATAACCTTCAAATTGGGGGCGTAAGGATTGTTTTGATGTATGGCATATGAAAATGCTCAAAAGAATGACAGCAGGGGCATGTAAAAAAAAAAAAAGTCTCAAAACAATGTAGTCGCACTACTTTTAATGAAGACGATTGTGTTATGAGCATTTTATTTGCAGCAGTTTTTGTTGGCTCGATGAAGAGACACAGATTAATCTGCGGTGATGCGTACTGCAATAGCGCCGTCATATCTGGCTATAATAGGACACATAGCCTATAACACGCTCTCACACGTTTATTTTCTAACATTTTGGGAGGAGTAAAATTGACACACACCTTCCAACTCCCAGTTATCCTTCCCGTCCAGATCCAATGCTACCACATCTTCAAATTACTACTAGTATTATTTGAAGGTAACATAAAATATGTAGACCTACACCACAAAACTAGTTGAGGATAAACAGCGGGAGCGGGAGCAGCAGTGAAGCGCGGCTTTCGGCGCCGAGTCTATTTTCAAGCTCAATTAAGTGAAAGCACGCTTTTGATGGACGAAATAAATATGATTTCACACAAGACGTGCCCAAAATGCACAGAATAAACATATCTAGTGAGTTTTAACTGGAGTAGGAAAACAAAAGAAAATGAAGACTCACACATATATATATATAGAAGATTTACCTGTAGGTTTTTCAAATGTTATTTTTTTCCTCAATCTCCCCCCCTTTTTTTAAAAAAAGAATTGCGGTTTGTATCGAAACGTGGGTCAAAAATCATAATATGAACCGAATCGTGGGCTTGGTGTATCGTCACAGCCCTACAGCGAATACATGAAGTGATCAGGTGTAAACAGGAACACTCTTCTCTAACTTCAAGTGCCTTTCTTCCAGGTCTGTCTATTCTAGAGCTGTGTTTGATCATTGCTATGAAACATCTGAATGACACGTATGATGGAGAACCCTTCAATTTCCAGATGGTTCATAACGGTAGGACGTCCTTCAGCACATTAAAGTGTTTTATGTGTGAATGTTCATTTTCAGCTCAAATGAGTGTGATTCCCTCCTTCCCTCAGAGTTTAAGAAGTTCATTCAGAGGAAGTCTCACTCCATCCATAAGTGTGAGAAGCCGGTGGTGATGAAGGTCAGTCGAGTGTATCATCATCTTCACTGTCAGCCTGATCAAACACTCATAACTCATTCATAACTTCACACTGGTGGTGTAACGTGTGGAAGGCTTCAGTGTGGGTCTTTGGTTTGATGCACGTGTGTACAGAACGAGTACAGTGTTGCACGTGCAGAACGTGAAATATTTTAGAATAAGGTTTGAATTATTCCTTCTGTTCTAATCTCTGTGTTGATCTGATGCACATCTGTGAACAGACTCTCATTTCATTCAGGATACTTTTACTGTACTGTGTTTGACCGTATCCACACTTTAATGTGTGTGTGTGTGTGTGTGTGTGTGTCTCTCTCTCTGTGTGTGTGTGTGTGTGTGTGTGTGTGTGTGTGTGTGTGTGTGTGTGTGTGTGTGTGTGTGTGTGTGTGCCTGTGATTTTCTCTTTCTGTGTGTGTGTGTGTGTGTGTGTGTGTGTGTGTCTGTGTTTGTGTCTCTTTCTGTGTGTGTGTGTGTGTGTGTGTGTGTGTGTGTGTGTGTGTGTGTGTGTGTGTGTGTGTGTGCCTGTGATTGTCTCTTTCTGTGTGTGTGTGTGTGTGTCTGTGTTTGTGTCTCTTTCTGTGTGTCTGCCTGTGTTTGTCTTTCTGTGTGTGTGTGTGTGTGCCTGTTTGTGTCTCTTTCGCTGTGTGTGTGTGTGTGTTTTTGTCTGTTTCGCTGTGTGTGTGTGTGTGTGTGTGTGTGTGTGTGTGTTTTGTGTCTCTTTCTGTGTGTGTGTGTGTGTGTGTGTGTGTGTGTGTGTGTGTGTGTGTGTGTGTGTGTGTGTGTGTGTGTGTGTGTGTGTGTTCAGGCGTTTGAGCATCTCCTGCAGCTGGAGCTGGTTCGTCCTGTAGACTCGGGTGTGTGTAAAGTCCAGCGTGAGTATCAGCTGATGAAGCTGATGCTGGAACACACTCAGCTGATGGAGGCGCTGCAGAAATACCCACAATGCC
The DNA here is from genome assembly GCF_051911475.1 of Siphateles boraxobius. Taxonomy (NCBI): domain Eukaryota; kingdom Metazoa; phylum Chordata; class Actinopteri; order Cypriniformes; family Leuciscidae; genus Siphateles; species Siphateles boraxobius. The sequence continues at coordinate 504,080 of NW_027508887.1, read as the reverse complement.
CCACAGACGTCAAGCAGTGGGCGCTCTCGGCTTTCGGATGACACGGCCCTCTTTAACTGCTCAAATAAGCATTTTGTAAAATGTATTTGTATAGTTTGTATTTGCAATAAAAAAATAAGTTAATATAATTGCTAATTTGTAATGTCTTTGTTTCAAAGACTCTCCTGGTTACATGAACGATGTATAGATGATGTTTTTGTGCTCACGTTTGGAGAACATAAAAAGACCACATGACTGATAGAACATTAGTAGAACTGAATCTTGCCAGAACATTTACTAAATTTCTAAGAACGTTCCCTTTTTCTACAGCGAACTCTCTTCAGGAAACACTCAAACTGTGTTCCCCATCAAATAGTTTCATTAAGACCTTTCACTGAACTTCCCCTCATCCTTCCCTCGCACTTTGTGACGCATCATTCCCTCGCCGGTCAAAATGACCCGAAGCCCTAAAATTATACTTCGTTTTTTTTAGAATGTATATTTTAATAATATTTTTTCTATTTTGTAATGCGATTTTTCTATTTTTTTATGTACCTTTAAATTACAAATTTTGATTTGATTAATAAATAAATAGTAATTTATGCACATTCTTTCAACTTAAATTCTAAATAACTCACAATTGCATGCATAAACCTTTTAATTCAGCTCAAAATATCTTAAATTGGGTGTGTTTGCCGACCTCTTGTGAAAAAAATCATGTATTATATTTCATGACTATATGCAGCAAACATGCTGTTCCACTGGGTCCTACAGTCAGTTTCTCTTCAGTATGCATTCAGATACACATGTAGACACTATAAAATAATTTTTTGGTAAAGTTGTAGCATTTTTAGGGTTTTTCTATGTACTGAAGCATTCCATTCATTCCTAAGGGGGTCAAACTGACCCGCGAGTAAAGGATCTGTTACTTTTTTTTAAATTTCAACCACAAAACTCCTCGAATCCATTTTTTTTTTAAATTGTGTGTTTGTGGTTCAAGTGCAACAAAAGTCCTAGAGTCTTGATGAACACTCAAAATGACCCGAGGGAAGGATGAGCTTTAAATGTGACAAACACAACGAAACGAAGAGTATGTAATTGTGAAGGTCATTTAATTGCTTGTTGATTGATCATGATTAATTGCAGGGGTCCATGATCCTGCGCATGGAGCTGAACCTGAAGCCCATGTCCCTGAAGCTCCTGTACTCTCCGGGTCTCAGGTACATCATTCTGCCGCGGTACTGAGGCTGCTCGTACATCAGCCAGTGCCCGTCCATCACGTGACAGGACCGCATCTCAGCCAGACGATAGCGCTCCGTCATGGACTCGCAGTCATCCGTGAGCTCGTGCATCATCCCACCGAAGTTCTCCCTCTCGTAGACCCTCATCCTGAAAGCTCCTCTGTGCTGCTCAACCACACAAACACAACAGGTCTTGAGCTATTGATGTAACACAATGCATCAATGACAGTTAACCCCCTCTGGTGCTGCTCAGTCATTTTTGACTGAAATTTTTTTTTCTTTCTTTCTTCATCGAAATGGTATGAAATTTGGTAAAGGTTTTGGCACTTGCTGCTGTGTGAACAAAAAAAATCATGGACGTGATTCGAACAGGTTAAATGGTCCTGGAAAAAAAAGTCACACTTGATCTCGCGGTCAAAAAAAGTTCCTCTAGTGGAAGCGTTCGGTACTGCAGCCAAACACACTCTCACTGAACGCTCATTTACTGACATATCAACCTCAGATTCTCAACACAACTTGTTTAGATTTATGGCTTTGATTTTCTCAGTTTTAGAGAAAAACATGTTTTTGAAAATATATATTTCATATAAAAATTAAAATTTACATAACATTTTTCATAACAATAAATGTAAAAATCTAACTTTTTTAACTTCACTTTTTACAACTTTTTTCACTTCAGCAATAATCTGTCAAGTGCCGTTTTTAAAAAAAGATCAAACATAAGTCTGTTGCTCTAAGCATTTAAGATTTACGACAGTTTAATGGAAAATTCCATTTTCAGGTCTATACTGAATATATGAACACATGGGGTCTCATTCATGAAACACGAGCAGAACGAATTTTTGTGTAAATCGTGTGTAAAGTGGTTCTGGCGTAAATTTTCGGATTCATTAAAATGTTCGTATTTTCCAAATGTTAGTTGGTACACAAGGAATCTACACCTGCTCCAGCCACGCGTAATAGTGCGCGTAACACCCGAACGTTTTGCTCATTAATAAGGCTGCATTTTAATTCACCTTAATCGGGTAGCCTACATATTTTGCACAGCATTTTGAAAAAATATTATATATAGCCTAGTAATTACATACGTTTTTTCTTATTAGGAGAGCCAGTAATAGCATCTGCGATGGTGGTCGTTCTCCAGTTTGAATACTATTTTTCCGAAGTTAACCAATTCGTTTTTTGCTCTCAAGCTTAATGTCGAACCATTTTCTTCTCACTTCTGGGAATGTTCGATTAACAGATGAAACTGCATTAACTGCATCTGTAATATGCTGCCAAGCTTCCTTTTTTTTAGGACCCGAAACGCCACTATGTACGCTTGAAAATAAAATGTGGCTTTTTGAATGAACTTCTGATAATAAAACTTCAATTTCTGCATCTGAGAATTTTTTTTTCATTCGCATTCATGTCATAATATGTTGCCCATATATAGTAGTCGGATTTAATGGGCGGGATTTATGGTAATTGAGAATGAACGTGCACGCGCATCCCTTTTACGACTGATTGGAATTCATTAACACACACACACATACACATTTGACTATCACATCTGACGTTTATGAAGTATTTGTGAATCAGGAGAAGAGTTTTCGGGAAGGTCTCTTTACGCGCAAATCACTCTTACTCGTATATTTACGAATGTTTCATGAATGAGACCCATGGACTATAAATACAGTGTAAATATAATTCGTTATCATAAAATCCCCTAAAAAATACAAAATATTAAATAAAAAAACACTACGAACTAAAATATTGTAGGCTACATTAATTTCATTGAAATAAAATAAAAAAAATGTCTGACATATTTGACCGACTCGCGAAGAGGGTTAAGGTTTTGATTAGTTCAAAAATGTCATTTTTTATTTCAATTAAATGAATGTTGCTTGCCTAAAATATTTTAGTTCGATAATGTTTTTATTTAGTATTTGGTCTTTTAACCCTAACCCAGAGTTGAGGGCTGTACCTGAGGGATGCTCCTGCAGGATCTGATGGAGTCGCTCAGGCCCAGTCTCTTGCAGTCGGAGTACTCGCCTCGACGAGCAAAAAACTGGTTTCCCATGAAGTTGGAGCGATCGTAGACCATGAAGCAGCCGCTCTCCACGCGGCAGGAGCTGCAGCGGCTCAGGAACGAGTTGAGCTCCGGACAGTCAGTGCTCGTCTCGTACGAGCGGCCCTGGAAGTTTCTGTCCTCGTAGAAGATTATCTAGACCACAGCACAGACATCAATGTTTATTAGGAGACCCAGCTAATGTTCTCTCAAAGTTACGAGCAAACGTTTCTCAAGGAACGTTAATAGAACTTTAGCAATCTGGTCTTTAACTCTTTCCCTGCCTAACCTCCGTGTTTTCACGGTTATACGGTAGGTGGCGCTGTTACTCATCATCTGAAAGAGTACTGAATCTACTGATCAAAACAAGCTGAAACCAGCGATAGAAGCATTGCTGACGCACATGTAAAAGAACATGATCATCAACATTAAAACTCGTTTTAGTTTTTTGCTCAAAATGTTACTTTTTTTATGAGACTTACACACATTCAAGTGTTTATAAAGAATGCATGAAGCTAAAATAAAACATTTTGGGTTTTTTTGGTATAAAAAATGCTTTGTTCTTTCTTTTGTTTGCATGTTCAGATGTTCATACAACAAAATATTATGGGGGCAATGAACATTTTGTAAAAAATTATCAAAAATGCTATTGCTGGCAACATTTAAAAAAAATGCTGGCGAGGAAAGAGTTGATAATTTCCTCAAAACATTAGCACAAAAACGTTATTTGCACGTTTTTTTTCTGAAACATTTAGTTGGATGATCTTAAAATTTTTCTAAATGTTACGAATTGTTTCAGAACGTTTAGAGAATATTCAAAAGTAGCCTAATAGAAAAAGACCAAATGGAATGTTTCTTAACGATTTCATAACCACAAATACAAACGTTTAAAAAAAACGTTCAGAGAACATTAGGAAATAACGCTATGGGAACGTTAGAAAAACATTCTCAGAGCGTTCTCTCAAAGTTATATAACGTTAATAGAGCGTTCGTTCAAAGTTATCTGGTCTTTAATAATGTTCTCACTCACACATTATAGAACGATATTGTTTTTCTTTAAATATAGCTACTTTTTAGAACGGCAGAAAACATTCAAAAGTAACATTCCCGTAATGTTTGAAGAATAAAATCCATGTTTAAATTTCATTAACATTCACATAACGAAGACAAACGGTTTTAGATTGAACGTTTTGAACGGATGTTTTGATAAGTGAATGTGAACAGGAGATGTGCTTACCTTGTTCATGGCTGGTTCTGTGGCGTTCTGAGATCCACCGCTGGAGCTTTTATACTTCATCAGCTCTGCTATAGCTTTTTGTTATTCAAATAATCAAAGCTGATGAACAAGCAAGAGAACTTTTCTGTTCGTTTCTGCATCTATCACAGGCTTCCAGCAACAAAAACTGTTGTGCATCGAATGCAGTTTGTGCCTGAATGTTTTAGAAGATTAGTCCATCATCAACACAGTAAGACATAGTACAATATAAAGAAAAAAGATATAAATCCTGAACAATACTCAAATTTATATCGTCACAAAAATATCTGTATTAGCACCGTTTTGCCTGAGTAATTGTGGGATTTATATATTTGATAATCATTATTATAGATGAATACGTTGAAAAAGTGAGACATTCAAATGATTAAAACACTGACTACCTTATCTCATCATTAAACCCAATAATTATTGAGGATTTCAACAAAATGCTAAAAAATATGTTTGAAAAAAAAGTTTAAGCATTTCTGTTCTCTTGCTGGTTTTCCTGGATTGCAACAGAATATTATGAACTTCAAGTTATCAGGATATTTAAGATCAGAGGGTTTAAAAGACTGTTATTCAATAATATATTAATATTCAATAATCTTATAGGTTTAACCACAAACTGTCAGATGAGCACAAAAAGCTGATTTAATCTGAATGTTGTGTTCAGTTCTGCTTATAACTCACTCAGATGTTTCGTAACTGATGAACTTTGCAGTGACTGAATTATGACACTAATAACTCGACACGGCACATTAGAATGGGGCGTTTAAAAAAATATGAAAAAACATTATTTATTAGCTTATCTAAGTGAAGTTTTGAGGGTTAGACTGACAATCACGAGAGATGAGAAATCAATATATTTAAAGAGATGTGAAGTTATTACATGAATTATTTATATTGCCTCGTAGTTATGAACTTGATTTTTGTAAATCCGTGTTAGTTGTCCACATCTTTATTTTTAAAATATAAATATAGCATTTTGCACCACTTCTCTAGAGCAATCCCATATGCTGTAAATAAAGACAAATAAAATTTACTATCATAAATGTGATATATAGTGACTCCTTTCTGTGAGCATAGGTTGAGATTAGTCTTATTTAAATGATAAATAATGTGAATGTGTGTGTGTATCTGAGGCCTTGTACAGAAGCGCTGTGATCTGTGCTGATGATGATGATGATGATGATGATGATTCAGGGAGATTTGCATGAGCTGAAGCGTGTGTGTGTGTGTGTGTGTGTGTGTGACAGGAGCGCTGAGAACGCTGAAATAGTTTGATCCACACACACACAAACAGCTGATCCCACATAATAACCCAGCGCTGGACACTATCACAATCACAATCACTCCGAACGGGAAACCATCGGCTTCTGTTCGCTCCAGGAAACATTTATTCACATTTATTGCTTTAACAGGCATGAGTGAATAATACAAAATTAGTCGTAACTAATGGTACACATATCCAAAGTGTCATTTTTGCACATGTACCTCTTCCAGGTCACGGAAATGACATGAATTTAAAAACACAGTTTGCACATTTGCAGAGAAACATAAGCTGTGTTTTCAGTCACAGACACTGTTACAATGACAAAAACATTCAAAACATAGTTTGGAAAAACTAAATAATATTTGTTAACCCCTTAATGTCACCCCCCTTTTATTCCGCAAAGACATGAAAATCACTATCCAAACTTAAATGGTTGTAATTCAAGAATGCTTAAGTTGATATCGCAAAAAATGAGCTTTTAGTAAGATTTTCTCTGGGCGCAGTACCAAACCTTTTCACTAGATGACAGCAAAACTTATATGACCATATAACGCGCATCTATTTCCATAGATCGGGGGTAGGCAAGTTCGGTCCTAAAGAGCCGCTGTCCTGCAGAGTTTGGCTCCAACACTGAAAAAAATCCTCACCTGCTTATAGCCTTAGTAATCCTGAAGACATTGATTAGCTTGTTCAGGTGTGTTTTATTAGGGTTGGAACTAAATTCTGCAGGACAGCGGCTCTCTAGGATCGAACTTGCCTACCCCTGCCATAGATGGTTTGAGTGATATGATCTGAACCATATTTTCATACAATTTATGAAGTAGACATCCTATTCAGAAGTAATATGGGCAGTAATATGGGCAGTCAATTTGATTTCAACCTCTAATAAACGCATAAATAAAAACACATGTGCGTTATAGCTCACCGCCGCATCACAAATTGAAAATCCATCATTTTTTTCTTTATATTTAAAACATTTTCAGAGCTTTTTTTCTCATAAAATTGAATTGGTGTTATCTTATGAATTCTTGGCATGAAAACAAACAAAGGTTTCTACCGATCTTTCATGATTTTTCATGTTCATCAGTATTTCAAAATAAAGACCTGAACACGCTTAATGAGTATGAGGTATTCTTGTTGCAAATTGATTAATTATTGTTCCTCTGTAATTCATTTTTTTAAAAATCTCTATGAAAACTAGAGATTGTAAGCTTTCAAATGATATATAGTTTGTCAATATTACTTTAAGTTTTTACCTCAGATATTATAATTTTAAATCTATAATGGCAAACGTCCCTGTGGACTGTGACAGTTAATTAAAGGGTTTGTTGGAGAGATCAAGTTAGTTCTCGTTCATCAGGGTGTATCCGTACATTATTTGGGAACAGCAGAGTGTGTTTGGGTGGGTGTGTGTGTGTGTCACGCTTCTTAACATGAGTGTGTTCAGTATTACACTAGAACAGGAACTGTGTTGGATTATACCTGGTTAGTGTTGCATGTCTGAACTAATTCCTCATTCTTTTCTCTTCCTGTCGTCCAACGTTTACCCGGTTTGACGAGTTACAAGATCTCAGTCTGAAGGCGTTGCCTAATCTGCAAAACATTATTACTGAACTTACAGAGCGCGATGAGAAACATGTCAAATATGATCAGCAAGACCAATATCTTATTCAACTTTTAAGCCTCCTTAAATATTCAGGCAATGAACATTTAAATAGATTCAGAAGTTAATGATACAGATCGGTCAGTAAGGATTCAAAAATACTTTAGAGGAAGATTTTTATTTTATTTTAAAAAATTGCATAAGTTATTTATCAGAAGTGGGCGGGGTCAAGGAGGTGATGATGTGAAACTAGCCAATGATGTGTTGGCCTGTGACAGTGATGTCACAATGTGATTAAATACAGGAGTCTTTCAGTTTAGTTTCAAGTGAAGACAAAGTTGAGTTATGAATGTAAAGTACAGTTTTTATAGTACGTCAAAAATCATCAAGGAAGATCTGACTCTTTGTGTCATGAGACCAAAAGTCCCAGTACAAATAGTAAAAAAAAAAAAAAAAAGCATTGTTCCGCAACCCATGAATACCATAAACGACATAAAATGATCATAAAACATTCAAGTTTTAAAGCTATATTTAAACGAATATAGAAAAGTGTCACTATAAAATTTCCTTCTGAGCAATAAAGCCTTCAAGTGCATGGCGCAGAAAATCAAAAGTGCGGGAAATTTAGGCTAATACTATTTGATTCGATATCGGTTTTATTCATATATCACAAAAATGTTAAAGGTCTGTCTGGTGGATCGATGGCGTTTCAAAACTATTTCCTGTATAAAAAAAAGATATATATCACAAATCACTTGTGATATAACCGCCAACCACAAATACATATAGAATACGTCACAATTTTACATTAATTCAGGACACTTAACAGTTGTGCGGCTCTTCTAATGCAGATGGGTGTTATTTAAAATAAAAAAAAATTTAAAGCCCCCCTGTAGTCAATAATTGTTGCATCCCTTAAAAATATCACACGTTGATCTGATTGGTTACAAGGTAGTTTGTGACGTCAGAAACACCAGTGATTTCAAAGCGTGTTTTTGAGACTGTCTTTGGTTCACTGCAGTTTTAAGGAGAAAATACTCAGCAATGCTGTCGACTTATGAATTTACACATGGTTTGTCTTAAAGCATATTAAAAACACCACATAGACATATAAACAACATTAAATGCTGGATTTTCAACACAGGGGGACTTTAAGTAAAGTCTAGACAGAAATCAGACTATCATAATGCTTCGGAAGACTTTTACCACAATAAATATTGTGCAAAACAGGAGATTAAAAAAAGCCCCCAGTGAGCAAAAGCGGTTCAACAAGGTCCATATTCTTGACACAATTTTTAAGAGCCCTTTATGCAAAAAAGTTTCTAAAATGTCTTTGCATTATACGTTCATGTTTAATTCGTCATTTCTAGTGATAAAGAATGTTTATGAGCTGCATAATTCACAAAATTGAATCAAATCAAGATAAACAAACTAAATCCATAAAGTCCAATGATAGATACATGAAGTCTATATATGAAGCGCATAGAACCTTTTCCCAATGTCACCCAAAGAGATTTGATTTGGGTCTTGAGAGGTTTGAAGGCTCTTCTGTCGCATCTTTCTCAAACCGGTCCATTAGAGAAGTGCTGTGCACGATCTGCGACCGCAGACGGATTTTATTCAGACTGGGTCTCATTTTAGTAAACGAAGATTTCCTGCGAAGAGAAGATTTCCTGGTCACGCCACTACTTTCCTCTTCGCTACTGTTGTTGTGGTTTTGTGTTTTCATAGGTCTGAAGTTGGACTGAATAACCCTCGATAATCTCCAGCGACTGGCATCTCCAACATCCACCTGATCCGCGTCAGATTCCACGCACGCGCCCACGATGTCTAGAATGTTCCGCGCGATGTCGCTCTTTAAATACTGACACGCTTTTCTCCCGTTGTAATCGCGAGCTTCCACGTCGGCGTTAAACGCGCCGACTAGCAACTTAACGACTTCGAGATGATTATGGATCGCGGCTAAATGTAAAGGCGTGTATCCCACGCTGGAGCGCGCGTTTACGTTCAGCGCGATGCCATTTTCTTTCGCAAAGTTGACTAGCATTACGATCAGCTCGTGTTTCCCGAGCTTTGACGCCCAGTGTAAACAAGTGAATCCCGTAATGAAGTCTTTCCTGGTAATGAGGCTGGGATCCCTGAGGAGAAGCCGATGGAGACTCTCCCAGTTTCCGTCAGACGCGCTCATCATCCAGTCGTGCTCCAGCGGCTCGAGCGTCAACGACGCGGGCTCGTAATCGGCGTCAGGACGCGGAGGGTCGCGACACCTTCCCGGGAGATAAACGGAGCTTCTCCGACGAACCTGAGGCGAACTGTCAATCAAACCCTGGGCGAAATGTTTATGGCTGAAATCAGTTAAACGGTTTTCCTTTCCAGGCTCTGATTCGCCTTTCACTTCATTTCTTAAACTAGTTCCCTCAGATTTTTCTCTCTCTTGTTCTTCATCTCCACTCTCTGGTCGGTTTATTTTCAGACTTAAATCAGTTTTATCCTCCTTCCTCTTGCTACGGTTTGTATTCCCCATGTCAGATTCTGTCGCTCCCTGAAATTTGACTGAATGTGAAATAGCGTAACCAGTTCCGTAACCTGAGCCAGGTAACGCTAACATTCCTTCTTTTCCTCCACTTTTGCTGACACAGGCCTCATGTTCTTCTTCTCCACAGGATTTGAGCTCATTCATTCTGTCACTCTTCTCGTTTGAACGCCTGAATTTCTTTTTGAGGCAAACGTATTTCTCTCCGTTTTCCTCTTTAACGTAAGCCACGCTGTCTACGTACCATTTAAAGGCTTCCTTTGCCGCTTGTTTTAGCGCAGGATCTTTTGGGATTGTAGCTCGAAAATGATCCGTTAAATCCGTGTTCTTCACGCGTCCTCCGTTCTCCTTTATGAAATATAAAACCGCTTCTTGGTTGCATTCGGTCGCCATGGTGTGTATTCATCAAGCGAAACACTGCCTCTGTAAATCAACTATCATTGACTATTGAACAGTTCATAAAAGGGTGACATATCCAAGTAAACAGAGAATGCTGCGTTTATCCTTTATTCCCCCGTTTATCTGCTTCATGCTCTTCATCCCCGCCCGCACTCATTCACTCACCCGGGCTGGTAGTTCTCTATTCCTCCTACAGGTGGCGCTGTTCATCAGCCTCCTCTGATCTGTAGTGGAAACCAATGGATTTACGAATGTGTGACCAAAGCCCGTGTGACCCTGGACTACAAAACCAGTCACATGGGTAAATTTTATATTTAACAAAAAATTATAAATCAGCTTTCAATTGAGGTATGGTTTGTTAGGATAGGAACATTTTGGCCGAGATACAACTGTTTTAAAATCTGGAATCTGAGGGTGCCAAATAAAATAAAATAAAATAAATAATAATTCTGAGGGTGCTCCTTTCACACACAAACATAAATGTTTAACATATTTACAACATATCTATATGGAAAATGATCTGTACTTAATATCCTAATGATTTTTGGCATAAAATAAAAATCGATAATTTTGACCCATAGGCTATTGCCACAAATACACCCGTGCTTGTGAGTGGTTTTATGATCCAGGGTCACATATATGGTAAGGCATGACTTTTGACTTTTATTCATTCCCAGGAAATGAATTCTTGATTTCAACTATTAAGTTGTCACTAGTTAAACTGTTAATTAAACAATGACGTCATCACTCGCACAAATATGAATTCTTGATATCAAAAATTAAATTTAAACTTGTAAAAAATATTATTCTTGATAGGCCATCCAGAATTAATATCCTGGGAATGGCAATAGGCAAGCCGTTTTTTATGAATTTGTAATATCAAGAATTACATTCAATCAAGTAAAAACTCGAATCCTTGATATCTGTAATTGTATTTTCACTAGTTAAATGTCACCAAAGGCTGCCAATCAAGTTCAATTATTGACGAAATCAAGAATTGATTTCTTACTAGTTGAAATTCCAATTTCATAAATGCTAGTAAAATTGTTAATTTATATCATTAATTACTTTGTTACAAGTAAAAATATATATTCCTGAAATCAAGATTTACATTTTTACTATTTGAGATGTTAATTCTTGATACTTGTACATTTATTTCAACATGTTACATTTGTTATTTCTGATATCTGAAAATGTATTTTGCAACAAAAATGAACCATCACTGAACTTAAGCTGGACTGTTTTCTTCTAGATCCGTACAGCAGAAACTCTGTTGCATTATTCTCCTGTTATCTCTGTAAAGCTGCTTTGAAAACAATCTGTATAAAAAGCACTATATAAATAAAGGTGACTTGACATTCATATAAAAAATTTAATTAAATTCAAAATTTGCACTAGTAACCAGATAATTGTTGATATCAAAAATTATGATTTTTTTACTTGTAAGAATTGTATCTTTGAAATTATAAGAAATCAATTCTTCATATGTCAACAACTGATTTGAATGGGAGCCTATGGTGAAAATATCAAGTTGAAATTTAATATCAAGAATTTGTATTTCAGCAAGTGATGACATCATTGTTGATATCAAGAATTAGCATTATAACTAGTGAAAATGTAATGGTTTATCAATAAGTAGTATCCTGGGAATGAATAAAAGTCAAATCAGCTTGACAGGAATGTGTGTTCATGATAGATGGCCAATATGTTTAAAGTATGGGAATCATCTTTCAGTCACAGAATAAAAATTAAGAAAATTTATTTCACAATTCTGACCTTTTTTACCTCTCGCAATTCCGCAAAACTGCCAATTCTGAGGAAAAAAGTCAGAATCGCGAGATATAAACTCACAGCCATGCAGCAAAGAAATAGATATATACTCATATTAGGATTATATATATTTGGAAAGCTTGTTTCCACCGTGGAATGAAAAAAATATATTTTTGCAATTGAAAGTTTACATCTATACAAAAAAAAAAATTGTGAGAAAAAAGTCTGAATTGTGAGATAATTGTGAGATCGCAATTTCAAGTTTTATATAAATTAATGAGACAGTATTTTAGAGCAATTTTAACAAATGTGTATGTGGCCAATAAAATTTAAAAGCATTTAATTGCTTAACTATTGCGATACTAGCTAGAATTAAACAGAAGTCTATGTTAAATTTAAAAATGGTATTAAATCATGAATTTAAAAAGACCAAACAAACAGACTTTCAATTATTTCTGAAGATCCATCATATAAAGACACTCGTTTAGTGACCAGGTTTTAATTGAAACATTGGTGCAACATCATTTCAATGTCACATCACAGCATGACCTGTAATGTTCACAATATTTACAAAACTGCTGTTTAGGACATCTTTAAAAAAAATCAATTGAAACAATAAGAAATTATGGACTTTAACAAACTAAACCTAACAGCCACATCAAAGCTATCAGAAACAAACATAATCAAGTGCACAACATACTTTACAAAGTCGACTGCTGTAAAGTACATACTGGTGAGAAAATATATACTCAGATACGCATCGGGGGAAATATTGACATCAGAAAGGTTCGTAATACCAGTCAGATACCAATGAGAAAATAGCAAGCAAAGACGACAAAATAAAAATGTTCACACACACACACACACGCGCGCACACACACACACACGCACATACGGAGGAAAGGAAAGAATATGACTCGAGAATAGAAATGGAAAGGTTTTGGGCAACACTGACCACATGAACACAAAATGTATTTTGACCTTGAACAGTAAGACTTTGAACACAGAGCCGCATCATTGCACTGACAACAGAGTCGACTTCACCAGCACACACGCACACACACACACACACACACACACACACACACACACACACACACACACACACACACACACACACACACACACACACACACACACACACCGTCCGACTGTTCATGGGCTTCAATGATTTCACCTCTGGATATTTGCGTTGATATAGTTTTCAGATCCACTGCATGGAAATATTGCACTTAATTTTGTAGTGAACTTTCTGTATAGACTGAATCCGAGGAGAAAACGGTCCAAACCTGGTATTTAATCGGCCCTCGATTAGAGTTACAAATGCAAACTGATGAGGAACAGCAATGTGCTGTAAAATCCTACACAAATCTATAGTTTCTACACACAAAAAATAATTTAATAAGCTCTTCATATTGAGTTAGTGTTACTGGCAGATGTGCTACAGTAATTATATACAACCTGTCCTGACCCCAACGGTGACCTCTGACCTCCAGGGTGAGGCTCGTTCCAGTCTATGACCCCGAAAGCACAATATCCTCTCAGTGCTAAACCCTTCTGATCGTGTTCTCATGAAAGCATCAGACGCAAACTCAATTTCCCGTGAAATCCTTTTAGAACGTGAATCTGAATGATATCAGGACTTTCCTGAGTCTGTATGAGATTCCACAAATCTACAGTTCATCTCTGTCTTTCATTAATGCAGTAATAACACTTTATTACAAGATTGGGTCAGATGCACTCAGGAATGTTCGGATGTTGGCTGGCAGATATGTAGACGTTTTCGTTACGAAAGCTTGTTTCTGCCATAGAATTTTAAAAAAGTCATTTTAATCTCAAAATTCATACTTTTTTCTCAGTTGCGAGATATAAACACACAATTGCGTGGAAAAAAGTCAGAACTGCGACTATCTCGCAATTGAAATAAAGTCAGAATTGCGAGACAAAAAGACAAATTGTTAGATGTAAAAACAAATTCATATTGAGAGTTTATAACTCAGAATTACGGCTATTGTTCAGAATTGCGACTATTTCTTACAAATGCTACTTTTTATCTCGCAATTCTGAGTTAAGTCAACTTTTTAAGAATTACGACTTTCTCAGAATTGCGACTTTCTCAGAATTATGACTTTATAACTTGCAATTGAAATTCTGAGATATAAACTCGCAACTGCGAGAAAAAAGTCCAGATTGCGAGTTTATATCAGAATTCCGACTTTATATTTCAGAACTGCAACTATTTCTCTTGTAACTCTGACTTTAGGCCTATAACTCACAAATGAAATGAATTCAGAATTCTGAGATATAAACTTGCAATTGCGAGAAAAAGTCAGAATTGCGAGTTTATTTTTGTAATTTTGACTTTTACGCAATTGAAATAAAGTCAGAAATGGGTGATATAAAGCCATAATTGAGAGGCAAAAAGACACAATTGTAAGATATTTTAAGATATAAAGTCATAATTGAGAGTTTATATCAGAATTGTGTGACTTTATCACAATTCTGACTTTATAACTTGATTGAAATAAAGTCAGAATTCTGAAATATAAACTTGCGACAGTGAGAAATAATCAGTTGTAATTTTGAGTTGTAAACTTTCTCAGAATTCTGACTATTACTTGCAACTGAAATAAACTCACAATACTGAGGGAAAAGTCAGAATTGAGATTTTACATCTCAAAATTACAACTTTCTAACTCGCAACTGAACAAGAAACAGCTGAAGAAGCATCTTTTTCATCTCGGCAACACCTGATCCATTAATACTAACACTTTACTTTCTCTTCTCTTCTACATCAATTTAAAAAAACATAAAAACAGCGTTAGACTACTGGCAGGGTCATCGCACTTACATATCGTTGTCATATGAGAATTAATTAAATCAGGTGTTATTTATGGAGTTTAACTGCTACTATTGCTCTTCTCATTTGTAAGTCGCTTTGGATAAAAGTGTCTGCTAAATGATTAAATGTAAATGTACCTGAAATAAAATCAGAATTGTAAGATACAAACTCCCAATTGCGAGAAAAAAAGTCAGAATTGAGAGATAGTCGCAATTACCATTTTTTTTATTCTGTGGCAGAAACCAGCTACTGATCCTCGTTATCTCGATATCCCAAAAGTTGGAAGTTAGTGAGATAAAGTGATGATGCGGCTGCTTTCATTACACGACTGAGACCGAGTGGACAATCACATGATACTCTACTGTTCATTTCTTAACGAGCGAAACTTCAAGGTGAGAAAATAATGAGTGCATTTTGAAAGGCGAAACAAACTAAAATAATACTGAAGGGTACGTGTCTGTGTGTGTATACACACACACACACACACACACACACGCGTATAAGGCTTTACCGAGCATGTGCCGTATTATTGCCAAGATTTACTGAACATGTCAGGGAGTTTCATACATCATTTCTAACACACATTATAAGGCCTCAGTTTTCCTCTATGTTGGCCATTACAGTATGAAACCAGTGTTTCGTCGATGTGGTCTCACGCAAACAAATATGACAAAAGAAAAAACTAAATAACGGTATAAAGACAGAAAACGTCACAGGACGATTCTAAACGTATGAATGTATTAGTGTTTAGTGCTGGAAGACCTGAACTATATATAGAAGCCCACAAGTCAAACCCGCAACTAGCCCATTGAGCTGGTGAAGTCCACTCCGACACGCTCGCTCACTCACACACACACACACACACACTCACACACACACACACACTCAAAATACAACTCAAACTGAAGCTTAGAAAAGTCTCAGATTGACTCTTATTCATTGTAATGTCACAGGGCCTTATGGGCGATGAGACATTTCTGCTTTGTGTTTTGTACAGCTGAAGATAAAGTGTGCATCGAGTTGGCTTGTACATGTCATTATCCTACAGTATTTACACTTCTTCCCATGTTTTTACCATGAAACTTCTGTATTGTCTATGTACACATTGAAAACATATCAGAAATATTTGGACTGTCTGTGTTCTTAAATGCAGTATTTTTTTTTTCAATATTTTTCCTTGTACACTAGAAAAAAATAGTTCTTCAGCAAGTTCAGCAACCTTTTCTAATTGGCTGATCCAGCACCTGTCAGTCACAGGGTGTGGGCGGGGCCACGATGAGCGTCTGCTAGTGTGTAGCACCACAGTCAGAGAGAGAGAGACACTGATCGCTGCTGTTATCTGGAGATTTTCCTCCTCTTAGGTTTGGGCAGTTTGACTTGACGATCCTGGTGAACCTGCAGATTGACAGACACAGATTCACTCAGTCAATCAGGTGTGTGAGAATCTCCATGTGATGTTTATGTGTGTGTGACACTCACAGTTCCAGACATCTTGTCCAACTCACTCATGGCCTCATGAATCGCAGCTTCTAGATGATGATTCAGCTTTCCCGCCCTGCGAGAGAGAACGGCACGACACCTCAGTACAAGTGACGCATCTTTAAAGTCCCCATGAAATCAAAATAACGGCTTATTTTTTATGGAATATTGCAGTTTATTCTAAATGATACACATCATTATTGTTTTAATAATCTTGAATCAGAATAATCTCTGATGACGAGGGCGGGGCAACCTGTCACTCACATGAGCTCCACCAATAGCAAACCACAACCATCCAATCAACTCCACTCAGACACAATCAAGCCCCGCCCACATTTGTTCTTTTTCCATAAGCGTTTTACTCGGATCTACGGCAAAATAGGGAGGAAAAGACTAACGCAACTTGTGTAGCAGAACTGCTCAGACAGTAAAATGAAAGAACATTTAATAAAATAAATGAGCATTAAAAGTACTGCTTAAAAAAATGAAAGCATTAATAATAAAATTATGAAGCAATAATGATTAAAAATAAATAAGCAAGGGATTTATTGGAACTGACCTCTTTATATACTCCGACATATTAATATTATCCTTATATTGCAATCGCTACTGTATTTACAACCTAAACACATGACTTATAACAGTAATATATAGATCTAAGATGGTACATAACACCTCACCGCTGATGAAGTTTTTGGTCACACTTTATATTAGTTGTCTTTAAGTACTATGTACTTGCATAAAAAAAAAAATTGTTAGGAACAATGTCCTAGTCATAATAGTAGTTAAAAACACTTGACGGCCACCTATTACTGCTCACTGGGGTTTAAAGAGTGATGGAGATTTCTTGATATAATGACACGTGTCATTGTATCATTTTCTGTAAAGATGCTTTGTAACAAATGTAATGTATTGTGAAAAGCGTTATACAAATAAAGGTGAATTGAATATAAAAAGTGTGAAAATCAGATGGGTGGAAGGTCAATTTAAGGAATAATTACCAAATACAGGTTGTAAAAAATGTGTGAAGGCACTATTATCTCATTTAAAGGGAGAATGGGATTGGGACATACAGGAACATTTTAAACATCTGCCGGGCCGCAGATTTTACTGTTTAAATAAGACTGGACTTTATCATGGTGGTATTATAATATAATGGACTATTATCATGGCAACATTAACTTTAGATTTATTTCCCCATAAATAGGATGTTTTTTTGTTTTCTTTAACCAGTGGTTTTACACAGCCGTCTGACACACCATTAAACATTCTCACTTGTAGATGTTTCCCAGCGTGAGGGTTTTAGGATCCTACGTTACAGACACAAGACACTTACTTCCTGTTTTTCTTGCTGGCTCTGTCCAGCACCTGAAGGTCTTGTGTTAGTGTTTTCAGCTGCTCTGGTTCCACCTGAAAACAGTTCAAACAGCAGGAGATCGTCACTGCAACTCCAGGAACACTTTTTAGTAGTAAAAATGTACTACAGAAGATTTGAAACTTGACTTAATTCTTGTATCGCAAAGTGCACATATGCCGGACAATCTCTAGCTGCGTTTCCATTCAAAGTTGTGAATTAAACTTTGCGCACAGTTTGAATATCACATAAAACATGTGAATAAAGCAGTTTCCATCCCATGTGTTCAAGAGAACAAAATCATTGCTTCCTGGGAAATTGGTGCAAATTATCAGTAATAAAACTCTTAAGTTTCTGCAATCTGCTCTTTTTCCCTCCATCATAAACGAGTGAGTCTCAGAGCGTCAGACGAAACACAATAAACGCTGTCATGTTTCATGTTCCGGCTTTTCAGAAACACCAAACCAACATTAGAGATGTTGCGATGCCATTGGTCCGCTGGTTACTCCAGTTATCCAATCACAGCCTCTGCCGACGCAACAAACATTAGTTTATTGTTGCACAAAGGATTTATTCAGTAAATGCGTTTCCATCGCTATACCGTGCATAATTATTTTGTACATATAAATACACACACATGCACGTATATATTTAAGAAAAGTGTTATTTATATATAAAATATTTATATCCATAATACATCAAATATATATATATATATATATACAGTGTATACATGTAAATATTTCTTAAATATATACATGTGTATTTATATACAAAATAATAATACACAGTACACACATTTATTATGCAAATTAATCATTGCCCCGCACTAATTATAACAGATCAAATTTAGCATGAGGCACCTTCAAAGGGATATAAACAGGGTGAGGCAGTCTCTCTTACCTTGGCCTGTTCAGACAGGTGCATGCTGGGATTGTTGTGCATGAGGGATTTATTCAGTAAATGTGTTTCCGTTGTAGTTTATCCATGTCTTATCAGATAAAATATGGATGGAAATGTAGCTACTGACAGGATTGATTTAATCAATTCTCATTTTTTCATTACTTGTCCACCAAAAAACAACCTCTGAAACAAATCTCTGAGATTTCAATAAAACCGGAAATGCTGCTCTATAGCAAAAGTGGCATATGAGGTTTCCTTAACATTTTGAATTATAACAGATAGAATTTTGCATTAGGCACCTTTAAAGGGATATAACCAGGACAAGGCAGTCTCTCTTACCGTGGCCTGTTCAGAGAGTTGCATGCTGGGATTGTGTCCATGCTCCTCTCTCATCAGTTTGTTAGGCCAGGCGGGGAAGCCTTTAATCGGCCAGACCAGTTCTCCCACGTGTAAGGCCCTGGGCCTGTAGTGCATCAGTTCTGCTGAGGGCGAGTCGGGGTGCCGGAGCTCCTCCTCGCTGCTGAGACTCTTCGTGTCCGAGGGGCTTGGCGCACAGTGTCCGTTAAAGTGCCCGTTGAAGTGAGCGTAGTCTTTAATCAGCGGCCCTTCGAGGCTCGTGGAGGAACCGGGCGACTGGTCATCGTCGTATCCACCGCGAGCCATCGTGCCGTTCACCTGCTCTCTCACGCGCTGGTTAAACCGTTCGTGGGGTTCGTGAGTCTCCGTCGGACACTCCATGATGGGTTTTCTCTCGGATTTGCTAACGCGCGTGTTGCTGTGCACATGTGTGGAGCACTCGAGAAACTCCTCGCCTCTCCAGTGCGCGTGATTGGACTCGTCCCAGTGTGGACGGGGCGAGCGGAAATACTCGTGCGCGTCCGAGCCGTCGGGCGTGCTCTTCTCGCGCTCGGAGCTCCTGCGCGTGTGGTTGTGCTGCAGCCGGTTGCGCTGGATCTGGGAAAGCGTCTCGTTTGCCTCAGAGCTGCGCGGCGCGTGGATGACGGCGTTGACGGCGTGAGGTAGGCTGAGCGGCTGGCCGATGGAGGCGGTGAAGGCACTCATGGCGCTGAGCGCGGGGACGGGGCTCGCCTGCGTGCTGACGCTCATGCCGGTGGTGATGGTCACATGCATGCCTTTGCCGGCGGCGTCCACCACCGCTCTGTAGATCGCGTCCACCGACTCTCCGCCCGCCATCGAAGCATCATGACCCTGTAGCTTCTGCTGAGGCTCTCGGTACATGCCCGCGTCTCCAGAGTGAGATGTCATTCCAGGCTGGGCGCCGTCAGGCATGCACCCCTGAACAAATTGCAAAAACATGTCATTTAGGCTACGCTCACACCACAGACTAAAACAAGATGGACGACACCACTCTCTTACATTGGTGAAAAGGAAAGCCGCTAAAGTACTAATATGGCGCTGACATCTTGGCCTGATTTGGGACCTGATTCGGTCTAATGTTTTCTGTCATTTTTCTGTGAATTTTTTTAAAATAAGTTTGGTCTTAGTTATTTGATGCTATAAAAACGGGAATGTGACGTCATGATTGACAGCTTCTCTAAACAGAGTCTGCGCAGTAGTGAACGTGACGTGGGGGCGATCGAGATACTTAGGCTTCACTTTTTAGGACTTGCGCGGCACACTTGGTTCACACTGACAATCCAAATCCGATTATTTGTGTATCCGATTGGAATAAAATTATTGATGTCCACACGGTGTAGCGCAACTGTTCAGATCCGATTTTTGTTGCTTTTTTTGCCATTGGCTTTGCTTAGTTGGGGACTTTTAATTTAATATTCAAACAGTATATTGATCTGCCTGCATTGACACAGTTATATGAGAACTGAACTGAACGATGACATCATGGTTCTCCAGAGCTGCTATATACAGGTGAAACTCGATATGAATATTGTGCAAAAGTTATAATTTTGATGATTATGGCTTACAGTTTATGAAAACCCCAAATTCAAAATCTCAGAAAATTAGAATATTACATGAAATCAACAAAAAAAAAAAGATTATAAATACAGAAATGTCAGCCCTCTAAAAAGTATAAACGTGGATATGTAGTTATATATACTAAATATATTAATTTCACCTTTTAATTTGAATTACTGAAATACATGAACTGTTGCACGATATTCACATTTTTCGAGCTTCACCCGTATGTGTATATATATATATATATATATATATAAGGGCCGGGACTTTAACGCGTTAATTAAGATAAATTAATTACAGACTCTTAACGCGTTAATTAAGATTAAACGCGTTAAACATTTTTCAACATTTTTCCGCACCGCGGAACGTTTCTCACTGGATGAGTTTCGGCGGACCGATTATACTGGAGCACCAACTAGCGTTCATGACTTCAGACAACAACAAACCACAGTGAACATGAACGAAGAAGCTGACGAGACCGCTTTGGTTGGCCCCGTGGTTGGAAGCGTCGATAAGAGCATGGTTGTGTGCAAGTTATGCAACAAGGAATTTGCATATCACCGCAGCACATCGGGCCTCAAGTATCACCTCAACGCAAAACAGAGCAGCTAGCGTGGACCTATAGGCTACCTGAATTTCTGAAATGTACTATATTTCTAAATATGCTATTGCTACACTTAATGGCAAAAATTGCACTGGTCTGCTGGACTTGGTTGAACAAAAATAAACAATATTTCATTGCTTAAGCTTATGTATTCAGTCATTATTCAATGGTATACTAAAAATCCCTGTGAAAAAATTACTTCTCAGGTCAAATATTTATGCAATTAAAATGCGATTAATTTCGATTAATTACAAAGCCTCTAATTAATTAGATTTTTTTTAATCGAGTCCCGGCCCTAATATATATATATATATATATAAATTAACTAAATTAATAACTTTTTTTACATAAAAAAAATGAAACATCACTGAACTTACTTAAGCTGGACTGTGACGCTATTTTCTTCTGGAAACAAACTTTGTTGCATTATTTTCCTGTTATCACTGTAAAGCTGCTTTGTAACTTTTACAGGTACAATCTGTACTATAAAAAGCGCTATATAAATAAGCGTGACTTGTGTCTCCATGCAGATCTTTCGTTTTCTGGAATATCTGCATTGGTTTCTATGATACTAACATTGTGTTGGTAGGAATTCCCCAAAAACAACAACAACTGCAACATGGAGGGGTTTGCAATAGAGATGTTGTCTTAATTAAATTGTACAACATGGAAATGTGTATCGACCACGCTGGTCTAGTGCGTCTTCTGAAGCAGCGGCAGAACCGGAGGCTGGCATGACCGGCTTTTTTCCGCACTGACGTCTCCGCAGGTTTTAAAATATTGTCTCCGTAATACTGATGTTTTCTTCTCGTTCTGCACTTTGCAACAACACAGCATTGTTTAGTCAGCGACTTTTAGCATGTTTCCTATAACAACGTCTGACGTTAACATTTCAATTGCCGTGAGAAAGTAACAAACCACGCAAATTCAGGCTGAAACGGATTTTCAGAAATGTGATTTGAATAGGAATTCAAACCACTTAAGGATGTAGCTTGAAGCGATTTTGTAAAAAAATAAATAATTTGCTGTTCACAATAGCTTATTCTGATCAGATTTCAAGCAGATATGCACAAAAATCGCATTTGGACTGATAGTCTGAACGTAGCCGTAGAGTATGCTAGCTATGGAATAAGAAAGGACTTATTTCACTTGACTGAGAGAGTCACCTGATAATCCTGGTACCGGCAGGGCAAGCTGTTGGAGTTGGGAACGTTATTGTCCGTGAAAGGAGCGGTTGCGAAGGAATGCCCCTGGTTGGGATACGTGGAGGCTCCATGCATGCCCTGCAGTGCCGGGTGCAGCTGCAGCTGATGGTGTTGTTGATGGTGTTGGTATATGTGCCCAGCGGCAGCCATGACACCACCCATCTGAGGAGAGTTTCCTATACTGCAGCTCAGCGATGCAGGGTCACCTGTGGCCAAAGCATGCGTTAGGAACAGCAGAAAACAGTCACCACATATTACTATAGTGCATTAGTACTAGTATACATAGTAAATAAAATATGCAAAAGTTGGAGGAACTAAAAATATCTTAACCTGGAAAAACAAAAAATTTATTGGCAGCCCTGGTTATGCATCCACTACACCTCTGATTGGCTGAAAGAAGAAAGTCATATACAACTAGGATGGCTTGAGGACGAGTAAATCATGGGATCATTTTCATTTTTGGGTGAACTATCCCTTTAATGTGTAACACTACATAGCCCTGCTGTCTTTGAAATGGTAGCTCATACACTGGCAGGATCATCATTAGTGAAGAGTTTGTGGTGTCATCAGTCAATCAGTGTTACAATGACAAATTTCCTGTGACTTAAAGTCCGTTCACTCTACGGACAACAACAACGATAACGATAAAGATATGGTTCTAAAAATCAAAGTCCACAAAACAACTATAAAGATAACGACACATCTTTTTCCAGTTGATGAATGATAAAAAAAAGTTGACAGCCAATCAGAATCCATCCTGCTTTAAAGCGCTCAAGCATTTAAAGAGACAAACGAAAAAACTGCAGTGCTTGGAATAAACTATTGTCTGCTGGTCTGGTCACTAATATAGTTATCTTTATAGTTATTTTGGTGTAATTACTCACATTAAAAAAAATCCCCAAAACTGAGCGGCCATGAGTACTTCAGTACTGCCAGTGGGAAAATTTAAAGATAGCTCACTGTAGATATCACAGACCACCATGTGCTAAAACCAAGCGGCAACCTTCCAGTCTCTCGCTTGAATCCAACACAGAAGTGACTTAAACTGCAGTTCATCGACTGGCCACTGGAGACCGGCTGCAGAAGAGTCAATCCCATAGACCCGCATGTTAAAATGCCCAACTTTACAGCAGAGAAACATGTTTACAGCCTGGAGCAAAAATAGGTTTTGGTCTATATAGCTAATTTTGCCCTTCATGAAAACTGTGAGGAGCGTGATTTTGTTTATAGCTCATCCGTTTTAATTACATGAAGCCTTAAAGTTCTGCATAATTAAGGGCGTGGCCACTTGAGTGACAGGTGGATTGCCGCTGATGTCACTACTAGCCGTTTATCTGCCGTCTGTTAGCATCACGTCACCTCAGCTAATCCGCCTCGCTGCACATTTTTGTATATCCGGGAGTTACGCGCAGCCAAGATGGCGACGGCCGGCTCCGCCCACTTTGGGCTTCAAAAATGCTCTTTAGAAACACTATGGGTGACGCCACGCACACTACGCCCATGTTTTTTTACAGTCTATGGCTAAAACTGGCGTATATATTCAGCATGATACACAGAGCACATTCCACCCACAGAAATTGTCAGAAACGCATACTAGA
The DNA here is from genome assembly GCF_051911475.1 of Siphateles boraxobius. NCBI lineage: Eukaryota > Metazoa > Chordata > Actinopteri > Cypriniformes > Leuciscidae > Siphateles > Siphateles boraxobius. The sequence goes on along the minus strand of NW_027508887.1, from coordinate 480,054 downwards.
AATATATATGTATCCACTGTCCATCACACACTTTACAGCACTCCATTTAGGGGTGTGCCATATCATACCGTCCACGATAATACCGGTATACATTTTTACATGATAAAAAAAGTCTCATATCGCGATATCAATGATATAGCGACGCGATGACGTATGGCGCATTTATGTTCCCTAGCACGCACAACAACAACACCTGTCTGAGCGCGAGAGCAGCCTGTCAGCCTCCGATGACGATTTAGCAATTTCACAAACAGCTTGAGTGTTCAGCGGGGCTGCCGACGCGCGTCTTCTCTCGCGCGCGTTTAGGAGTCGGGACATGACTGAATGGTCTCTTGCACAATCGGGCCATCAGTGCATCGTAACTAAAGTTTATAATTTTCAAGTCTTCTTAATTCTTATCAGTTTAAACATTCAAGCGGTTTTAAACTATCCAGTAAGCTACTCGCGCACTCTCTGAGAGAGTTGCACTGCGTGCATACATAGAGTAGCCTACAGCTCGCGAGAAACTAAAGTTATTTTTCGCGGATTATATGGCTTTAATGGGGGGAAAAACGCAAAATTGGGTAAAACTTCCGGTCTTGGTAAGTATACTCATAAACACAGTCGGTTATGTATAAAACGCATGTGACAGTGTGACAGACAGTATAATGAAAACAGCAATGGATCCGTGCACTAGCTGTAAAAGTGACAGCAGCCATAGGCTATGCGTCTGTCATTAATGTTGTCGTCAAAACAACAAAAGATAGCTTTAATTGTAATGAATGAGAATTATTAGCCTATGTATATAATTTAATCAGGAAACAGAACTAAAAGACTATGTGTTATTTTACATTTGATTACTTTATTATGTTTCTGTAGTATTTCTGAATACTGGTGTTAGACCTACACACATTTAACATTTAATTCAAAGATTGAAATCAAGCTTCCTTGTGTTGTGTAAACTCTTAACAACAAAATTACCACATTGTAATAACGCAATGAGTGAGCAAACATTTAGGCGAGATAAACATAATAAGAAAATGTTCAACAACAACAACAAAAAATGTCTATATCGTCATAAATATCATTATCGCAAATATTCTTGAAATATCGTGATATAATTTTGAGGCTATATCGCCCACCCCTAACTCCATTAATAAACAGGTAGTCATTGAATAACTCACATGCTCTATCTAATAAAAATAGAAGCGTCATGTTTCTGCTCCAACCCTTATCAAGCACATCTGAACAAGCTAATCGAGGATTGCTAGAAAGCTACAGGCGTAAGAGTTTGATCAGGGATTGAGCTAAAATCTGCAGGAATGCCTGCAAATGCAATGTTTGTCTTTAAAAAACCTGAGGGACGGATATTTGTAGTTTAGAAAAACGGCATGTTTATTGCATGTGTATGCGTAGTTTGCAGAGCGGCAGATCGGTGTGTAACACCCTGTGCTGGCTGATGTGATGCACATGATGTGCATTTATTGGGCTGGATTTAAAGGTTGCATGTTTGAACACATTGACCTCCTCCAAATACCTTCACAGCACATGCAGTGAAATTAAATGCATGTGCTAAATAACAGTCGTGGCATGTTGCATAATGAATGCGGTGTGTGGTGTCACAGAATGACGGCCCTGTGCGGACAGTGTGTATGATCTACTGGGGAGGTTGCCATGGAGACAGCAGTGCGATGATTGGTAGTGCTTTCCAAGGCATGATACACACACACAAACACACACACACACACACACGACTGAACAGATCAGGGAGGAAGATGTGTGCATTATAACAGCAGCATTTGTAAGTGCAGGTGCTCATGCTAACACTAGATCTGTGCTTTTACATGCATGCATTGAGGATACAACTTCCTTTTTGATTTCTTTTAGTCTAACGAATCTTTGAATTAGAACTGCAAGTGTCACGCTAGTGACTGTTTATGAATCATAACCTCACCTGCCTGACAGTCATCTTCCCTCCAATGTAAGATTGAGTTAATAAACAACATTTGATCAAAAGATGCTGCTTCATATCGACAGAAACCGCTTGAATGTTTCACGACAGGAACAGATGATATGACTTCTTGATCAGATAATAAGGAAGCTGGGATTTATCTCCAAAAAATTTCCAATAGAATATCCTGCTTATGCTTTAAGCGAAATTAAATAAATCACAGAAAAGGCAATTTTTGCCTTGCTGGGTTTGACAATTTTTTTCTCCTTCATTTAGTGCAATTATAAGAAAAAACATGGCCTTATGAATTTAAGCAGTAATTTAGCAGATGATTTTATCATTAGCAACAAATCTATTTTTGTATTGAGTACAGTCACTGCTAAAAAATGTTTGTTAGAGACAACACAAAGCGGAGTGACTATATTCTCTATGTCACACAGCTCCAGCAAATCACTAATCCTACACTGTAAAAAAGGAAAGAAATATTAATTCTAGAGATGCTCCGATCAGCATTTTTGGGGCCGATCACCGATTACCGATCACCAAAATCATGATCTGCCGATTACCGATCACAGAATGGCAGGGGAATGGGAATCTTTTATCTATAATCTAGCAGAGTTTGCACCATTTGTAGAAATGTATTTATTTAATTGTATTTAGAAAATGAGATGTCTTAAAGGGATACTCCACCAGTTTTTCTTATTAAACTATGTTATTCCCTTAACTAAGACGAGTTGATACATACCTCTCTCGTCTCAGTGCGTGCACTATATCGCTCTGTATTGCCGCAAAACTATGTTAGCACTTAGCTTAGCCCATGCATTAAATATGGGCCAAGCAGAGAAGCGACCAAACACTTCCACGTTTTCCCTATGTAAACACAGTTACTCGAGTAGTGTAACTTGACCTGGGCTGGTGACACAAAATAAACCGTTGCGCTTTTCTAAGCGTTTAAAATTGATGACTATATTGTATGCCGGAATACCATAACAAGTGCTTTTGAGCACTTCGACTTGGCGCAATAATATCTTCACTCGTGAAAAGTCCTCTTACCGGCTCCCGCTTCCTCTCCCTCTGACATTTCCATCAATACAACGAGAGGAAGCGGGAGCCGGTAGCCTACGCTTTGGTTTTAATTTATACTTCTGCGTCGTTGTCCGCGTTGACGCACGCAGAGGGAGCATGTGAAACCCGAGGAAGCGGTTTGAGCAGACCAATCACAGCACTTGCGTCCTCGTAGAATAGACGCGTTGTTACATTTTTGGAGAGGTGCACGTCAGGGTACGCCGGAGGGTACGCGCGCTACGCACAGCCTACGGCGTAGCTACGGCGTAAGTTCGACGCAGAAGTATAAATTGGGCTTTAATCTGCATGTTTACACACACCAGCCGACATTTGGTTTACAACAGTAACCAGTTTTAACACAATGGCAAAAGTTGGAGCAAAACATGTAAACTGTTCTGTCGTTGAGCACAGACGAGCACTGAAGACTATTGACCAGAACATGTCACCGCTGTCTTATAAACACCTCAGGAACTGTGTAAAACTAGTGTAAAAGATAAACATGGTGTACGATAAGATGAATCAATGCAACACAACAACAACATCATAAATGTATCCACTAACATTCAGAAACCGCCACACCCACCATCATCCCGCCACGGCTGCAGCTTCTCAGTGAGGTCCGATATCCTGCATACTTTTGTGTTATTGTTAAGCCCCACTAAAGGCATAAAAAACATTGTAAAGCACCATAAAGTTTTCTTGCACTATAGTCCAAGACTTCTAAAGTCATTCGATAGCATGATGTGAGGTAAAAATGAATATTTACCTCATTAAGTTCAAGATAATGGAAACTCATCTCTCCTCAGTCATTCTCCATTCAGCATTCGGTTACGACAGTAACACGATGACACTCTCTTCCAGATCAATGTTCCCATTATTATACTTTATTTGTAGATAAAGGTCTATGGTTTGCATAAAATGACTTTATCTTGCTGGAGTTTATTGCGCTTTCTAAATCATATTCCTTTCTCCCGGGTGTGTTAGATTACAGCACTGGAGAAGAGAGCACTATGAATTGTTCTTCATGTGCACTGTAGCTGAAATTTAAAACTGTTAAAAGAAAAGGCTCAATAAACTGTTGCATAGATATAATACACTAAGCATCAAATATCTCTTCGCTTTGTGCTTTGAGCTTTTCAAATCGAAGCGCTGCACGCTGTGACTTTGCGTTGCTTCAAGTGCATCATCCTGCACACGGGATGCGCATGATCGCTTTGCCGCTCTAAATTGGAGCCTTTCATATTATAATACTTAGGGGAGGTTTAAACACCTGGGGCAAGGGGGCGTGGCCTATGGGAATATCTCTCATGGGCGACGCCCCCTCTGCCTGGGGAAATGGGCCTGGGGAAAAAAACCTAAAGGAACTATTTCTGAAATTTGACTGAGATTCGTGTCTTTTGTTATTGCCGGAGTTTTGGAAGCTGGTGTAAAGGCTCCAACGGCGGCGGAGCAGCAGTTTAGTGCTGGGCGGTTTGACTCTTTTTGAATTTTTTTAAATTATGCCGGTTTTCCGGTTTATGACGTTTCTTTTTTTCCTTTTTTTTCCCTCATGCATAATCAGGTGTTCAAAGCATTTTCTACTGGTTGAGAGGAATTACTGCAGTAAATTGACTTAGGATGGTTTATTTTACTGTTTTGAGTGAATATTGTAGAATAGAATAGTGCCCAGTATAACCTAAAATTGTTATTTCTTAACATTCTAATAACGTTCTTATAACCAGGAAATAACGTTAATACAACGTTTATATAACGGGAGAATTGAACGTTCTTATAATGTTTTGAATAAAGTTCTTATAACCAAGAAATAACGTTAACACAACGTCTAAAAAAAAACAGTAGCACCTCAATGCAGTACATGAGATCCACGGGGAGGAGTCGGATCAAGATCCAAGGGGTGGAGATGGGTAGGATTAGGGTTGGGTTTAGGGATTAGGGGTGTGTTTAGGGATCAGGGGGCGGAGTTGGCTAGGTTTAGGTGTATGTAAGATGGGAGGAGTTGGATCTGGATCCGACTCCTCCCCGTGGATTTCATGTTCCGCAGTGAGAACCATCTCAAAAAAACTGGACATTTTGAATGTTCCTAGAACATTCAGAAATAACGTTTTTATAACTTAATGGGAACGTTATGAAAACGTTCTATAACCTAAAATTGTTAGCTGGGGAAGAGGAGATTGCGATTGCACTGAACACATTTTAAGTGCAGGATTCTCTGAGCGAGCCCAGAGAAAATAGACCTTTTCTAACAAGAGCAGCGTGTATCTGAGAGCGCGGCACATTATATTCCGCACGCAAGCAGAGAGATTCGCGCTCACGCATTATATTAATGCACTTTCGCGCTCCAATAATGCGCTCTCGACATCTGACAGGAAAATAACGCCATAGTTCTGCAGCATCCATCTTCCCTGTAACGTAACACCCGTGCACTGCTGTTTACCCTCGCCGTCGCTGCTTAGAAGTGCAACATTGTAAAGGGTCCGTCTGAAACAATGTCGCGCGGCGTAGCGTAACGTTCGTTCCGAACGTTGTGTAATTAAATACATCGGTATGAACAAAAACATACACCGGTTTCTGGTGTGAACCGGTATACCGCCCAGCACTACAGCAGCTCATTTGCATTTAAAGGGACACACATCAAAGATTGCGCGTTTTTGCTCAAACCCAAAAAGGGGCAACTTTGACAAGCTATAATAAATTATCTATTTTAAGCTGAAATTTCACAGACACATTCTGGGGACACCATAGATTTATATTACATCTTGTGAAAAGGGGCACAATATGTCGCCTTTAATTTGTTACGTTGCATTTTTGCATTGGCAGGGCTCCAGACTAACTTTTCCACTGGTTGCACCTGTGCTACCCAGTTTCTCAGTTGGTCGCACCAGCATATGATTTGGTGGCACCTTTTTTTTTTTTTTTTTGCTACATGCCATGTAATTAATCAATGCATGCTGATGAATAGTGGTTTTAATGGACCAAGGCTAGTAAAGGCTTTCTGGGTTGCAGCAGAAATACCTGTAATATATTAATTATCATTGCCAAATTTCAGGATTTTCATGGATTTTGGACAGTAATTTTAATCTGTAATTTTAAGCATTTTACATTTGAATTATATACAATCTATCTATTTACATTTAAATCATATTCTATCTATCTATCTATCTATCTATCATCATCTTTCTATCTTTTAAAAATCATTAAACATTCAAATGTATGCATTACATTTTAAAAGATTAGAGTATCCTAATAAACTGATACAGATTTTTCGTTATCAAAGTTTATAGTTGTAACAAAAAGCAGAAATCTCACACTCCTTACCTTCTGCATTTTATAATAATTTCCTTTTCCTCTGTCGAGCGATCATGAGAGTAATCGCTCGACAGAGGAAAATATAACCGCTGAAAAGACGTAGGAGGAAGGGGCGCTGTGTTTCGTGAGACCATTTTTATCATTTTTATATGCCTTAATTCGTGAATACGTAATTGGCGCGTTTCACCATCAGTGTGAAATGCGCGTGACGTCTACGTTCGTCAATACATAAACTGCACGTGTCTTGCGGAAGAACATTGTAGACGGAACTTCTCTCCGTTAATGTCTATGGCGAATCACGCAGGCACTGGGCTACTCCGCAGCCGAGACGACCCCGGGATAAAATAGTCCGAATATAAACACTTATTATAGCCGTACCGTAGTGATTCAGAATAAGTCAAAAACACGGTTTGGAAAATGGATTCATGATGTAGCCTACTCGTTCATTTTGAACATAAGTTACGGACTGCAGCAGCTGATACAACGGCGTTCTGTTGCTCAAGCGTCCACTCGCACAAATGCGACCACATTACATTTTAACTCGCACATTCTCAAAAAATGGTCGCAGTCTGGAACCCTGATTGGTTCGGTTCGCTTTAACACGGCAACCATTCAAAGCCTACCAAAATGTGTTCACGCAAGTTACATGCGAGTACATTGGTCAGAGTTTCCTCTGCGTCATCCATCAAGATGACAGACAAGTTCGCTCCATGAGCTTATTGTGACTTTATTTATAACTGTCGAGACGCACAAACACTATACGAATGTAGCCGCCATTCCCGTTGTTAAATTATACACTACATTTGTATTAATACTGCAGAAAATGTAAACACGTTCTTTGATTGCTGTGTTCACATATGCCTAAACGAACCGAGCCAATGGAGAAAACGCACCTAGTTCTGAAACAAACGCTCAGGTGTGGAAGCACCGTTGCATTACCATATGAGATCTCAATTTCACTACTGTCCTTTCACTGTTCTCCATACCATGGCAAAGGTATTTAAAACATCCAATGAGGAAAAAAAGAACAAGCAGCATGCAACCTAGGGGTGGGTGAGATGATCAAACTCTTACATCGACATATGAGATTTCTAAATACCCCAGTTTGGTGTAACAAAACATCACTGCAGAATGAAGAGCTGGATATTCTCCTTACCTGTGTCAGTCATGGGTTGTGAGCAGCAGGCGTCACTGCCGCTGGGTAGCATACAGTTAACGTTTGGCTGAACACGCTGCTGAAAGTGAGCGCTCGCGTGTCCCATCACGTGATTCCCGAGAGGAACTTGTCCGCTTTGGTTCACGGGTCCACAGTTCCCCATCACTGTTGCCTGCATCTGGTTGATCCTGCCTGAATACTGGCTCTGGGTCTCCATCATGGCGTCGGTCGGGCCGTGCAGTCGCTGCTGAACCTGCGCGCTCTGTGACGCCACACCAGAGTTCACGACCCCCTCGGCGAAGTGCACACGCCCCGGACTCACCAGCCCTGGGTGTCTGCTCCCCCTGCCCATGTGCGAGCTGTGGTTGCTCAGAGACTGGAGTAGCTGAGCCATTGACGTGTTCGATGGCATTCGAGAGGTTTTTCGCATCTGCTCGGCGGATGGCGTTCTCATGCCGGTCATGTTGAAGAAATTCTCGTGGTTGGTAGCGTTTTGAGGATGTTTACGCTTGCGGAGAGGGTCGCGTTGCTGTGCCATAAGCTTATCCCGAAGCGCCGCGCGCCCACTCTGAGCTTCGCTGGGTATAACCATACCAGGGTTTGGTGGCAACATGTGTGTTTCAACAGCCCTGTTGGCTTCACCCGCACTGAGAGGGCAAGTGCCGACTCCTCCGATCTTGTTTTGATTTGCTAGCTGTGCTTTGGCGGCGGCTGAGAGGAGACTGCTGGCAGGGAACGAGGCAGCGTTGTGTTGGTTAAGGATCTGGTTCAGTGGCATTCCCAGAAGGCCCGGGTGCTCCTTTTCTTTCGAGGGGGGATACATGGGGTTGTGCTGACTGCTAATCCCTGCCAGCAACTGGGTTGGGATTTCTTTGTACTGGTGGATACCGTCCGGTTTGCCAGATGGGCTTGAAGGCAAAGCCGGTCGTGGGGAACTCATCGAGGACCTCGGCGAACGTGGCGGGACCTTTATCGTGGCGCACGGGGGAACGGCAAAGCTTCCTTGCTCGGATGAGGTCGACGAGGAACGGGAACGTTGTGGAGACGCTTCAATCCGGTTCAAAGCCGGCCCGGACATGTGCACAGGAGAAGTGACGGGCGACGGGGAGATTGGTGTGGCTGTGCCGTGCGAAGTCCTCGTCATGTGACCGACCGGTTTCACCGTGGGTAAAGGCAGGTTGCTCGGCAATGGGACGATTGCAGGAGGGATGTTTACATTCATCATTGGTACCTGAGAGTGGGCGTTGGGTTGGAAAGTGGGATTGGGTTTACTAGGAATGGGATCCAGGATGCCAAGAGGGTCTTTTTCGGAGCTCACTTGTTTATTCTGCAGGGAACAGGGAGCAGACGATTACCATTAGTTCTGTATATGAATGATACATATTATAGCCTTTTCTGTGATTGGCCAGTTTGTTGTGATTGTTTCAGTTATTTATTGAATTGAATAAATTAACAGTTAAAGGTGTTAACTGTTATCTTACGCTGCAAAATGATAACTTACAAAGGACTATATTAATCACAATTATTTAATGAATCAAGCACACAAAAAATGTATGACAAAGCCCTAAAACAGACAATTAATCGGCAAAGGCCTAAAACTGCCAATTAATCGGCATAACCGCAATTATTTTTTTAGGCAATTTAATTGTCAAATTCCAAAAGAGCCAAAAGGGTCTTTCTCAGAGCTCACCTGTTTATTCTGCAAGGAACAGGGAGTCGACGTAGCCTTGTGGTGAAACACCGTTCTGCTCGAGTCCATGCCGGCTGGGTAGTTGCACATGGGCTTTTTCATAACGGGGCTCTTGTTTGGGACTGGCGGCGACAGAGGCATGTTAGTCCTTCCAGCCATTACACATGATGACTGTGTGACGGGTGAGCCGTGCATCATGACCGCGGGAGAAGACAAAGGGATTCGGCTGTTGTTGTGGATTGCGCTTGAACTACCGGTTCCCTGGAAGCCACAGGGGTTGTTTCGCAAAAACGCGTCGGGACTGCCAATAGCGTCTGTTCTTGGGGACAGAGAACCGTCCCCGAAGGCTTGCGAGGGAGGGCTCAGCATGACCCTACGGTACGGAGACTTGGGCCCCGGGTCCCCACTGGCCATTCTCTGTCGGGAGAACGGAGGGAAAACGTCCTGCGGGACACACCGATCGGGAGAGAAGTGCCGCTGCCCCGCCGCCATCATCACCTTATACGGGATCTTACATTCTGGCTGGCCCTCGTGGGTTTTATTCCTTATTGCTCGAGGCTGTGCGGTCGAGGTCATGGAGGTCACACCTGGAGGAAAACACAGAGTCGCTGTCAATCATTTAGTGTGCAATTGTTTCTTTACTACAGGGTTTCCCGATGAGGCTATATGAACCCCTAGGAGTAATAATGGCTGTATTAACAGGCATTAATTAGAACTGTAAATAGCAGCCATTGGTTGTTGTATGCGATAAACTGGGATATTCTGTGACATTTATTATATTTATCAAAATGTTAGAATTACTTAAAGGACAAGTTCGGTATTTTACACTTAAAGCCCTGTTTTAAGATAGTTTCTGATGAAATAGAACGGTTAAGATTGAAATTTGGACAAATGCTGCTGTCCCGAGAATTCATAAAACGCATTAAACTTTAGTTTACAAAGACGTGAAACTCACCGAGTGGTCTGGGGTGTTCACTGATATGCTCACTCAAAAATCGCTGCAAAAGATGCTTTCCAACAGGTGTTTTACCATTCGTTGCAAAACTGTGGACCCATTTTTCCAAACGCCTCACACCCGGACATTCTTCCGTTGAGAGCTTGAATAATAGACACTCCAGCCCAGTTGGTGGCGATAATGCACCTTTGCCAATGTTTGGATAGCGTAGCCTACGATACTACGACTGGAAAACTTCAGAAAGAATATAAACAACCCCATTTCCGTGTTGCTAACACAGAAACCTAAAATTCTCGGGACAGCAGCATTTGTCCAAATTTCAATCTTAACCGTTCTATTTCATCAGAAACGATCTTAAAACAGGGCTTTAAGTGTAAAATACCGAACTTGGCCTTTAATTTACATCATAAGAACCCCTGCTGCAAGGCACAGTAAAATCACCGAATATTAAGGAAAAAACATGCACAAGATTAAAAAGGGGGAAACATAATTCATTAATTCAAAAAAGGTGCTTGTTCAGATACGTTCATATTAAAGTGCCCCAATAATGCTATTTTAAAGGTTCCTAGTTAGAGTCTACTACATGCATCCAAGGTAAAAATAATTTTAAAAAAACCCTCAAATTTCCTCATAATATCCACTGCAGCATCAGCTCTTTTCTCTCAGTGTCTGAAACGCTTCGATCAGATTCAGTCTCTCTAAACCCCGCCTCTCTGAGAGCTGCTCTGGTCTGATTGGTCAGATGGCCCAGTCTGCTGTGATTGGTCAACTGCTTACAGTACGTGTCAGAAACGAAACACCAAATTAGTTACAAACCTACGTTTGTAACTAATTTCAGGCAGTTCAGAATCGCTTTCTTTTGGGAGACAAACTCAGTTTATCTGCACTTTGATCTTTGAAACTTTGTAGATGTTTTACATGCACAAGCAGCTTTATTACACACTACATGAAAGGTAATACCAGGAAAAAACATAACAGGGGCACTTTAAATGTAGAAAAATGACTCTTCCAGTCGTCAGAGAAGACGTCATACTTGTGCCCCCACCAGGACTGGTGAGTGTTAGGGAAGGGGGCGGCAGCTCCATGCTTTTATGCAGCGTCGCGACAGCGATAAGCTTTCTCTTGTGGATGCAAAGCTTCGTGACATCCTCATCAGCCTTCACATCCTCTGCAGTCCTCTGCTTCACCACCGCACCAGGATCAAAGTTAAAAACCTAAGAAAACAGAATTGTCAGAGCAAGCCTTGAGTTTCGGCATAGAGTCTTAGTTTGCTTTGTTTATTCAACGTGACATTTAAAGGCGATTAAATCTCAAAGTCAATAATACCACATTGATTACTGGAAGTTATCCCCAAATAGTCCAATTTCCCTACTAGTATAGTATGTTTGAAATTGGAATAAGCAGTATTTATGAAAAAAAAAAGGCATGCATTAACATTGTAGGTCACATGACAATGCCAACATGGCATCTCCATGAACATACAAATGAGCAGAATAAAGATGTTTCAAGACATATTTTAACTTTTTAACTTGGCACAGGGTTCAATACAGGACTTTAAAGTACTCTTTAGAGCACCGTTTGTTGTAAGGACTTCATATAATACAGTATACAATTTATTCTTTCATTTGACCTTTTATTTCTCACGTTTTTTCATCATTTTCAGAATACAAACAGAATATAATATCGGAAATGAATACAGACTAAGGACGGAAAGTTAAAAGTCCATATAATATACTTTTATATAATTCATATTTAATACATAATTATTTATTAACTCATAAATCTAGCCACTAATGATAATCAGTATACTGCATTATCAAATTTTCATAAAGTACTGTGTGGTGAATTCTTCTTCCTTTAGAGACTGTTATTAATTTCCTGTGTTTTATACAGTGTTTGCATTACACTATATTCACAATGAGAATCCACAGCGCATTCTTAGTAATTAAATTAATCATTAAAATCAGCGCAAAGAGTCTCATTATTCATTTTAATTCATGATTTTTGTCTGGTTTCAGAACTGATCTTGTATGTGATTAAATAACTGCACGGAAAAGCATTAAACGCAGCTGACTCTGACCAGAGCATGAGCCCTGATGCGTACACCTAAAATACTCATTTACATGGGCGATCCGTGGCGTACGGCTGCATCCGAAATCACACACTTCCCGACTAATAGTAATAGTAGGTGAAAACAGTATGTGACAAGATTAGTGTGTCTGAATTCACAGTACTCATAAAAGAGTAGGCAAACTGAACCCGGATGACCTACTGGATGATGCGGCGGCAGCCATAGTGGGCCAGAACACACACACACACAAGCTTACTGGTGGAGAGGAGACAGTGATGAAGCCAATCAGTAAATGGGGATGATTAGGAGGCCATGATGGACAGAGGCCAATGGGATTTTTAATGATCACAGAGAGTCAGGACTCGGTTTCACGTCTCATCTGAAGGACGGTGCTCTTTGACAGTATAGTGTCCGTGTCACAACATTGGGGCGTTAGGAGCCACACAGAGCACAGGATGAGCGCCCCCTGCTGGCCTCACTAACCGGAACCTGGTTTTCCCAGGAGTCTCCCATCCAGACAATGACCAGCCTCAGCTTTAGCTTCAGTGCACTGCAAAAAAAGCTTTTCTTACTTCGTATTTTTGTCTTGTTTCCAGTCCAAATATCAAACCTTTCTTAAATCAAGATGCTTATACTAGATGAGTAAAATGGCAAAAGATATTATGTCTTGTTTTCTGGGGAAATAAATAAAAATTAAGTGGTGGTGGTTGAGGAGAAATTCCCTGATATGATTGTAAAGCGCTTTGTGTGTACAGTATATATGAAAGCGCTATATAAATGCCTCATTCATTCATTCATTCATTCATTCATTCAAGTGAGTTTTTGGTTAAAAAAAGCAAAATTATCTGCCAATGGGGACAGAAAAATAATCTTAATCCGAACAGAGACAAGATTATTTTTCTTACCCCATTGGCAGATAATTTTGCTTTTTTTAACCAAAAACTCACTTAATTTTGATTTATTTCTCCAGAAAACAAGACATAATATCTTAAGGCATTTTACTCATCTAGTAAATACATCTCGATTTAAGAATTTGTAGATATTTGGACTGGAAACAAGACAAAAATACTAAGTAAGAAAGGCATATTTTGCAGTGTGGGCACCAGTCTTGGGGTCCAGGGTGATATGGCTGCTTGTAGTACGTCCGGATTACATTCAAACTATAAAGAACATAGTTTTTAGCAGTAGCAAAGTAATTTCTCATTCAAAATAAGCCCCTAGTCAGAGAGTATGTGATTTCCCATACAGCCACTGTGATCTGAATTATTCATCACTCATGTCATCCTAAATGTATATGACTTTCTTTCTTCAGACAAAGTCAAATGAAGATTTTTAGGGAAATATCCCTCTCTGAGAGTCCATATAATGCCCCTGAACGGCTGCCGCTCGTTTGATGCTTGAAATAAAACACACACCGAGACGGTCATACGAGCGTTTATGAGACGGACGCTGTGACGAGAGTGAGTTGTGAAGCTTGTACTAGAAGTGACGGTCCTCTGTGCTTCTGCATTACTTCACAATGCACAATGTTAATGTCAAGCTGAACTTGTGAAAGCACAGAGGACAGTAGACAACGTTTTGCTAAAAATTATTACTTTCCTAAAAATCTTTTTGTTTGTGTTTTTCTGAAGAAAGAAAGTCATACATCAGGGATGATATGAGATAATTTTCATTTTTGGCTGCACTGTCCCTTTAACAGTGTAAATGCATCACTACTGTCAGAGGAAAAACAGGGAAGTACGGTTGAGTTTGCATAGGAAATATATCGGAAAGCAGCACTTTTAGCCTGAACAGCCCCGTGTTTTCATGACCTTTCAAAAAAGCTGACTATTGTTTTATTTTGACTGAGTATCTAGTGTCTAGTATCTGTTTTACTGACTAAACTCCAAATGATTCAGTGAGAGAGCAACTGAATAAATCAAAATGAATCGTAAATCAATTCAGGCCATTTTGCAAACCTGTTTGGACAAATATAAATTAAGTTGATTAATTGCTCAATATTGAAATATTCTCAGGCATAATGTTGCTCAGGTCAGTTTGAGGATGCGTGGTTCACAACCGTGAATGAAGACGTGAAATCCTCGTGAAGGTTGAGGAATGGAGGATCTATACTGATCTTGCAGTGATTTATCCTCCACATCTACACTATTATCAGTGACGATGTAAATGTATAAGCTACGTTATAGCATGTATATGTCACAGATGTATATGCTACGCAATAATGTGGCTTTTGGAAACATGTTCAGAGTGTATGCATGGTGTTTGTGAAATGGGCAATAGGACTGCACGATATTGAAGATATCGATTAATGCAATATGCGACAACTCATTAAATAATGCGATATTCGATACGATATTGCTTAAAGTGCGTAAAATAAATTATCTTTAAAACTATATGACCTACATACTTGTTTCACATTCTTTTTTTGACAAGAAAACATCCCTACAGCTTCTGAAAGTGAACAGCAGTGTTTTACTGTCGCGTAAGAAGTGTTATTTTAACATCAGAGTGAACCACAGGTTTCAGGTTATCCTACATTGGGTTTATTAAACAACAGAAACTGAATAATCAAATGTAAAAATAAAACACTGCTTAGTTTCCACTGTATGAATTAAATACTGATTCTTATTAAAGCTACAAAGGTTATTCAGCCAAGAGCAGTGAGTGATTTTCTCTGTCTTTTGTTCATGACTCCAGTTATTGCAAGCTGTTGCGATATGCATATCACGATACATACATTTGCGATATTTCGATACTTTTGATATATTGTGCAGCCCTAATGGGCAACTTCAGTACTGACCTTGGGTAGGATGAGAGGACACTCCAGACCACATTTACAGGTGCCGTCAGTCAGCAAGTAAGACTTCACCTGCTCGAGACAGGACAGCACTGATCCACTTGGACTGCGCGCACACACACACACACACACACACACACAAATTACACTATTACTTTACAGAATTTAGAATTGGTCTCATATTTAATGAAGTTTGCAGTAGGGATGCACCAATATGAACATTTTGGCCGACACCGATAACCGATAATTCCTTATGTTTGAAAGCCGATAACCGATATATTGGCCGATATATCAAAATTTGTATTTAGATTTATCTTTTGAGAGCCTGATTACAAAAACAAACGTCTCACCATTACAATCCATGTCCCAAACACACAATTATAATGTTCTCATAATTTTATGTAGCCTATATGACAGATTTGTGCTGTTAATGTTGCACTTCTTCACTGTATTTTCCTTTTTTGAAGTGATTCCAATCATATCTCAAGACAATCAAAACCATCATGGCGAAGCTGAAGTGTCTCAGCTGAAGGAAATAATCCATTATTTATAGGCTTTAATATATCTGCCAAATTTTCTTATCGGGCCGATAACAACATTACAAATTAACAAATATCGTCCGATACTGATTTGGTGGCCGATATATCGTGCATCCCTAATTTGCAGCATTGATTGTTATTTTTTTTATTATTAGATTATTTGTCAGGGACAATGCAGCGCACATTATTACATGCATAATTATCACAGTCAAAGCCATAACAATATGTGTAGATGTGTTGCATTAATGGTTTCTAGCCAATAGGCTAATTTGCAACCCCAGTCCCTGGAAAATTGTTATTTTCCTGTTTATCAGGGTGAAGCTGGTTTGTATAAAGACCTACAGAAATAAAGGTGACTTGACATATACAGTAAAGACATCAATCTATAAAAGTAAAAATAAACACTAGTTTTGACAAATAATTGCTTGTGTCTGGAGGACTATATGAAATGACATGTTTCACACAGGGTCCAAACTGAACACACCGCACGAGAGCAGCTGGCTTGAGCGAGTCAAGGGCTTGTCACCATCATGAATTATGAGCTGATGATTAATTGTCATACAAGAAATTGCGATTAGCTTCTGTTTTGGTACTTACACTGTTAGCCTCAGGGCCTAAAACTAACTTTTTGCCAGTCCTGCCAATGGCCGGTGAATTAAGAAAATGTACCGGCCATGAAACAGTTTTTGCAAAAACAGGCAGTAATAAACAGCAATTCCAATCGGAGAATTGCTCCTCACAGCATCGGTGCTCGGGCCCTAATGACTACAAACATTTTAGAGACCAGTGAAAGTTCACAATTTTCTATTCCAATTTTAATACCACAGCTAAACATACTAGCCGGCTAACTAATATAAATTTAAAACATTACTAAAGAAAAGTAAACAGTCAGTCATAAAACAAAAACACAATCAAATTAAAAGCACATATAAATACAATATAACAAAGATACAAATGAAATAAACAGTGCTTTTTAAGTTGGTCTAACAGTAGTTTTCAGGTACAGGAATTTAATAAATGAAGCAAATGTAAAATAACACTGCATTAAACTTAATCCTTATTAAAGTTACAAAAGTATTTTTTTTCAATAGCAGTGAGTGATTTTAACTTTGTCCTTTGTTGTGTGATTAACATAAAAAACACAGACAGCGGCAGGAATATTAGGTTGCTGTCACTTTAAGAGTGAACGTTCAGGTTAGACATAATCGACTGTTTACTAGGATACTCGATATTTTTTACCTAATTTTGTGTGAATTTAGACCTTTCACTATATTTTTGTACTTTATAACAGTGTTATCCCTGCTAGATGATGACTCTACTGTTTCTCTGTACCACACTGGAAAAGTAGACACGATATCATGCAATTTATGGCATTTCCTTGAGCGCTTAAATTTCCCTTATTTGGATGGCTAAATTGTGATTAAAATTTAACTGCACAATTATTGCGGTGATCTCAAATATTTGCTATATTATGAACTGTTGGGAGTCTGAGATTCTCTGATGCAAGCGATTCAAAACGCAGTTTTCCCCCCTGCTACTTTATGTAGTGATGTGCACTCAAAACTCTCCCACATAAAGCCAGGGAAACAAAAATAGGAAAATGAAATGGAGAGCAACTCTCATAATCATAAATGATGCACCGAGTGACAATCACCTGCCAATATGCAACAAATAGCTAAAAAATCCCACTATTGCATTGACAAAAAACTATTTTTAGCACAAATAATTAGAGCTGTGTGATTAATCAAAATCGTAATAAAATCACGATGTAGGCAAGATTTGATTTCTCAACCGATCTGTGCAATCTGGTGATTTGAAAGATCTGTCAAACTATCGTTGCGGCAAAACAGTGAAGGTGCATTTCACACAGGACGGTTAAAAACACGAGACACTCGTCTAGAGACACGTTTTTAAAAGGTGAACTTCTTTAATCTTGAGCCAGATGCTGCAAAAAACGTGAGATGCGTGGTCAGCGCTTAAAGACGTCCGTCTAGCGCATGTTCACATAGAAAAACAATGGCACATTGTCAGCCAGTTGACCAAATATCCATACAGGCATTTGCGAACTGCACACACCATGAACAGAGGTCAAAAAGGCATAAAGAAATAACAAACGACGTCACGTATCATTTATGCAAAGATGTGGCGGCCGTAAATATCGCCAATAAAGCCGGCTTTCAAAACATCATACAAACAAGTAACCCTATGTGCGTTAAGAAAAATTGTTTTGCACAGCCTTATCATGGAGGCTTGTTTCCGCCACAGAATAAATAATAAAAAAAAATCTTTTTTTCTCACAATTGCATGATATAAAGTCAGAATTGTGAGATGTAAACTCGGAATTTTGAGGAAGAAAAGTCAGTCTTTTTTTCCTTAGAATTGGACTTCATAACTTGCAATTGCGACTTTATCTCACAATTCTGAGAAAGAATTGAATTGCGTGATATAGTCTCAATTGCGAGTAGACATGTGCCGGTATTCGGTAATGCGATAAATCGCGGTAATGAATATGCACGATATTGTTATCGCGGGGACTTCGAAATACCGTGAAAAATAATAGATCCGAATTTAGATTTTTAGAACGCGCATCAGCTTATTTTCCATCAACCGCTTAAAAAAACAATGCGTATATGCTGCGCAAAACACGTGCGCACTTTGATGTAAACAATCCCCACATCACATGTATAAGCACTGTGTGAATGCAGTGTGCACTCTAGTCTAATGTAAACAATCCTCACATGGAAAAGAAGCACGGCGGAAGGAGGAACGCTGCCGACTATTTATCCCCCGCATGGCTGCCAACTCTCACGCATTCAGCAGCTTGAGACTCACGCAATTGACACTTTCACACGGTCTCGCGCCACACATCCATTTTCTCACGCAGAGAAAAATCGCGGAGCAAAGAGGACACTGACACCGACAGACTAGACAGAGCAGGTTACTTTTGATATGAAAAAAATATCAGCTCTCAGGTTTTATAACGAAATTCAGACAATAAATACTGTTTTGGTGCTTGTAAATGACGTGACAGATCGCGCGCCTCAGATCAAGTAAACAGATCATCTGTTACTTTTTATTAAAGATACAGTACAACCCACCGAAAGGTACGTACTTTCGATCAATCAGTGTTTTTCAACCACGGAAAGAGGTCAATAACACTGCAGGAGAACAATTATGTCACAGAACGTTACATTTACCTCAGGAAAGCCATTTAATGTTAGTTGACTTTAAGAAAATAGCTATAGAGAGGAGTATTTTGCTAAATATGTGCACTATATTACATATTTTAATGTTTACTTGTCATTATATAATTGTTATTATAATGAAAATTACGGCATATTACATTTTTATATTTATATTATTATTATATTTATATTGTATGCATTATATTTAATTTCTCTCTGTATGTTTACAGCATTATGTGAGATATATTTTTTCTTGAGAAAAAATTAAATGCAGGCTATCTACTGTAGCCTACCTAATATTTATCCAAATGAGTCAATATTGAAATTAAATCCAAGAATTTAATTGAAATCATGAAAATTGTGTTAAGCAATAATACAAACAGTAGCCTCAGTAACTGTACCATGTAAACATTATAACATGTTGTCACTAAAAAATAAAATTAATGTTTTGACAATCACAATTACACATTGTGATGCAAGTTTTTTTTAGATACCCCCAATCCGTCTGTTTCTCTTGTGCAATTAAAATATCGTGATAATACCGTATACCGTGAATAAAGCTCAATCAATTAATCGCAGCATGAAAATTTGATACCGGCACATGCCTAATTGCGAGGTGTAAACTCGCAAGTTGAAATTATCTTTTAAATTGTTTTATTCTGACGCCACCATACAAAATAGCGATCCACGGCTTGTAAGAAATATTTATGACCAGTAAATTTTGGCAGGTGAGGCAAAAATTCATTTGGACCCTGCTAATGCAACAGCCAAGCATCTTAAAGGGGTCATCGGATGCAAAATTCACTTTTATATGGTGTTTGCATATAAATGTGTCTTTGCAGTGTGTGGACAACCACCATACAACGAAAAAAATTCATTCACTCCTTTTTTTTTTTAATCCTCAAAGTCTAAACGCTCTCAATAATCAAGCTGTTTGGATTTTCTGAGCTTTATAATGTCATATTGCTCATGCCCCGCCCACGACCACTGACGGACTGTCCCGTATTAGCATATTTCCCGTATTAGCATATTTCCGCCCTCATTTCTATACAGTCCACCACTTTATGACACCCCCCATGGAAGGGGAGCGAGCTTATTATCATTTAAAGAGACATGCACCGAAACGGGTCGCTGTGAACAGAGCTGTTCTTGAGGAGGTAAAAAGGGTGTCGTTTTACACGACCGTTGAGGGAGTGTGTTACAAACTTTACATGAAGACCCTTAAGAATCATCCTAACCTGTGGAAAATGGGCATTGGATGACCCCTTTAAAGTGGTGTTGGGGTGTCCATATAAAAGTGAATTTTGCATCCGATGACCCCTTTAAAACATGCTAGAATTGTGCTAATTCATGCTAGAAACATGTTAACAACATGCTAAAACACATTGTTAACACGAATTAGCATGTTGCTAATATGAAAAAGCACATTGTTAGTATGATTTATGCTTTAGCATACTGCGAACATGAATTAGACATTGCTAACATGAACTAGCATGTCGTTAACATGTTTTAGCACGTTGCTAACATGAATTAACACATTGTTTGCATGAATTTGCATTTTTAACACATTGTTAACATGAATTAACGTTGCAGCATGAATTAGCTTGCTGTTAGTATGTTTTACACGACCATTGAGGAATTTTAACCAAAGTGTGTCACAAACTTTACATGAAGACCCTGAAGAATCACACCAACTTGTGGAAAATGGGCGTCCGATGACCCCTTTAAAGTGGTCTTGGGGTCTCCATATAAAAGTGAATTTTGCATCCGATGACCCCTTTAAAACCTGCTAGCATTGTGCTAATTCGTGCTAGAAACATGTCAACAACATGCTAAAAAACAATATTAATATGAATTAGCATGTTGCTAACATGAAATAGCACATTGTTAGTATGATTTATGTTTTAGCACATTGCAAATATGAATTAGACATTGCTAGCATGAATTAGCTAACATGTATTAGCACGTTGCTAACATGAATAACACATCGTTTGCATGAATTTGCATTTTTAACACATTGTTAACCTGAATTAACGTTGCAGCATGAACTAGCTATGTAACAAACTTTGCATGAAGACCCTGAAGAATCACACCAACTTGTGGAAAATGGGTATTCAATGAACCCTTTAAACATGAGGAGAAAGTGCATGAAGTGAGAACAGCCATCCATACCTGATATAAAGGACACCCGAGGCCTCCACCTTTCGCTGCCAGCCGATGGGCACCTGGGCGAGATGTCCTCTGCCGTCCCCACCCTCCCTTTCTTTACCTCCATTCATTTTTATGGACCAGTGCAAAACGTGGACCAGTGCAAAACGTGAGAGATCACACGCTCTTCTCTGTCCCGACACAATGTCTCATTCTGACGCTCAGAAGAGGGAAGACGGAGCACAACTTTCCCGGGACCGCAGTGAGACGGGCTCACAGCGCAGACCAGCCACCAAACGGACTCCTTACTTTTCCACTCGACGCAGACAGGACCTCCGCTGCTAGAGTCCGACCAATCAAAGCCATGAGAAAGAAGTCTGAAAGCGCTTCTGATCTTGACATAAAAGCACCTCAAAAGACAAGACGCATGGAAAGAGTTGCAGCTCCCAGCATGCAGTGGGACCCGCGGGTCCAGGTCAGGTGACGTGTCTTTACAGTGGACCGCACATGTCACGTTCTCTCGGCAGGTCTTTAGATGTGATGCTCATCATGGACCGTTTAGATGCAGCTCGCAGAAATTCATGGTTCCTAAAAGAGAGAGAGAAAATATTATAATCCAAACACTTTTTAGATCTGATCATTCATCCATAAGCTCCTCTCAAACCTTCGTTGTACGAAAACTACAATGCGTTTCAGCTCAACATACCGTAATGATGTGAAAGTGGAAGAATTCATCCAAATGCTGCTGTGAGTCTCACTAATGAAGTCAGTGAATCTGTGATCATATTCTCAAAACTACAAAACGCAACTGAAAGGAACAAAATGTCATTTGGTTTTAGGGCTGTGTATAATTATTTTGCATATAATACACACACATGCATGCATATATTTAAGAAATATTTGCATGCATATACTGTATACAGTATACATTTATATTATATATAAATATATCATATATAAATAATGAAGTCAGTATTCATATTCTCAAAACTTCAAAATGCAACTAAAAGGAACAAAATGTAATTTGGTTTCTTTCTTTCTTTCCTCTTTAAAGCCATGCCAGCTTCTATGGCTATATTCCAGGTTTAGTTATTCAAAAATTGAACTAAATAAGATGATTTTTTTTCTAAAAACCTTAAAGGGTCATTCACATAAAGGACAATATCGATAAATATACTTCTAAAATTGTTCTAAATGCAAAAGAATAACAGAGTCCACATCACAACTATAAAGATCATCGGAATCACTTTCAGAATGATTTTTCTCAGCCGACAGCCAATCAGAATCCATCCTGCTTTAAAGCGCTCGAGCATTTAAAGAGACAGACGACAGAATGTTATCGTCTGTTAGTGTGGACAGTTTCAACTCAAATCTGACGCAGTACAATTGTTCTCAACAATAATAACCATAAATGTTTCTTGAGCATCAAATCATCATATTATACTGATTTCTGAAGGATCATGTGACACTGAAGACTGGAGTAATGATGCTGATAATTCAGCTTTGATCACAGGAATAAATTACATTTTACTAAATTTTACTCAACTCTACAGAGCAACATACATGTTGACAGGTGAGCTCTGATTGGTCAGGACAGATTAGCTCCACCTATATGAAATGTGGCACAGCAGACCTTTATAATGTGAAGGCATCAGCATGACTACATAACACTGTGTTGATTTCAAAACGACGGCCCGCAAAGAGAAAGATCATGTTGAAATCCTGGATGAATTTAGGGCACTTAATAAACAGTAAGTCGACGTTCAGACTGCAGGCAAAAGTGGCCCAAATCTGATTTTTTTTTTGCTCAAATGTGACTCAGATTGTTTTTTCCCATGACAGTGTGAGCGGCACAAACCACATGGAATCTGATCTTTTCGATTCACATTTGTGCCACTTCCACATGTGTTCCTAAATCCCACACAGCCCAGATGTCTGCAGTGCGACCGCAGTCCGAACCGTCACATCCAAATTCATCCGACTTTGTCACTCGTCTAGAGCAACATTCGTCACAATTCTGAGCTCATGGGAGTCACATTTTACATAGCCGATGTTATCAAGACAGAAAAGCCCTATTGGCAGTGGATTAGTATTACCTGTGACCTCTAATCAGTTGTAATAATTGCGGAGGTTGTCTGTGATCTTAATCCCGTGCGGATCGGCATCTCTGTGATTGAATTTTTTCACGGTTTTTGTTTCCTGTGCGCTTTTTTATCCATCTTTCGTTAAGAATGGAGGCTGTGTTGGAGTGTTTTGACAGTAATTTGTGTGCTGGGTCATATCGCTATACACCACAACTATACAATTTGCAGAAAGATAAGGCTGAAAATCATCAGAAGAGCGAAAACAAATGACGTATGGTATAGCAGTATGCGGTAAAGAATTGTTTCTGTTTATGAAATATCATTCAGTTAGCAATAGCTTATTGACATCATATCCGGGAGATAAGTCAGGAAATTCGAGTAAAATCACAGGCTTCGAACTCCAGTATTACAGACACAGCTCTATATACAAAGCAAAACACGAGGGCTCGTATTATCAAATGTTTAAAAACTCTGCTCTTCTTTGTCGTTGTTATTTTATATTGCCGGCGCACACATTCACTTGCAGATCACACTATAAATAAACAGGCAATCACTTACTTTATTGTTCCCACTGCGTGACGTCTTTTTAATCGCTCTTTTGTGCGTGCAAGTCAGTTCAGGATCATGATCTGTTCACACTGGAATCTGATATTGGCCACATTTAAACTACAAATTGAACTGCTATACAAAAAAATAGGATCTGAGCACTAAATCTTGCAGTGTGAACGTAGCTTTTCTAATCTGAAGCACAAACAACAGGCAGATTGAATCAAGAACTGAGATGTGTGTATTCGTGTGTGTGATCTGAATTCACTCCTGAACATCAGCAGTGTGAACAGGTCTGAGTCCGGATCACACAAACCTCAACGCTGGACTTAGAGAAGACACGGCCACATTCACGAGAAGACGAGCAGCTGTGTGTGTCACTGCGTTGCTGACTCACTACAGGTCTGAATGTGCAGCGCACACACACACATACACACATGCTGTCAGAGGAGATTCTAACAAGAATGAAACCCATTTCTTGAGCAATCAGGTGCTAATCTGCACAAACTACACTGAAACTGACTGACAACACCACCGGAGATGACACAATGTGATCATACACACAACTTGTGTCCCAAATGACGCACTATGCACTCAACTGTATGAATTATACAATATTTTGTCATTCAACATCAATCCTTCACTAAGTAAAGCTGTCGAGTGCATGAAGCATCCAACATGCAACACTTTGCTTTTTCGGTTAATTAAGTGCATCATCCTATATATTACAAAATGGCATAGAATAGTGCACAAGTATGCAAATTAGGACAGACCTACAGAGTCCAGCTGTTCTGCCCTGCAGTGACCTTAAAGAGGTCAGAGGTCATTTACTACAATGTGTGCTGACACAACAAGATCAAAAATGACAATGCTATCAGCTCACAAAGCACAGAGAAATATTCACAAGTTAAACGACAACAGGATAAAATACAGTACGTGAAAGAGACACAGAACGTCTTGATCACTACATGAGTGTTGTATTAGACACATCATGGGTGTGTGTGTTTGTGTGTGTGTGTGAGAGAGAGAGAGAGAGAGAGAGAGAGA
The DNA here is from genome assembly GCF_051911475.1 of Siphateles boraxobius. Taxonomy (NCBI): domain Eukaryota; kingdom Metazoa; phylum Chordata; class Actinopteri; order Cypriniformes; family Leuciscidae; genus Siphateles; species Siphateles boraxobius. Next base: position 455,535 of record NW_027508887.1, on the reverse strand, counting down.
CACACACTCCAGGTGTTGCCTACCTGTCATTAACATGACATAAGATTCCCATCTCGGCATTCAGGTTTATCCACCGACTGATATCTGTAAATACTGTGGTAATCACTGTAATCACGCTGATATATGAGTGACAGTTGTACTGACAGTAAAATAATGAGATTATCAGACGTGATCAGACTCTCTCTCTTGAAGATATACTGACAGAGATGAAACAGTAAACGTCCTGCTCACACACTTGTGTTCTTGTATAGCGACAAATATCACATTCACAATCACTTATTTCAGCAATTACTAATGATAACACTAACCCAGAGCAGATAAATGAGCTGCTGGCGCACATCTACGGCTAAAGCTAGCCCGAGATGATGTCGAGGAGCATCAGAGGTCGGATCGCGGCTCAGCACAGGCTCGGCTCGGTTCGGGATGAAGCTCTGGGCTCATTATGGCTGCGGGTGAATCCGAGCGAGCGAGCGAGCGCGCACGCGCGCGCACACACACACACACACATACATATACACACAGCTAACTGCTAACCTAAATAACACACGCGCAACAAACATACAATCACACGTACACAAACGTACCTGCTCGCGTGCGGGCCGGTAACACTCTTTTAGCGAATTTACACTCAAATGTGTCGCCGCGGCCGAAGCACAGCAGCAGCGGCTCGATCTACCTCATAACACCCGCCACACGCATCATTTCTGTCCGCTGGAAGCTCCCATGAGGATAATAACGGAGGAAGAGTTCGCTTGGGTTTGTTTCACATCGACTCTGAGCGTTTAAAAATAAAAACAAAACGTCCACAAGCATCAACACATCCGCTGCTCTTCTGCGCTCGGGATGGAAAGATGGAGCTCCGTTGTGCGCATGCGCCCTGACAGCGACCACAATGCACCGGGGCATGACGGGACACACGAATGTTAAATGTTTGTTAAATGTTTCATCAGAACATTGATGCCTCGTGAATATGATTCATACCTGTAAATGGTCAGCAAAAAAAAAAACTAAACTAAAATAAATACATAAATAAATAGGCCGATTAAAAAACGTTATGCTCAGCTGTGTCAGTGTCCTTTGCATTTGCATCCCGTACATAATAAAATATTTACAGAAATATAGATTGTAAAATTCAAATAAATGAATAACACTTTTAACAGTTCAAAGTTATTATTACATGAATACAATTCAATTCAATTCACATTTATTTGTATAGTGCTTTTCTCAATACACATCGTTTCAAAGCAGCTTTACAGAAAACAGTCCACATTACAATTTAGAGTGATCTGTTATCAGAGGAAACTGTCAAAGTTATGTATTTCAGAAATGTACAGATACAAAATCATAGTTATCTAAAAAATATTAATTTAAACAATGTAATCATTTAAGGCAGAAACAATGAGCTAATTTAAGCAATGAATACACCATTATTACACCAATATAAAATTATTTATATTTCAAATAACTCAAAAACTCAAGGAAAACAAACTATATGCTATACTTTCTAACTGTTTATTTAAAAACATATATAGTTAAAAATGTAAAGTACTTAAAACGGCAATCGAATTATTGTTTATTCAAAATATTAACTTGTCAAGTCTATGTCAATGTCAAGTAGAATTAAGGAACGAGTGGTTGATGGTAAAGTCCGCCCTTTCTGAAATTGCATTTATTCATGTATTTATTTAAAATAATAAATGGAAGGTCTCAAACTTTGTGTTCCTCTATGGTAAAATATTAAATAGTCTTTTATTGTCTTTGTCTGCTAATCGTTTGCCTTCATTCTGCGCCTTGCTATCTAGTTAATTAGTTAGTGTTCATCCTGGTGCTTGTGTCTTATGTTATTGGTTGTTCACGGTCTTGTGTTGTACACAAGAATAAATAATTAAATAAGCAATAAAAATAAAAAAGTTTGCAGCCCGATTTACTCCCTTTCTGTTGAGTGGGCGTGGCGATAGGGTGGTTCTGCGCATGCGCGTCTCTCGGTTGCCCTTCCCACTGAAGACTGTCAAACAGACACAGTACATTAGAGTTTTTATAACTATAAGGATCTTGTAACAGCGTTGAGGATCAATCCAAATTCCATCTCAACTTTTTGTGGATCATTGTTGTTATTAATGAAAGGCCGCAGCTGAGATGCGCGACGCGCTGTTAACGCCTGTCAGACGCTTCCCGTGGGCGACCAATGTGACCCTGTACGGGTGCCTGTTCGCGGGCGGGGATCTCGTGCAACAGCGCTTCTCTCGTAAAGAACCGGTGGACTGGTCGCACACGAGAAACGTGGCCGTGGTCGCGTTCAGCTTTCACGGCAACTTCAATTTCTTCTGGATGCGTTTCCTGGAGCGACGCTTCCCCGGCAACGCGTTGCGAGCGGTGATGCAGAAGCTCGTGCTGGACCAGACGCTCGCCGCGCCGCTCGCCATCAGCGCATTCTACACAGGTGAGCACAGGTGACTGACTGACTGGTCTTATGACGTGTGATGTGTTGTGATGATGTCATACACAGGTGAATGACTGGTCTTATGACGTGAGGTGTGACGTGGATGTGTTTTGATGATGTCATACACAGGTGACTGACTGACAGGTCTTATGACGTGAGATGTGTTGAGATGATGTCATACACAGGTGATTGACTGACTGGTCTTATGACGTGGGGTGTGACGTGAGATGTGTTGAGATGATGTCATACACAGGTGATTGACTGACTGGTCTTATGACGTGAGATGTGTTGTGATGATGTCATACACAGGTGACTGACTGACAGGTCTTATGACGTGAAATGTGTTGTGATGATGTCATACACAGGTGAGCGACTGACTGGTCGTATGACGTGAGGTGTGACGTGAGATGTATTGTGATGATGTCATACACAGGTGAGCGACTGACAGGTCTTATGACATGAGATGTGTTGTGATGATGTCATACACAGGTGAGCGACTGACAGGTCTTATGACATGAGATGTGTTGTGATGATGTCATACACAGGTGAGCGACTGACTGGTCGTATGACGTAAGGTGTGACATGAGATGTGTTGTGATGATGTCATACACAGGTGAGCGACTGACTGGTCGTATGACGTGAGGTGTGACGTGAGATGTATTGTGATGATGTCATACACAGGTGAGCGACTGACAGGTCTTATGACATGAGATGTGTTGTGATGATGTCATACACAGGTGAGCGACTGACAGGTCTTATGACATGAGATGTGTTGTGATGATGTCATACAAAGGTGAGCGACTGACTGGTCGTATGACGTAAGGTGTGACATGAGATGTGTTGTGATGATGTCATACACAGGTGAGCGACTGACTGGTCGTATGACGTGAGGTGTGACATGAGATGTGTTGTAATGATGTCATACACAGTTGACTGACTGACAGGTCTTATGACGTGAGATGTGTTGTGATGATGTCATACACAGGTGAGCGACTGACAGGTCTTATGACGTGAGATGTGTTGTGATGATGTCATACACAGGTGAGTGACTGACGGGTAGTATGACGTGAGATGTGTTGTGATGATGTCATACACAGGTGAGTGACTGACTGGTCGTATGACGTGAGGTGTGACGTTGAGATGTGTTGTGATGATGTCATACACAGGTGACTGACTGGTCTTATGACATGAGTTGAGATGTGTTGTGATGATGTCATACACAGGTGAGCGACTGACAGGTCTTATGACATGAGATGTGTTGTGATGATGTCATACACAGGTGAGTGACTGACTGGTCGTATGACGTGAGGTGTGACGTTGAGATGTGTTGTGATGATGTCATACACAGGTGACTGACTGGTCTTATGACATGAGTTGAGATGTGTTGTGATGATGTCATACACAGGTGAGCGACTGACAGGTCTTATGACGTGAGATGTGTTGTGATGATGTCATACACAGGTGAGTGACTGACTGGTCGTATGACGTGAGATGTGTTGTGATGATGTCATACACAGGTGAGCGACTGACGGGTAGTATGACTTGAGATGTGTTGTGATGATGTCATACACAGGTGAGCGACTGACAGGTCTTATGACATGAGATGTGTTGTGATGATGTCATACACAGGTGAGCGACTGACTGGTCGTATGACGTGAGGTGTGACGTTGAGATGTGTTGTGATGATGTCATACACAGGTGACTGACTGGTCTTATGACATGAGTTGAGATGTGTTGTGATGATGTCATACACAGGTGAGCGACTGACAGGTCTTATGACATGAGATGTGTTGTGATGATGTCATACACAGGTGAGTGACTGACTGGTCGTATGACGTGAGGTGTGACGTTGAGATGTGTTGTGATGATGTCATACACAGGTGACTGACTGGTCTTATGACATGAGTTGAGATGTGTTGTGATGATGTCATACACAGGTGAGTGACTGACTGGTCGTATGACGCCGAGATGTGTTGTGATGATGTCATACACAGGTGAGCGACTGACTGGTCGTATGACGTGAGGTGTGACATGAGATGTGTTGTGATGATGTCATACACAGGTGACTGACTGGTCTTATGACATGAGTTGAGATGTGTTGTGATGATATCATACACTGGTGACTGACTGACAGGTCGTATGACTTGAGATGTGTTGTGATGATGTCATACACAGGTGACTGACTGACAGGTCTTATGATGTGAGATGTGTTTTGATGATGTCATTGAGCAGGTGTGAGTTTCATGGAGGGCAGAGATGAGATCCTGCAGGACTGGAAGGAGAAATTCCTCAATACGTACAAGGTGAGTCTGCAGGTGTCATTTATACGGATCTGTAGTTTTGCTGGAAAATATCAGATTTGCAAGGCATCAGGATAAAGTCACATACCTGTGTTTGTTTCTCTGTGCAGACCGGGCTCATGTACTGGCCGTTTATGCAGGTAAATCGCACTCACAACACTTTCTCACATTTAAAGGTGCAGTAAGCGACTTCTGAGAAACGTTCGACAAAACAAACACGCCCCTAGCCAATAGAATCACACCTCTATCTTGATAGCCCCGCCCCCAAATTCACAAAAATATATAATCATAGCCATACAGGAGTCTAGTTTCAGTGGAAGCGATGTGTTTTTGTAAGAAAATATCCATATTTATAACTTTATAAATGACTGTTTTCCGGTACCGGCCGTACACAAATCTAGTTCCAGTGGAAGAGTGACCTCTGACCTGACGCGTGATGTAGGAGTAGCGTAAGCTTAGATGAGGGTAGTCCCCAAAATAATTTTTCTAATTAAGAAATTTTCTGATTCGTGACCCCTGTTTTGGTTTGCTCTATCCTCTTTGCTTCTGCGTTTGTCAATATATCATGCGTCAGGTCAGAGGTCATGCGTTGGGTCAGAGGTCACTTCCCCCAGAACTAGACTCTCGTCAGCTGTTACCAGAAGCCAGTGATTATAGTTTATAAAGTTATAAATATGTTTGTTTGGTTTTTTTTACAAAAAATGCATGGCTTTGCTTCAGAAGTCCTTTATTAACCTCTAGAATCGTATGGATCACTTTTATGATGGATGGATGTGCTTTTTCGGGCTTCAAAATCTCAGTTACCATTCACTCCCATTATAAAGCTTGGAAGAGGATATTTTTTAATATAACTCTGATTGTGCTAAAAGAAGAAAGTCATATACACCTAGGACGGCGTGAGAGTGAGTAAATCATGGGATAATTTTCATTTTTGGGTGAACTATGAGATTAAAGTTTTTGGGGGGAGGGAATTCTTTAATAATTAAAAGGAATTTAAGGGAATAAAGAAAAATAAATAATCCTAGTTTTAATTGAAGTGGTGAACTAATCAATTTAAACTATTTGTAAGTACTATTTAAAAATATGCACACATTCACTCTTATTAGTATGTCTGTGTAAAAAACGAAATGTTTCTTCTCTCATCGAATTCAGTTATGAATGACTTTAAATAATGTAAGTGATAGCATTTGCTCTCCTCTTCTGTGAACGCTAAGCCCCGCCTACTCTGCTGTGATTGGCCATTTCGATCATTCTGACAGTGACGAGCCATGAAGCAGAGCGGCCTAAGAATTTAACTTTTAAATAATTTTGTTATCATAACCAGTGTTGGGGAAAGTTACTTTTAAAAGTAATGCATTACAATATTGCGTTACTCCCTAAAAAAAAAAGTAACTAATTGTGTTACTTAGTTACTTTTTATGGAATGTAATGCATTCCATTACTTTTGCGTTACTTTTTCTCACCTGGGCTTGGCCTGCTTGTTTGTTTGTTTTTTAATAACATCAAAAAAAGTTATATTTCTGGCAAATGTAAAGACCCTTTCACACCAAAAGTGAAGTGAATAATCCTCAGGCTGAAGGAAATGCATATTCACTCCTGTACAGTAGAGGGCGCCGTTAAAAACCTTACATCAACAGATGAATTTATAAAATAACAGGCATTTTTTTATGATACATCAATCATTTGTATACTGTTCAATGCATAAGTTGGACGTTTGGGTATAACTTTAGAGTAAGGTTTTATATATTAAGATTAGCTGTTCTACCGTTCTGGATTGAAGAATTGGATGCAGGGTTCAACATGCTTGAGGAATAAAAATTGTAAAAAAAAGTTTATTTATAAAGTCATTTTTGCTTAGTATTGTTAAAGGGGTTTTCTTTCAAGATAGGGACTGTCAGTCAATAAATGGAAAAATAAAGTAACTTGCGTTACTTATTTGGAAAAGTTACTCTGATATTTTATTGTAAATTTAAAAGTAATGCGTTACTTTACTAGTTACTTGAAAAAAGTAATGATTACGTAACTCAAGTTACTTGTAATGCGTTACCCCCAACACTGATCCTAACATGAAACAGAACACTGCGTAATGGAGAGCATTAAGAATATATCAAATATTGTGGACTTGCCCCTTGTCCTCTGAGAGTAGGGTAGTGTGTGTGTGTGTGTGTGTGTGTGTGTGTGTGTGTGTGTGTGTGTGTGTGTGTGTGTGTGTGGTTCTCATGTCAGTGCTCTTCACGGCTCACAGTTCCTGAACTTCTCCCTGGTCCCGGCGCTGATCCGCACGATGTTCTCCGGCTGCTGCGTGTTCCTCTGGGCCGGGTTCCTCTGCTTCTCCCACCGGAGCGGAGACGGGACCGTCACGCCAGCGCTGGACTGGATCAGAGCCGTCCCGCGCAAACCAGAACCGCCGATCTCAGGGAAGAGCAGCGGTGAATGAAACTCAGGGAGCTTCGTTCTGTTCTACGTTAGAAAATTTGGAAAAGCATATGGAGATTATTTGTGACCGGTCCAAAGTAGATGGAGAGATCCACTTTTCCTGGTTTTTGAGGTTGCCTTTTTAGAAAAACGTTTTTTTTTTGTTTTTTTTTAAAGACGGTAGTTTTTAATATTTAATTCTTCCTGATATATTAGTTTTGTTTGTATCCATTTTTTGATTCCGTCATTCAAACACGATTCCTGGGACATAAATTTAGTACCAATATTTATTTGTACACTGTAAAAAAAAAATATTTTCATGATTTTTTTTTTCTTTTGTCAAATCAACTTTATGTGGTTCAGATAACATAATTTGAGTTTCTGTTGATGAAACCAATCCCCTTAATTGTGTTAATTTATTATGTTTGTTTTGTTTGTCTTCATTTTTTGATTCACACACGGTTCCTGAGACATGCATTTAGTTATTGTACTAATATTTATTTGTATGCGTGTCTGAATGGGGTTTAATTAGTGTTTTGCAAAAAAGATTCAGTGGAAATGTATTTATTTCAGGATTTAAGGCCGGTTGCAACAAACGTTATAATTATTAATGAATGATCACTGAAGTTTTTCCTAATTAAGGGTTTTATTGCAATCTGGTCACAGCATATTTACATTAGACTTTCTTCTGTGTTTGATGCTTTGAATATGGTACCTTACTAATATAATCTTTGATTTTTTATGCTAATATATGCTATGATTTTTGTAGTAAGCAGCTAATTCCTTTGTTCAAACATACATTTTCTTAATGCTACTTTTAATTTTTTGATTTTATTTGTTTTGTACATCAGTTGTCAATCTACAGCAAATTTAGTGAAATTATTAAAATGTATTTAATGGGTTTTACATATTGTCGTATGGGACGGAAAACTGTAAACTGTAAATATCTTGAACATCTTAATAATCTTTTTTAATTGAAATGAATGTATCGCACATGGGGAGGATTATAATTGTGTATTCTGTTTCATGTAAAATATATGTTAACAATAAAACAAAGTTATAAAATAACAGGCATTTTTTTATAATACATCAAACATTTGTATATACTGTTCAATGCAATAAGTTGGACGTTTGGGTATAACTTTACAATAAGGTTTTATTAACATTAGTCAAATATTAACAGGACTAAATAGCTAATTTATATATTAACTGATTAATAAATGTTGTAAAGTATTCTTCACTGTAATGTTCATGATTGATACTCACTGCATTAATGAAGGCTATCATATAGAAATGTAGTGTTATAATTTTTCAATAAAGTCAAAAAGATGTTTCCACATTTTTTATTTATTTCTTTACATTTTTAAATGTTTTGATGGGGTTTTTTCTTAGTTTTACGAACGTTAAGGGAACATTGCATTGTATCATTCTTCAAACATTATGGGAATGTTACTTTTAAATGTTCTTTGAACGTTCTGAAACAAGTAGTTATATTTAAAAAAAAAAACGTTAGATGAACATCCAAGCAAAACATTTTTTGGGGGGAAAACCGTTACATTTTCGTGCTAACGTTACATTAATAAAGAGCACATCATTTTAACGAACATTCTATTAATGTTACTGAAAGAACGTTTGTTCAACTTTGAGAGAACCTTGACAGAACGTTAGCTAAAGTTCTCAGAACGTTCTTTGTCAGCTGAGAGGAAAAGGACTCAAATGTAGACCTTCCTTTAAGCACATGTTGACAAAAAGAACAATTAAAAACATTACGCACCTATTTAAACACTAACTATAGGCCACTCAGTATGATTATTTGATCATGCAATTTAATAATGCGTTACTGGTATCAATGTTAATGCAGAGTAGCGTTATTGGCCCATGTTGTGTCAGCCCTTCGTCCCTTGTGCGCATGCGCTCTGCATCCCTCATCACGGTGACGTCACGGAGCTTCATTCTGTCAGGATGTTGTTCGATGCGCGCAGATCAGCGTGATTACAGAGACGAAATCAAAGAAATCAGAGAAATCCCACATCTGGGACATCAACATTTACCATGGAACTAAAGAAAGCCCTTTCTGTGAGCGACGGGACGATGAAAACATACGGCGCGATGCGCGAGACAAACCGGAGCAGAGACAAAGGTGACAGTCTCTTCAGATTTACATGTTATTATTATCAGATATCATTTTGTTTTTATTATCGGATATTGTTTCGCTGCCATTAGTGTTATTGTCCATCTGTTAGTAGTCTTATTAATTAGATAGATGTATGATTTCAATATTATTATCAGACGTGCATTAGCGTTTCTATCAGATATTATTTTATTCAGTCATTGATATTATATTAGTGTTATTTTCAGTGATAAATCAGGTTTAATATTAGATATGATTGCAGTGTTGTTAGACGCGATATTTATGCTGATGTTATCAGTTATGATTTTTTTTTGTTGTTGTTATTAATTTGTATCAAAAGAAAAAAATCAGTTTTCAATAACACTGATGACCTCTCTTGTTTTTAAGGGTCACCCGTTTTTTTGTCTATTTGTGACCCTTTCATGATTATAATAGTTCATTCAAACTAAAACCATAAACATTTATGTTGAAATAGGATAAACAAACAACAAAATAAAATATTTTAAAGTTGAACTTATTTCAGCTAGTTGCCAAATATCAAAAATTAATAAAAACTGTATAGACATAAAAGAAAAAAAACGCATGAAAATGTAAACTATTAAATCAAAATATTAATAAAGATATAATCTCAATGATACTAAAATATTACAAATGTTGTGTTTAATAACTTCCTGCGGTGGAAATAACACATTGACTTCTAAACGGAAGATTTAATTTAATTTAATAATATTTCTGTTCTTTTATTACTCATTTGAGTAATTAGCACATTTCCAATTTTTTGCATAATTAATAATTTTATTTCCGCTTACTCTAAAATATTATCATGAAAATATAAAAAATTTTATTTCCACTGTATTGAGGCCTTTTGGGAAATAATGTTTGCCAAATTGCACAATTTTGTTCAGCCATTTTTTACATAATATCTGTACATGGATACACATGATGTGTATCTGTTGAGCTTATAAAGAAACACACAGAAAAAATGGTTACCTGAAAAAAATAACATCAATACTCACAAAGTCTAAAATATTACTTAATATTGCTGAATAAACCTAAATAATTTATACCAACAAAATTATTTATTATGGGTTAAAGGAGTTGTATGATGACTTTTTCCATGTTCATCTGTATTTAGTGAGTAATGTTGCGGTTTTAGCAAGAAAAATCTCCAGTTATTCTCTATATCAGTGTCAGTGTTTCTGAATTCCTGAAACGCCTCCATTGTAGTCTTGAGTTTCTTCCGGGAACGAACATGTCACAATATTCCTCATTATAATAATTAATACGCAGAATAAAGGGGCGGGGCCTGGTTGAGTTAGTTAGTAGTGTGTTAAACTGGCGGTTATGGGAAAAGCGGGACATTTCCCAAACACACTCGAAGCACTCGACCAATCACAACACGCTGATCTAGCCGACCAATCAGAGCACAGTGTGCTTTTCAGAAGGAGGGGGTTCATAGAGACAGGAACTAAACAGAGTGTTACTGACAGACTGGGAAGAGAAGGCAAAGCCACTAGATGACAAGCCTGCAACCTTTAGCCAAAAAAGCGTAACGACTAATGCTAACGCTGGTACACAGAGAAGGAGAGCAGAGGCCGTTTTTATGAATGATGTCAATGGAGAGGAGGCTTCACTACACTGAATAAACCGCTTTTGTGAGGAAACACCTTATTTAAGTAATCAACATGTGTTTTACGCCAAACAATACTTTCGTTGGGAACGATATGTAGATTTTACTATGTTAAAAAGGTTATTTTATAAAGGAAGGCAGAGAAGGTAATGTCGCAACAGGCAGGACTCATTTACACACACAAACTCACACTCACCCTCCGTCTGTTTGCGCTCTAGGCCAGATGGACGTGTCGATGGCTGAAAGCTCCATGTCTCCAGACGACATCGAGGCAGAAATGGCTCGTATTCAACGCCTGCGGGAGGTTCTGGTGAGACGCGAGTCCGAACTCAGATTCATGTGAGTATCTGAAGCACACACTGAGATTCATGCGAGAATCTGAACCAAACACTCAGATTCATGTGAGTATCTGATCCACTCACTGACATTCATGCGAGTATCTGATCCACACACTGAGATTCATGTGAGTATGTGATCCACACACTCAGATTCATGTGAGTATCTAATCCACACACTGAGATTCATGTGAGTATCTAATCCACACACTCAGATTCATGTGAGTATCTAATCCACACACTCAGATTCATGTGAGTATCTAATCCACACACTCAGATTCATGTGAGTATCTAATCCACACACTCAGATTCATGTGAGTATCTAATCCACACACTGAGATTCATGTGAGTATCTAATCCACACACTCAGATTCATGTGAGTATCTAATCCACACACTGAGATTCATGTGAGTATCTGATCCACACACTGAGATTCATGTGATTATCTAATCCACACACTGAGATTCATGTGAGTATCTGATCCACACACTGAGATTCATGTGAGTATCTGATCCACACACTGAGATTCATGTGAGTATCTGATCCACACACTCAGATTCATGTGATTATCTAATCCACACACTCAGATTCATGTGATTATCTAATCCACACACTGAGATTCATGTGATTATCTAATCCACACACTGAGATTCATGTGAGTATCTGATCCACACACTGAGATTCATGCGAGTATCTGATCCACACACTGAGATTCATGTGAGTATCTGATCCACACACTGAGATTCATGCGAGTATCTGATCCACACACTGAGATTCATGCGAGTATCTGATCCACACACTGAGATTCATGTGAGTATCTGATCCACACACTGAGATTCATGCGAGTATCTGATCCACACACTCAGATTCATGTGAGTATCTAATCCACACACTGAGATTCATGTGAGTATCTGATCCACACACTCAGATTCATGTGAGTATCTGATCCACACACTCAGATTCATGCGAGTATCTGATCCACACACTCAGATTCATGCGAGTATCTGATCCACACACTCAGATTCATGCGAGTATCTGATCCACACACTCAGATTCATGTGAGTATCTGATCCACACACTCAGATTCATGCGAGTATCTGATCCACACACTCAGATTCATGCGAGTATCTGATCCACACACTCAGATTCATGTGAGTATCTGATCCACACACTCAGATTCATGTGAGTATCTGATCCACACACTCAGATTCATGTGAGTATCTGATCCACACACTCAGATTCATGTGTGTATCTGATCCACACACTCAGATTCATGTGAGTATCTGATCCACACACTCAGATTCATGTGAGTATCTAATCCACACACTGAGATTCATGTGAGTATCTGATCCACACACTCAGATTCATGTGATTATCTAATCCACACACTGAGATTCATGTGAGTATCTGATCCACACACTGAGATTCATGCGAGTATCTGATCCACACACTGAGATTCATGTGAATATCTGATCCACACACTCAGATTCATGTGAGTATCTAATCCACACACTGAGATTCATGTGAGTATCTGATCCACACACTCAGATTCATGCGAGTATCTGATCCACACACTCAGATTCATGTGAGTATCTGACCCACACACTCAATTCATGCTAGTATCTGATCCACACACTCAGATTCATGTGAGTATCTGATCCACACACTCAGATTCATGTGAGTATCTGATCCACACACTGAGATTCATGCGAGTTTCTGATCCACACACTCAGATTCATGCAAGTATCTGACCCACACACTCAGATTCATGCGAGTACCTGATCCACACACTCAGATTCATGCGAGTATCTGAACCACACACTCAGATTCATGCGAGTATCTGAACCACACACTCAGATTCATGCGAGTATCTGAACCACACACTCAGATTCATGCGAGTATCTGATCCACACAACTCAGATTCATGCGAGTATCTGATCTACGCACTCAGATTCATGCGAGTATCTGATCCACACACTCAGATTCATGCGAGTATCTGATCCACACACTCAGATTCATGCGAGTATCTGATCCACACACTCAGATTCATGCGATTATCTGATCCACACACTGAGATTCATGTGAATATCTGATCCACACACTCAGATTCATGTGAGTATCTAATCCACACACTGAGATTCATGTGAGTATCTGATCCACACACTCAGATTCATGCGAGTATCTGATCCACACACTCAGATTCATGTGAGTATCTGACCCACACACTCAATTCATGCTAGTATCTGATCCACACACTCAGATTCATGTGAGTATCTGATCCACACACTCAGATTCATGTGAGTATCTGATCCACACACTGAGATTCATGCGAGTTTCTGATCCACACACTCAGATTCATGCAAGTATCTGACCCACACACTCAGATTCATGCGAGTACCTGATCCACACACTCAGATTCATGCGAGTATCTGAACCACACACTCAGATTCATGCGAGTATCTGAACCACACACTCAGATTCATGCGAGTATCTGAACCACACACTCAGATTCATGCGAGTATCTGATCCACACAACTCAGATTCATGCGAGTATCTGATCTACGCACTCAGATTCATGCGAGTATCTGATCCACACACTCAGATTCATGCGAATATCTGATCCACACACTCAGATTCATGCGAGTATCTGATCCACACACTCAGATTCATGCGATTATCTGATCCACACACTCAGATTCATGCGAGTATCTAAACCACACACTCAGATTCATGCGAGTATCTGATCCACACACTCAGATTCATGCGGTATCTGATCCACACACTCAGATTCATATGAGTATCTGATCCACACACTCAGATTCATGTGAGTATCTGACCCACACACTCAGATTCATGTGAGTATCTGATCCACCCACTCAGATTCATGCGAGTATCTGAACCACGCACTCAGATTCATGCGAGTATCTGACCCACACACTCAGATTCATGCGAGTATCTGACCTACACAATCAGATTCACGCGAGTATCTGATCCACACACTCACATTCACGTGAGTATCGGATCCACACACTCACATTCACGTGAGTATCGGATCCACACACTCAGATTCATGCGAGTATCTGACCCACACACTCAAATTCATGCGAGTATCTGATCCACACACTCACATTCACGTGAGTATCTGACCCACACACTCAGATTCATGCGAGTATCTGATCCACACACTCACATTCACGTGAGTATCGGATCCACACACTCAGATTCATGCGAGTATCTGATCCACACACTAGATTCATGCGAGTATCTGATCCACACACTAGATTCATGTGAGTATCTAATCCACACCCTGAGATTCATGTGAGTATCTAATCCACACACTAGATTCATGTGAGTATCTAATCCACACACTCAGATTCATGCGAGTATCTGATCCACACATTGAGATTCATGCGAGTATCTGATCCACACACTCAGATTCATGCAAGTATCTGATCCACACACTAGATTCATGTGAGTATCTAATCCACACCCTGAGATTCATGTGAGTATCTAATCCACACACTAGATTCATGTGAGTATCTAATCCACACACTCAGATTCATGCGAGTATCTGATCCACACATTGAGATTCATGCGAGTATCTGATCCACACACTCAGATTCATGCAAGTATCTGATCCACACACTCAGATTCATGCGAGTATCTAATCCACACACTCACATTCACGTGAGTATCTGATCCACACTCTCAGATTCATGTGAGTATCTGATCCACACACTCAGATTCATGCGAGTATCTGACCCACACACTCAGATTCACGTGAGTATCTGACCCACACACTCAGATTCATGCGAGTATCTGATCCACACACTCACATTCACGTGAGTATCGGATCCACACACTCAGATTCATGCGAGTATCTAATCCACACACTCACATTCACGTGAGTATCTGATCCACACACTCAGATTCACGTGAGTATCTGATCCACACACTCAGATTCATGTGAGTATCTGACCCACACACTCAGATTCATGCGACTATCTGATCCACACACTCAGATTCATGCGAGTATCTGATCCACACACTCAGATTCATGCGAGTATCTGATCCACACACTCAGATTCATGCGAGTATCTGATCCACACACTCAGATTCATGCGAGTATCTGATCCACACTCTCAGATTCATGCGAGTATCTGATCCACACACTCAGATTCACGTGAGTATCTGATCCACACTCTCAGATTCATGTGAGTATCTGATCCACACTCTCAGATTCATGTGAGTATCTGATCCACACTCTCAGATTCATGCGAGTATCTGATCCACACACTCACATTCATTTGAGTATCTGATCCACACACTCAGATTCACGCGAGTATCTGATCCACACACTCAGATTCACGTGAGTATCTGATCCACACACTCAGATTCATGCGAGTATCTGATCCACACTCTCAGATTCATGCGAGTATCTGATCCACACACTCAGATTCATGCGAGTATCTGATCCACACACTCAGATTCACGTGAGTATCTGATCCACACTCTCAGATTCATGTGAGTATCTGATCCACACTCTCAGATTCATGCGAGTATCTGATCCACACTCTCAGATTCATGCGAGTATCTGATCCACACACTCACATTCATGTGAGTATCTGATCCACACACTCAGATTCATGCGAGTATCTGATCCACACACTCAGATTCACGTGAGTATCTGATCCACACACTCAGATTCATGCGAGTATCTGATCCACACTCTCAGATTCATGCGAGTATCTGATCCACACACTCACATTCATGTGAGTATCTGATCCACACACTCAGATTCATGTGAGTATCTGATCCACACACTCAGATTCATGCGAGTATCTGATCCACACACTCAGATTCATGCGAGTATCTGAACCACACACTCAGATTCTCCTCCACCTTGCTCTGGAATCTGAGCTTTTCTCTTGTGTTCTTCTCAGGATGGACGATGTTCAGCTCTGCAAAGACATTATGAGCCTGAAACAGGAGCTGAGGAAGATCGTGACAGTACCAGGTGACTTAAGAGAATGTGTCTGTCAACTACAGACTTAGACAACTTTAATGTCCCCGAAAGGCAATTTGTTGTGCAATACAGGCATATTGACACATAATCCACAACACAAACATTGCTCCCACGCACAATGTCATAAATAAAATAAATAAATAAAATCATTTCACATATATTCTGTTCTCCAGTCATACCCCTCCCCACACCTTATTTGATTGGGTTATTGCCATGGGAATGAATGAGTTTTTTGCTCGATTTGTTCTAACCTTAGGATATCTATATCTACGACCAGAAGGGAGCGGCTTGAACTCCACTGAAAGTGGATGTGTTGTATCCATACAAACCTTGTCTGCCTTCTGTGCCAATCTGGTCAGATATAGATGGTACCTGTTGTTTACCAAAGAGTTTTTTGGTTTTAACAATCTTCCCCAATTTGTTCCTATGGATAATTTTTGAACATCCATACCAGCGTAATATACAGTAAGAGAGAATACTCTCAATAAAGGACTATCTAATACTTGTATTTACAGTATACAAAACTACTGAAAATACACCTTAGTATAAACTTTTAAGAGAGTTTATTCTAATGATTTTTGCAATTAAGCACAAATTCAAACTTTGCATCTATAGCTGAGTGGAAATCCAGCAAACGAGACCCAGCGGACAGAGAACATTCTAGCAACGTTATGAACAAACTTTCTTCCAGTAACGTTAATAGAGCGTTTGTTCGGTTATCTTTAATAATGTTCTCAAAACGTTAGCACAAAACATTATTTATACATCGTTCATGGAACGACTACCCTTTATTAAATGTTACTACTAGTTTCGGAGAACATTCAAAAGTAACATTCCCATAATGTTTGCAAAACGGTACAATGGAATGTTCCGTTAATGTTTGTATAATCAAGAATAAATAAAAAAATAATAATATTTAAAGTCATCTGTAGTCAATCATTTTATGCCTTAAAAATCATCTTTGATCACCAAATGACATTTAAAAGTTGATTTCCTTGAAAAAAAAAAATTCATGCCTTAAAATATCTTCAATGTAATTCGACACCCTTGCCTCATTTAGTATATGCAGCTGGGGCTCTATGAATATGCAAATGAGCCCCGCCTCCACTCACTCACTCACTCAGAGATCCACTCGTTGACGATCACACGTTGATCTGATTGGTTACAAGGTAGTTTGTGACATCAGAAACACCAGCGATTTCAAACCGTGTTTTTGAGACTGTCTTTGGTTCACTGCAGTTTTAAGGAGAAAATACTCAGCAATGCTGTCGACTTATGAATTTACACATAGTTTGTCTTAAAGCATATTAAAAACACCATATAAACATGAACAACATTAAAAGCTGGAATTTCACCACGGGGACTTTTAAAAAACTGGACGTTTTGATCATTCAGGATAACATTTTCATACCTTAAACATTCTCAGAGCATATTTTCACCAGTGAAACTGAGCGTTATTGTTTTCTACTGTTCAGACTCAAACCTGCTGCATGACGTTTCAGATGTAATTAATGTGAGCGGTCAATATCTTCTCATCTAACACACACTCCCCTGAACACACAGACGCAGAGAAGACCAAGAAACAGCGTCAGAGAGAAGAGAGATTACTCGTGGAGATTCATCAGCTGGTGCAGAAGAGAGATTTCCTGGTGGAGGACGCAGAAGTCGAGCGACTGAGGTCAGAGAAGCTTCTGTGCGTTTAAAGCTTTTACGGGATTCATCATTGGATCAACTTTACGGATTTAGTTTCAATTCATTTTGTTTTAATATGAAATAAACATACCTTATAGGTGGAAAAAAACAGATATAACGTGTTAAACATGAAAGAATTATGCCATCTTTAACATTAACGTTTGTGAACTGGATCTTGTTTTTTCTATTTCACACATTCAAAATGATGTGAAATAGTTTACCGGTAAATCAATATATTGATTTAGATTTTGTAAAAAACTTTTTGTTTAGGTAGGCCATATACAAAGAGACACAAATGATCATGAATAATTATTTGATTGACACAGGAGGAGATTAAAATCCAGTCCAGAATGTAGAAACCCATTGAACCTTTTCTTTCTAAGAGTGTACTAGTGACTAGTCCATAACAAAACTACAATATTTAATAATATTAACAGTAACACTTTACAATAAGCTTCATTAGTTAACAACCTTAGTTAACATGAACTAAGAATGAACAAAACTTGTGTGATGTGAGGTTTGTCTGTGTGTGTGTGTGAGAGATGTGAGGTTTGTCTGTGTGTGTGTGAGATGTGGTGTGTGTGTCTGTGTGTGTTGTGAGATTTATCTGTGTGTGATGTGATGTTGTGTGTGTGTGTGTGTTGTTAGATTTGTCTGTGTGTGATGTGATGTTGTGTGTGTGTGTGTGATGTGATGTTGTGTGTGTGTGTGATGTGATGTTGTGTGTGTATGTGTTGTGAGATTTATCTGTGTGTGATGTGTGTGTGTTGTGAGATTTATCTGTGTGTGATGTGATGTTGTGTGTGTGTGTGATGTGATGTGGTGTGTGTGTGTGTGATGTGATGTTGTGTGTGTGTGTGTGTTGTGAGATTTATCTGTGTGTGATGTTGTGTGTGTGTGTGATGTGATGTGGTGTGTGTGTGTGTGATGTGATGTTGTGTGTGTGTGTGTTGTGAGATTTATCTGTGTGTGATGTTGTGTGTGTGTGTGTGTAACAGGGAGCAGGAGGAGGATAAAGAGATGGCCGAGTTCCTGCGACAGAAGATCAGTGTAATACAGAGTAAGAGTTCGCTCGTTCACAGACACTTTCTTTTGCTTTCATTTCTCACATAAATGTTTATTTTCCTTTCTTAAAGTCATCATGAAAGTCACCCTAATCTTGTCTTCTCTATTGTGTCGTATATCGAGTGAAACGCTTCAGGAACAAGAACAGATGTGGGCGGGGCTTGAATGTGTCTGTGGGGAATTGATTGGATGGTTGTGGTTTGCTATTGGCTGATCTCATGTGAGTGACAGGTTATAGCCCCGCCCTCGTCATCAGAGAAGAGAAGCTGCAAGATTAAAACAATACTGATTTGCACTAATAAAACATACATAATATTCCATTTAGATTTCATGGTGACTTTAAGGGGTTTTCACATGCCTTGCACTGCATCAACACACACACACACACACCTCAACTTTGACTTTGACATGACAGTGTTGCACGTAGTGACGTAAGGCAGTTGCTGTGACAAGTGTCAAACAGGTTAAAGTTGAAATGATTTATGACATCTGTTTATAGTTCATCTGATTTTTGATTTATGTTCCTTAAACGTTTGACTTTTGAAATATTTAAAAAGTGTTTAAACTACATTGTTTAAACCCAGCGGCTGAGAATAATGTCAGAAACATCGTCCCAACTCGTAAATACGAACTTCCCAGGAGGACATGAATGCAATGAAAATTAACATTTACTAATACTTAATTAAAATCTTGTTAACTTTAGTTAATGGACTATAAACTTACATGAACAGCTGGATTCACTAACATTAACAAAGATGAACAAATACAGCAACAAATGTATTGCTCATTGCCATTGATATATTAATGAACCCTATTGTAAAGTTTTACCATTATGAGTTTACAAGGACATGAAGTCGTAATCACGGTGATTCTGACATGGCGTGAACGCAGCCAGACGCAGAAAAGAGTCATGTGACCCGTAACCCATCTTTGTTCAGCTCTGATTGGCTCTTTCCACCGCAGGAGCTCCAAAACCCCGAACACCTGAAGCTCCGGCGAACAAGCCGTCCCTGAGCAGGAGCAGCGCGGCCCTCATCAAAGACTGCTGCGGCGCCACTCAGTGCAGCGTCATGTGATGCTCGCGAGAACCGCGGCAAGTCAATCTGATGAATATGTTAATGAATTTGGATTTGTTCACTGGAGCAGTAAAAAGACTGTGATTCTGCAGCATATAAAACTCAACCGTTACTCCGTCACAAGCGATTCGTTCCAGTCAGGAGGAACAGAAGAGCAGCTTGTGGACATTAGTCATTAGCCTAACTATAAAGATCCGTTCACACCAACAACCATAACTATAATGAGTACTATATTAGTGTCCACACTAACACATGATATCGTTCTGTTCAAAGCCTGAAATCTACATTTGCCAAGCGCAAAATGAAAGTAAAAATCAGTGTCGCGTGAATGAAGCTACGTCAATCGCCATTTGGCCGGTAACATTTCTATGAATTCTAACAATGCAATGTTGCGAACATTGACGACGCTCGGGACAGTGGAGCCAGCGCTGCATCGTCAGGCTAAGTTTAAGCTTCGACAATTAAAAATATTCAAGACGACACGAAAAGGAACTCAAATCATTGCGCTGCGCTGGAAGTTAAGTGCGCTCAGAAAGCCGCGCGAATACTGGAGTGAGCTCCGTTTCACGTCGTCTTTTGCTTGAATGGACAAATACACAAAAAGTGTGTCAAAATATGCGAGTTGGATATGGCTTGAGTGAACAGTCGCATGTGTACCAGTATATTAGATCCGTGCCTTCGCTCTTAAAGTGACAGGAGCCTGATATTCCTACCCGGTCAGCATTTATGTTAAACAAAACAAAACCTTGACTGAATAACTTTGAAACTTTAAGGATTAATCTATGATTGAAATTTTTTAACTAAAAACTACTGTTACTTGTCTTGAATAGAGACAATGATTAATGTTTTAAATTTATATTAGTCAGGTCGTGTGTCCACCAAAGCGTTTTTCATGCAGTTGGTGTATAATTCCAATCGTTTTCAATGGGAGCGCCGCGTTTTTTAAACGCCATGAGCGTAACGAGGCGCTGAGCGCGTATTTAATGCTCAAGCGCTGAGCGTTTTTTACTGGTCGCCGAGAGTTGAAGAATGTTCAACTTTGAGTAAAACGCTGCGCTCATCACTGTCACTTTTTACCCAACCGTCCAATCACAGTGGAGGAGGGGCGGGACTAATACCACACCGACCAACTGTCACAACACTCTTTCTGTACAACGACATCAACCAGCAGAGCTAACCGAACAAAATTGATGAAAAATAAATTTTTAGTATGAAACAAATTATCTACGAAATCAGTTACGAGTAAACTGTGCTGCGGATATTCTGTATCATAGCAACGAATCGTCTCAACTGAAAAAACACAGCGCCGCCAAAACGCTCTCAAGCGCTAGGCGTTTTCAGCAGAGCGTCCAGCGTTTTCAGCCGGTTAAAACGCTTTGGTGGACACACGGCCTTAGGCTAGTTTTAGCTGTGGATTCGTTTCTCTGTGTCATTAGCAGAGTCCATACAGCTAAAACATTATTCTTTTATATTAGAATAATTTTTTAGAACTGTCTTCATCGTTATAGTTGTTGTTGTTGGTGTGAACATTAAGTTACGAATAATTGGTCACAAGCACAACAGAATCTCACCACAGTATTACTGTCAACCAAAACTGTAAAATAACACTATTATGAGTTTTTAAACAGATGTCCAGACCGTTTTCACACACAGCAGATATTTCTTCTTAAACATAAGCAGCTCCTGTAAAAAAAACAAATCACTCAATAATGTGTCATTAAAGACAGTTCTCCATATACTTCCCTAAAGATTTGAATGTGATTCTGAAGTTTAAGGGATTTCTGTACGTTTTCTTGCACACAGAACTGGATCAACACACCACCTCGTCAGATATACACAAATATGAAAACTGTGTTTGGAGTTTTAGGCATTTGTTGCCTTTTGAAATGTGGTGATATTTAAGCAGGTCAGATAATCTGAATAAAGCAGGATATCAGTGGCACTTGTGAATATCCTGCAAATAAAGTTTCTTTCAGCTGAATGTGTTGCTCCTTCATTCAACGTCTGATGTTCACAACACCGTTGCATCATCAGGTTTTATTTTCCACTCACTGGATGTCATGCATTTATGGAAGCTTGTTTCCACCACGGAATAAAAAAATAATTCAGCACAAATCAATAGATGTGTATGAACAGTGTTGGGGGGAGTTTTAAAAGTAAAGTGTTACAATATTGCAATACTCCCTAAAAACGTGACAAGTTACTTTTTATGGAAAGTAATGCATTAGTTGACTTTTACGTTACTCACCTTGGCTGGGCTTGCTTGTTTGTTTTTAACAAGAACAACAAAAGAAGTTTTACTTTTGGCTCATGTTAAGGCCCTTTCAGACCAAAAGTGACATGAATAAGCGTCAGGCTGAAGGAAATGCAAGTTCACTCCTGTACAGTAGAGGGCGCCGCTCAAATTAACCTTTTAAACGTTTAACTAAAGATGTTTTTGCCTAGTATGCTTCAATTGGATCATTGAAGGTCAGCAGCAAAGACATTGCTTAATACATTTAAAATTAGCTACTTTAAAAAGTAATCCAATTACATAACTTGCATTACCCTCCAACACTGCGTATGACGAGTGACAGATTCTTCATGGAGGTTTCAAATAATGTGCAATGGTCTCATGTTTGATCAACAAAATAACATATTTAAGGATTTGTTCACTGGAAAAAAAAATTATTCATGCCTTACAATATCTTCAATGTAACTCGACACCAGTGCCTCATTTAGTATACGCAGTACTATGAATATGCAAATGAGCCCCGCCTCCACTCACTCACTCAGAGATCCACTCGTTGACGATCACACGTTGATCTGATTGGTTACAAGGTAGTTTGTGACGTCAGAAACACCAGCGATTTCAAAGCGTGTTTTTGAAACTGTCTTTGGTTCACTGCAGTTTTAAGGAGAAAATACTCAGCAATGCTGTCGACTTATGAATTTACACATGGTTTGTCTTAAAGCATTTTAAAAACACCACATAGACATATAAACAACATTAAAAGCTGGATTTTCACCACAGGGAGACTTTAATATATACTGTGCGCTCGATTTACTTAATTCATTACCTCATTTTAGTAAAATCAAAAAAAGGAACAAATTAGTTCAACACGGCCATTATTTACTAAAACGAGGAAAACAAATTCGTGGGCACGATATAAAATATGTATAGACATTTAAAAAACTTTACTAAATTAAAATTAATACTAAAACACTTGTTTGAAGCAAAAGTTTTTACACGAGAAGCATTTCATACGGACTAACAACTGAACGTGAGAAACACGTCAGAGAGGCAACAAACCTCGACTGAAAGCAGGACACCAAATGATGCTTGTGATATTTATTATACATGACAGAAAATATTTGGTCATTACATAAAAATAAAAAAAACAAGAGTTTCTGGTGGAGACTAAAATCATACAAGACCTCCGGCGTCTTGAGCCTGAACGTCCAACATCATCACATGAACCGAAGGGATGATCAGCTGACGTCGCAAACCTGAGAGGCTCCTGATGAACGCGAGAGGATAAACACAAATACTAAAACTGCACTTGACGAACGGAGAGGCGCACACACACACACACACACAGATCCACATTCCTGCATAATCCAAATCTCCATCTATCCATCAGCACGAGAGGCGAACGTTATGCAAACATGCATATAAACACAGAGCTTCTCTTCTGAAGACACACGTACTTCACCTCAGAGTTTCAGAGAAGGACAGACGACAGGACCAAAGAGAGACACCCTTCAAAGAAGACGAGCCGTCGAACATCAACACGATGCGTTCGACGCTCACGATGCAGAACACTTGAGCGTTCGGTTCGTTGGTTTTCTCCAGCCGAAAGCATGTGACACAGTTACACAGACCAACCTCACCGTGACCGAGGGCGTCTGATACAAACCATTGTAAAAGCCGGTCTCAAATCACGAAAAGCTTCTGCAGAGCGAAGACACTGACTCAAGGTTCACCAAAACAACCTTGGCATTTCCAGAGGAACATCATCTGATTAGCACCATTTTGCCAAAACACATAAAAGAGGAAACTGCAGCTACTCATCGTAAACAAGGGTTTATGCACGATGTGCATATAACTTACAAAGCAACTTCTGGACCAAAATAAACGACAAACTGCAGATATATGATTACGAGGGTGTTGCTCTTCGGCCCGCTGTGATTCATCTGGACGCCAGTGAAACCGTGAGTCTGAAACGAGGCGGTTTAAACTAAACATTCCTTTAAGAATTTCAATAAACAGACTTAATTCACAATATGAACTTAAGCAATTCGGCTTCCGTGAGTCATGTGACGTGGGCGGCTTTGACTAATTGATGTGTTAAAAGAGGAAGGCTCTTTAATAACAGGCTCCCGCTCTGAAACGGATTTAACAAAAAAGTGTTTTAAGCGACCGTTCGATTCATTCGACGGAGCGCATGTGCTTCAAACAACACAAATAACGTCTCAAACAAAGGCACGACTGCACGTCTCAAGAGCACAGATTCAGCGTAATGAAGGTTTGGATGAAAGCATCATGATTTCACAGTTCCGATCAGCACGCTTCAGGCTCAAACGAGACATTGATAACTAGCATTTGTAGTAACGAAAGACCAATCCAAGAGTTGGTTTGAGAACACGAGTTCACAAAATGAGAGAAAAGTTTTGAAAACAGAAATTCCCCACACAGAACTACTGTCTCCTCTCACAGAATAACATCTGTGTCATGTGATGTTTCTGTATAGACACACAGTCACAGGGAAGGACACAGAGCTGCTAACTAACGCACGTTCATCATGATCACGTGATGTCGCGGGCCTCGTTTAGCATTAGCCTGACAGGGCAGATGTGAAGGAGAAGTTAGCCGCAAGTTTGACCTTGTTTCGTGATGTCCGTCTACCAGGGCTGTCCGTAACGCAAGCTTTCGGTTCACTGGATTGGTTATCTGACGCTGTGAGGAGACCGTTGGCCGGTCGAGGCTGCCGATCGTGAACCGGATCGAAGCGCATCAGATCTCCGGGATGAACCGGGTCGGGTCGCAGCTGAGGAGACGGCAGGCACGACGGGACCGGGCCACACAGGAGATCCACGGGAGATCCCGAACCCAGACACAGCAGCTCCAGCTCACCTGACGGACACAAACACACACACTCATCAAAGCACAGGTTAAAGTGCGCGTGTT
Source organism: Siphateles boraxobius (assembly GCF_051911475.1). NCBI lineage: Eukaryota > Metazoa > Chordata > Actinopteri > Cypriniformes > Leuciscidae > Siphateles > Siphateles boraxobius. Next base: position 430,255 of record NW_027508887.1, on the reverse strand, counting down.
CGGCGGGGTCGTGAATCAACATGCACCAAGGCTACGTCATAAATACTTCTTATACTTTTTAACAAATGATTGAGTTAATTGCCATATCAGCATCATCTGCATATGTATGGCATATTAAACATTTTAATTATAATATTATGTTGTTAAATGTTTAATATGTTTATGTATAACAATTAAAACAAACTTAGAAAAACAAAAATAAAATAATAAATAAAGTACAAGTATAAAAATAAAATAAAAAGTACAATTCTATAAAAGATTCTTTAAATGTACTTTATGTCTGGATCCATAAATAAATCCGTAAAATTGTGTCCTGATAAAAAGCACCGTCTCATAACATTAAAGATTGGGCAATCCCAAAGAATATGTTATTCATTTGTTAAAGTATTCATTATGTCAATGAGCTCATTGCTTCTGCATTAAGTTCTTTAATTTTATAAATTAATAAGTTTTTTTGCTAACTGTGATTTTGTATATGTACATTTCTGAAATGCATAACTTATTACGGTTTAGAGTCTGTTATCAGAGGAAACTGTCTATGGACTCGTGCATTTTCTGTAAAGCTGCTTTGAAATGATGTGTATTGTGAAAAGCGTTGTATAATTAATTGTGAACTGGATTTACCACTGGCGGGGCTGTCGGTGGATCGGTTCTCTTCATCGGGACGAGGACCGTCTAAAGTGGCCGCTGGACTGCCTCGAGCTACACACAGATACACACACACATTCAGCTTGACTGTTAACACACCATCAGAAACAGTTAGGGGTGTAACGATCCCCTCATGCCAAGATTCATTACATATCATGAACTGAACTGAACTCACGATACGATATTATCGATACTCCAAGACATATGATAAAAGGTTAAATATAAATGAACTCTTGATTAAAATGCTAAATTTGATGTTACATCGTGTGTGTAAATGAATAGACTCGGTGCTGAAACCCAATGCAGGACAATAGAGACACCAGAATAACAATATCCATGATTCTGAAGCTGAAAATACTGAATTATTTTAGACGAATATGCTGAACTCTTTCACTGACTCGATATATTTAAAATAATGTAGGACACTTTTTACTGGTAACATCAGACGTTTGGCATTATCAGCAGCCACAAATATCCACCATTGCATTATTATACATTATATTCAACATTATATACAGCAGTTTGATGTAGTACAGACAGTAAAACTCTTAAAACTTGAATTTTCTGAAAGTAATTTTCATTTTGGGTGAACTATACACAATACAGATTGTCACTATCCAAGATACATATTGTAGAATTTTTGTATTGCGATGTATTGTGACACATCTGGCATGTGTACAAACACCGTTTTTTGTTCATTATCTGAGTTATTTTATTAACGTCTTCTCTTCTGACAAACATGATCATTCAAAGAGCAACACCAGGGGTGTCAAGCTCAGATCCTGCAAAAACCAACATGGAGGGAAATAAGATTCGATACCTCTCATATCGTTCTTCAGGACTATGATCTTTTTATGACCGTGACCTTTAATCCAGACGACCTGTTGAAAATACAGATGATAGAGAATCAGTTCATTGAGGGATTTATGTGAACATGCTCTATCTATCTATCTCTTGTTAGGCCACATTTATATAACACAAGCAGAATAAATATATGCACAAACGTGTCTTTTTATATAAAACATGTATAGATACATAAAGTGTACGAGTCATGCCGGTAAAGCTCATTTGAATTTGACAGACATGGATAGATAGTTTTATTTAATGCCATGTCAGCATCTAAGGCTATTCATGGCAAAAATTAAATTACAAAAACACAAATATCATATAAATACAAATGGCCCTCATTTATCATTCTTGCGTAGAAACGGGCGTATATGTTGGCGTAAGATTATGCTTACACTCCTCTCACCGCCTGATTTATGAAGCTGTGCGTACCTTTGAAATCCAGGTGTACGCAACACCTGCCCTTGATAAATGCTGCGGCAGAAAACGATCGTCATTAGAATAATACGCCCCTATATATTCAAGTATCCGCTTCCCCCACACCCTCATTTTACGCCATGGACACACGGAAGACGGCAAAGAGGAGACACTTCTCTGGAGATCGAGACCATCACCATCATGAAAAATTATTATTAAATCAAACAACAATATAGATATAGACCACATAAAACAAATAATTTAAAAATAACACACAAATACAGTCCTTAAATACAACAATGTTAAAATACATTCAAATCATTTAGTAACACATTTAGGCTAATAGTAATTCGTGCCGAACTTGAAAAGTAATGCTAACAATATTCAGGCCTACTATTAGGCTACGTGTTGTAGCCATTAACTAAGTGCATTTAGTTTCATATTTGTTAAAAAATAATAATGTTATTTTTTCCCCATCTATGTTGATTATGAAAAGTGAACATAGGCTAAGATAGGATGCGCAATATATCGGGAGACATGCTCAGACATGATTTTGGCCACTTAATTAAGTTTTGTTTTGTAGAAAGCCTTTCTTTAAAGTGAATTCCGTTTTGTATAAATTGTATCTTAATTTTAATATTTTTTTCATCAACCTGGATTGCCTGGATTTAATAAATAAGAAGCAAATAGCAGACAATATAATCATGAGTCATGACATGGAGGCGCGAGCGCGGTCCCTTGCATTGCACGTGAACTGGAGCGCATCTCATCACAAATTAACCGAAACTCAGTATATGCCTCACAGACATGAGAAATATATCTATAAAGAAAGCTTGAAATGTCTTTAAACAAAACAATTATAAACGAAAAGAAATAGGCTACTCTCTCTACATTTACATTTATTCATTTAGCCGACGCTTTTATCCAAAGCGACTTACAAATGAGAAAACAATAGAAGCAGTTAAACTAACAGTAGGACAACAATACGCAAGTGCTATAACCCCTCTCAGTTTAACTTTAGTGCGTTTTTTTTTTTTTATAGAATAGAAGAGAAGAGAAAGTGAAGAGAAAGTGTTAGTACTACTGAATCAAGTGCTGTCGAAAAGTGCTCTCTATAGGCGCGTTCACTACGGAGATGGTGATCATCAATTTCATCTTTGCAGACACAACACTAGTTTATTAATAGAAATAAAATACAAATTTATTTTTAAAAATGGCGTTTATCGCGTTTTGGAAAAGAGCTCCTCATATCTTTTAGTTTGTCAGTGCGTTTTGTGGTGTAAGGAATTGTTTTTCTGTGCATTTCCGCACTGACTCAAAACGTGTGTACATGTACACCACCTCCTGACCTGGCGTAGGATTTGAGCGTGCCGTACGCCAACGTCCATATTGATAAATATCAAAGTCACCGTGGTTTTGGGTGTACGCCAGGTGTACGCTGGAAATTTGGTGTACGCACTTTTGATAAATGAGGGCCAATAAAAGCAAGCAAACAAACACAAGTCATATTATAATTTTAGGTCAGTGTGTGTGTTCAGGGAACCTGAGGTATGGCCGCCAGCAGCTCGTCCAGCGTCTTGTATCCGTACGCCAGCGGCTGAAACTCTCGGCCAGTGTATTTGCCGAAGGCGCCGCAGAACTCCGACAGGAAGATCTGGTTATAATGATAGGTGTGCAGAAGCGCACGGACACTGCGGGCAAACTGGTACAGTCGAGTCAAACTCACACACTCCTCAGCGTCTCCATCCTCATCCTCAGAGAGCTGGAGAGGAAGAACATACACATCACACTACAAGCGACACCATACCATTCATGTCAATCGAGAGCGATTTCCGGCGACGCGACAAAGTCGACTTTATGCAAATGAAGAGCGACTTTCGGAAGCGACAACCAATAGGAGTGCAGTCAGTGGAGTCACGTGACCAGTCACGCTGCAGTGCTGAGTCCGACCGAGGCAAGAAGAATGAGAAGCTAATTTTAGCAGTCAGAAACTGTCCTGTAATTTATGATATGTCTCCGTGAACATACGGTGGTACTCGCTCTGCTGACTCCGGCATCTGCCCGTTTGCTGCAGTCAAATAGCCGCGATGGCAAAGAGCACTCGCCGTTTTTCGTTCATCTTTAATATTATGCATTTTATGTAATTATTGCATTTATATTTAGACTTTTCCATTCCAAAATGTTTGTTTGCAGCGGCAAGAAAACGGATTTGTCCGTGAATGTCACTCAGAAACATTAAAAGGAAACCAGTAGTGGGAACGCCCACTAGGACCTCGCCGCCAGCCACTGGAGACATGCAGTGATAAAGTCGCTCGTAGTGTGAACGCAGCTTTATGCTGCATCCCATTTCACATATTATCTGTCCTAAATAGCATTTGAAATTAGCATTAGTGTGTCCCAAATCGTGGTACGTTGAAACGACTATCCCAGATGGTTTACTATTTCCGAAATGCAGATCCGTGCACATTCTACCGGAAACCCAATCCATGAAAGACCTACGATTGCCAGATCAGCGTGCTGCTACTATTCTCTCCAACATCGATGGAAATGAAATGTGGAGGTTGTTAACGGTTACAAGATGATTGACAAAGCAGTTTAAACGGTGACAGAATTCACATAACTATGTTAAAGTCCCCCTGTAGTCAATCTTTTTATTCCTTAAAACTCATCTTTGATCACCGAAAATATATATTTAAATGTTTTTATCTTGAAAAAAATATTCTTCATCCCTTAAAATATCTTGAATGTAATTTGACACCCTTGCCTTATTTAGTATTCGCGGTTCTATGAATATGCAAATGAGCCCCGCCTCCACTCACTCACTCAGAGATCCACTCGTTGACGATCACATGTTGATCTGATTGGTTACAAGGTAGTTTGTGACATCAGAAACACCAGCGATTTCAAAGCGTGTTTTTGAGACTGTCTTTGGTTCACTGCAGTTTTAAGGAGAAAATACTCAGCAATGCTGTCGACTTATGAATTTACACATGGTTTGTCTTAAAGCATATTAAAAACACCACATAAACATAACATCAAAAGCTGGATTTTCACCACAGGCGACTTTAAGTAAATCGAGTGCACAATATATATTAATTACCTCTTTTTAGTAAAATCAAAACAAGGGAACAAATTAGTTCAACAGGGGCCATTATTTACTAAAACGAGGGGAACAAATTCGTGGGCACGATATAAAATATGTATAGACATTAAAAAAACAACTTAAAAATGACAACAAAATAAACTAACAAACTAAAATGGAATATAAAATTATTCTAATTCAAAATGTTAATTAAACCTCAAAGTTCAACGTCTCAAAGCTTGCCTACTCTTGCTGCACATCAAGTATAGTACACACGTTGGCTAGGCTAAAGCTCGTAGCTAAAGCTCGTGTGGCGCTCGTACCTGCAGCAGGTACGGCAGACTCTTGAGGAGCTCGGTGAGCGAGATGAAGCCGTACTCGCAGGGGTTCAGCGGTGTGGAGTAGGTAAACTCGTACTGCTGCCTCAGCTCTTCCACTCCGAGATGCTCACGATCCTCAGGAAGTGACATCATCAGCGCCAGCAGCTGAGATGTCAAGGCACGCAGGGACTTCCTGTTAATCAGCTGCACCTCCTTCCCTTCAGGAGCATCGACCACCTGGAGAGAAAGACGGAAAGAGATCATTTTAGTCTACAATCTTCCAATATTGCGTCTGGTTTCAGAGCAGATCGTCCGGTGACATCAAAGAACGAACTGATGTGATGTCATTTTGAAAATCTAAAATGGGAAAGAGCTTTGAGATTGACTGTACGACTAGATTTGACAAGAAATCTGAGGTACATTTTTACAGACTGCCAAAAGATACAGAACAAATGGATCGCTGTAATTCACAGAAACCACTGCTGAATACTTGAGGCCAGGAAACGGATACTTTTTATAAAATTTTATTTCGATTCCTCTTATTGATTCCTTTGTGAGCATTTCAATATGATTTGAAACCATTCAAGCGTGAGACTCGCTGTTTTCTGTGCAGGCGTGTGTAACAGTATAGTGGATCCGTGCAGCTCTTAAAGTGACAGCAGCCTAATATTCCTGCTGCCGTCTCTATAACACAAACCAAACAAGATAGAGAAAAAAATTCTAGACTAAGTAAGTTTAACTATATTTGTAAAGTATATTTTATTTATAGTGCAGTGTTACTATAAATAAAATAAAAGTGGAGTGTTACTTTACATTTGATTCAGTTTCTGTACCTGAAAACCTGAACACTTTTTCAATCGTATCTTCTTTCAGTTGTATCCATTTTTAATTGTTCTTTTTTAATAACTGAGTGTTTACTTGTCTTTAATAATGCTTTGAAATGTATATTAGTTAGCCTAATTGCTTTTCTATGGTATTTTTAAACCACAGGCAAATGTTCCTTGCGTGAGTGTTTTTTAGTCTGTTGATTTTTGTTCATGATATTCAACTACAATTAAATGTTTTGCAGTAAGACTAAATGTTTTTTTTTTACTTATTGGAATTTAAATTAGAAAATCGCTAAGAATCGGAATCAACCCAACCATACCCCTAAGCACAGAACTTCGAGAACGTGCCCGTCTACCTTCACGACATGGCAGAGTTTGTTGAGCAGGACGGGCAGCGTGCCGGAGTCGTAGTCCTGCAGGCGGAGGCTGTAGCCGAACGTCTTGCTGTATTCGCACAGCAGCTGATTAACAGGCAGTCCTGAGTCTCTCTGAGCTCGAAGCAGCTTCACCAGCTGAGCCGCTAATGCTTTCACACGCTCCACCTCCGTCAGCGCTAGCACACGCTCCTCGCCACACTCCAACACCTGAGAGAGAGAGAGAGAGAGAGAGAGAGAGAGAGAGAAAGAGTGAGAGAGAAAGTGAGTGTGAGAGAGAGCGTGAGTGTGAGAGTGTGATTGAGAGAGTGTGAGAGTGAGAGAGAGAGTGAGAGAGAGTGAGTGTGTGAGTGAGTGAGTGAGTGAGTGAGTGAGTGAGTGAGTGAGTGAGAGAGTGAGAGAGTGAGAGAGAGAGTGTGAGTGAGTGGTGAGTAAGAGAGAGAGAGAGTGTGAGAGAGAGTGAGAGTGTGAGTGAGTGAGTGAGTGAGAGAGAGTGTGAGAGAGTGAGAGAGAGAGAGAGAGAGAGGAGTGAGTGTGAGAGTGTGAGTGAGTGAGTGAGTGAGTGAGTGGTGAGTGAGTGAGAGAGAGTGTGAGAGAGTGAGAGAGAGTGTGTGTGTGAGTGGTGAGTGAGTGAGAGAGAAAGTGTGAGAGAGTGAGAGAGAGAGAGAGTGTGAGTGAGTGAGTAAGAGAGTGAGAGTGTGAGAGAGAGAGTGAGAGAGAGAGTGTGTGTGTGTGAGTGGTGAATGAGTGAGAGAGAGTGTGAGAGAGTGAGAGAGAGAGAGAGTGTGAGTGAGTGAGTGAGTGAGAGAGTGAGAGTGTGAGAGAGAGAGAGAGAGAGAGAGAGAGAGTGTGTGAGAGAGAGAGTGAGTGTGAGAGAGAGAGTGAGTGTGAGAGAGAGAGTGAGAGTGTGAGAGAGAGAGAGAGAGTGTTAGAGAGAGTGAGAGAGAGTGAGAGAGAGAGAGAGTGTGAGTGAGTGGTGAGTGAGTGAGAGAGAGAGAGAGAGTGTGTGTGAGTGAGTGGTGAGTGAGTGAGTGAGAGAGAGAGTGTGAGAGAGAGTGAGAGAGTGAGAGAGAGTGAGAGAGAGTGAGAGAGTGAGAGAGAGAGTGAGTGAGAGAGAGAGAGAGTGAGAGAGTCAAAGACTCCCGCCGACTGCTCTAACACTAGGGCTGCACAATTAATCGCAATGAAACCGCATGCATTTTTGGCAAAATCTGCGATTATTTTATGCGCAGTTTGTCAGTGCAGCGGCTGATCGGTAGTAAATGCGGCTCCCTCTGAACACCAGAGGGAGTCTCACACACACCAGAGGGCGTTCACACACACACACCATATCCATCTGAACACCAGAGGGAGTCTCACACACACACTCAAAACACATATCCATCTGAACAGAACACCAGAAGGTGTCACACACACACCCCCATCTGAACACCAGAGGGCGTCTCTCACACACACCCCGCAGAAGTACAATAACGCACATCATTCCAGGAAATCGCTGTAGCTGAATAAACAGAAGATTGAAACACTTTGATTAAACATGACTAATAAACACACGACTGCCTTATTCTGTGTCAGAAGCGCATCATCTCACAGAAGGAGGAGCTCAACTGTCCTTATGAAGTGAGTTGAGTAAAAGCATGTTATTAAATGTTGTCTTTTGTTGGACAAGAGGTTCATGAATGCTTCTGATGTTTGCTTTTTCAAACGCACGTTATAAGAAACTCAAACTCAGAGTGCTTTCAGATTGAGCAGCGTTTACTGAGCCGTACATCAATGACAAACTGCACATACAAAATAATCACAGCCGTAGCGATTTCATAATCGCGATAAGCCAAATCGGTTTCAATGCGATTGCATGTAAATTGCGATTAATCGTGCAGCCCTATATCGAGCACCTTCACATCTGCGGTTGTACCGACCAGAAGAATGTCAGGAATGGCCTCGAACAGCTCCATGAGTTTAGTGAAGCCGTAGTAGGAGAGTTTGCACTGGCGGCCGAAGTGGTGGTGATACGTGGGGATGAACTTGCTGAAGGGCATCCGGAAGTGAGGCTGATGTCTCAGAAGGTCCACAACCTCCTTCCCAAACTGCCGTGTGCGTTCCACTTCTTCTGGTGTCCGTTCTGAGGGAACAGACCACAGCACAGCTGTTACACGAACACTGATTTCAGATTATGAGATTTAGGTGACATTGTGATTTAAGTTTCCCTCATGTAAACAATATGTGTATCAAATTGATGCGATTGAGCTCGTAATTAGTATATTTTTTTTTACCAAGCGACAACCTTCTGGTCTCTCTCTTGAATCCAACACGGAAGTCACTTAAACTGCAGTTCATCGACTGGCCACTAGAGACCGGCTGCAGAAGCGAGTCAATCCCATAAACCCCCATATTAAAATGCCAAGTTTACAGCAGAAAAATACACAAAAAAGTGGTTTTGGTCTAAATAGCTAATTTTGCCCTTCATGACGACTGTGAGGGGGTGAATTTTTTAATAACTCATCCGTTTAAATTATATTATAGCTTAAAGTTCATGGGCGTGGCCACTTGAGTGACAGGTTGATTGCTAATCTGCTAATGTGGATCGCCTCTTTGCCCATTTTCGTTTATCCGGGAGTGACGCGCTGTCCACTTTGGGCTTCAAAAACGCTTTTTCAAAAACACTACGGGTGACGTCACGGACACGACGCCCATTTTTTTTTACAGTCTATGATTTTAACACAGTCGCAATGTTTGTAATTGACATTATCGGCTTTGAACATAAAATGGTCCCGAACATAACTCCAGCGCACTCGCTTCATTTTTTCTTGTGTCTGCTTTCTGTGTTTTGTGGTTGAGCAGAAATAAACCATGCTTATTAGAAATAGATATGTTTCATCAATTAAATTATTACCGACAATTAATCGATCGTCGATTAATCGTTAGCATCCCTACTTGATGATTTGCCTCAGGCTGTGATTGGATAACTGGAGTAAGCAGTGAACCAATGGCGTCGCAGCATCTCAAATGTTGGTTTGATGTTCCTGAAAGTGTGTGATCACAATGATTGGTTTAATTCCCTCCAGAAGCGTCTCACACACACGAGTGTGTTCCCGAACACCAGCATCCGAACGCTAGAGAACATGACAGTGTTTATTGTGTTTCGTCTGACGCTCGACACACACTCGTTTATGATGGAGGGAAAAAGAGCCGAGTGCAGATACTTAGTTTTATTACTGATAATTTGCGCCAATTTCCCAGGATGTGATGATTTTGTTCTCTTGAACACATGGGATGGAAATGGTGCTTTATTCGCAAATGTTTTATGCGATATTCCAATTTTGTGCTTAAAGGACTGGTATAATGCTCTTTTCACAAGATGTAAAATAAGTCTCTGATGTCCCAAGAGTGTGTATGTGAAGTCTTAGCTCTAAATACCCCACTGATATTTTTATATAGCATGTTAAAGTTGTCCCTTTTTGAGGATGAGCAAAAACGTCATGATATCAGAGATTCATGCATTTGCAGCAGTTTCACCTCTTTTGGGAACAGCGATGAGTGTGTCACAGTCCTGCTGAGTGACTGTGATGGTCGTGTCCGGAATCTCAGCCAACAGGTCCATCAGATCACACATCCCATAATCCATCACCTGCCAGTTCCTGGAGAAACACCTGACACACACACACACACACACACAGATCAGAAGGAAGAGGTGGTGTAAGGCTTAAAGGGATAGTTCACCCAAAAATGAAAGTTAGTCCATGATTTACTCACCCTCAAGTCATACTAGGTGTACATGACTTTCTTCTTTCAGCCAAACACAATCAGAGTTATATTAAAAAATATCCTGGCTCTTCCAAGCTTTATAAGGGTTAATAGACGCCTTCTGAAGCGAAGCGTTTATACAGTTTTAAATATGGATATTTTTCTTACACAAAGTAAAATAACTAGCTTCTGGCCAAACAGATTCCACTTAAGTCTAAAGCGCAACTTATGCGAGTAATGCTGATATTTACAGTATATGCCTGACGTCAAACTGACGTCACAAGGTGCATAATTTACACTTTAGGCCCAAGTAGAGACTGCGTTTGGCCGTAAGCTAGAATTTCACTTTGCGTAAGAAAAATATCCATATTTAACATATTACAAACTCATCGCTTCGTTTCAGAAGGCCTTTATTAACCCGCCAGAGCAGTGTGGAGCACTTTATGTTGGTAAGATGCACTTTTATGATGGATGGATGCACTTTTATGGACTGCAAAACAGAAATGGCCATTCACTGCCATTATAAAGCTTGGAAGAGCCAGGACATTTTTCAATATAGATTGTATTCGTCAGAAAGAAGAAAGTCATATACACCTAGGATGATTTGAAGGGGAGTAAATCAGGGGCTAATTTAAATTTTTTGGTGAACTATCCCTTTAAGAAGCAGAGAGAGAGACGGGCGTCCTGAGATTCTCACCAGTGATACGCCTGAGCGAAGTCCCCGATCACCACCTGTTTGCTGGCCTGAAACTTCAGCAGCTTCAGCAGGTCTTGAGTGAAGCGCTTGATCTGCGCGCGATGAGTCAACGTCAACAAACGCTTGGAGCCTAAACCCAGGATCTACGCACACAAAATTCAAGTCAGCGTGAAATCAATATGCACAATTCTTTTTCAAATGGAGTTTATTGCACATGATTTATCCATGCAAATTATTTTTAAATTCATGTTCCTCATAATCTTGAATGAGAATAAGTCCCTCTTGCGGCATCTCTTCTCTGAGGACAAGGGCGGGGCAACCTGTCACTCAAATGGACAGTGCGACACGCGTCATAATCTGAAAACCACGCCCACCGGAGGGGAAAACAATGCAACAGTCTCCATTGACTTTGTATTGCGTGAAGCTGCCTCCTTGTCATTCCTGACTTATAACAAAAAAAATGCCTGAAAGCTTCTTTGTGATGGGGTGTACAGCAAACAAGCTAAAAAAATTAAAAGTTTTTATAATCCGTCGACCCCCAAAAACTGAGCGTTTAAGGAGACATAAGTGGATACAGGCAATAAGGCATAAGAAGCATCAGCTGGAAAAATGGGTAAATTGTGGGATCCTGACACTCAGTATGCACACTCACGGCACAATAGGGAAGAAAACACTAGCGCAACTTCAGTTTCTGACTTTAAACCTGCTAGGGAAGCATTTGGGAATGCCAAATTGTGAATTTAATTTAACGTTAATGTGAGCTTGTGTTCACGGACCTGCAGCACGTGAGGAACAGCCTCTAGCAGCTCCAGCAGTTTGGAGTATCCGTAGTCCGACACACGGCACTGCTTGGCGAAATGGTGGTGATACGCTGGAATGAACTTGGTGACGGGCATCAAACAGGACGGCTGGTTCTTCATGAGATCCACCATCTCTCGGCTGAACTGGATCAGCTGTGGATTCCCAACCGGACTCTTACTGCGGTGCAACCACGGATCTGAGCACACACACGGGGAAACACACATGGGCTTTTACACTTCATTAGCTCCATATGAGCATGTGACTAATGCTACCACAAGAGATGAGGATTGACCGGTAGGTGGATTGTCACTGTGAAATTGTGTGATTCCTAGTCACCATGAAATCAAAATTGATGGAATATTGCAGTGTTTATTATTAATTATTTATTGGTGCACATCATTATTGTTTAAGTAATATTTAATCACAGTAACTTCCTCTTGCAGCATCTCTTTTCTCTGATGACGAGGGCAGGGCAACCTGTCACTCACATGAGCTCTACCAATAGCAAACCACAACCATCCAATCAATACCCCAGAGACACAATCAAGCCCCGCCCACATTTGTTCTTGTTCCACTAGCGTTGCACTCAAAATAGACTAGCGCAAATAGACTTCTGTTTCATGCCGATTTTAAATGGAAATTTTCTGTCATGAACGTGTTCCCCCACACACACACCCACGCCTTTTTCGCATTGGCTTTGGGCTTGGTTAATCGGGGACATTTAATTTTATATTTAACAATATTATTACAATATTATTCTCCTGTTATCTCTGTAAATATGCTTTGAAAATCTGTATTGTAAAAGCGCTATATAAAAGGTGACTTTCACACACACACACCTGCATTGGGCGGTGGGGGTTTGTTGTGAATCCACTTGATGATTTTGAAGCCGTTCTGTGCCGTTACTATCGTGACTCCAGGGATGCAGGTGATGAGATGCTCCAGCGGGACGCTTCCCTCCAGCCCCCCCTCCTCCGCAACGCTCAAAGCACCGAACTCTGCAGCGTAGCATTCTGGGAAACTGTGTGCAGACAGGAAACAGTCACACATGCAACAGACACACACCAGACCAAAGGAATAACAGCAGGAGTGTGTGTGTGTTTGTGTGTTACCTGAGCAGAGGTACCGTCCCCTCGTGACTCTGCAGTAAACTGTGGACGTGAGCAGCCAGAACTTTCAGAGACACCAAAACAAACGGGATCATGTACGAATCCGGATCAAAGTCCGACTCGCTGAAACCAGAGGAGAAACAGTCAAGTTCATCACTGCTAAACCTGAATGAAGACGTGACATGCGCAGGGTCCGTACAGGGACGGTCAAATTAAATTCCAGGACTACTTTTCTGTTTTCAAGGAATACAATCACAGATCTCACTAATCAAACAATATCTTTATTACCTTCACATTCAAAAAAAGGAAAATGGATTAAAAAAGAAAAAGAAAAAAAAAGACTGTGGAAACTTTAAGTATGATTAACTTTAACTGATTTTTTTTCTCAATATATGGTTGACCTGAAGAATGAAATCTGTATCATATACTCTGATATTTATGAGCATTATCACACTCATAGTCATGTGAAATGGCTCTATATCTGTATCAGACGGGCTGCAGCTTCATTTTGCATGAAAAGATTGTTTTATCAATAAAATTGAATACGAAAATCACTTAACTTATTGAAAGACGCTATATTTGTGAAATTAAAGTACCTTTTCATAAATATGGTTGTTGTCAAGGGTTTTTCAGGACTTAAATTTCAAAGTCAAACTCAAGTACATTTAGCACCTTGTATGAACCCTGATAATTAGGTTGGTATTAGCAAGCAAGCACATTTTATTTATATAACACGTCTCCAAACAAATCAGTGCAGTTCGAAGTGCTTTACAGGCAAAAAAGAAACGATAGATAAAAAAAAAATTACCCATTAAAATACAGGAATAATAATAACATTTATAAGGATTAGCCGACGCATAAAATAACTAAAAATGAAGAAAAACAAGAAATATAAAAAACGCATAAGATATTACAGGAATGTTTTAGATTTCGCATAAATTATTTTTTTTAATTTAGACTTAAAACTATCAATATTTTGACCCCTGCACACGTGTGTCCGCCCGGATTCACCTGAAGTCCTGCTGAGCGCAGTGGCGTTTGCACACGGGCTCGTGGTACTCCAGCTCCTCGAACAGAACCAGGCTGGCCGTGTTGGAGCTGTCGTGAGAGTGTGCGGATCCGAGCGGACTCTGCCGGGCCTGAGTGCTGGACAGCAAACACACGAGCCGCCCGCCGCCCTGCTCGCGCACACACACCAGCTCCGGCAAGCGGTACAAGTCACTCACCACCAGCTTATGACCAAACCTGCAGGACAGACACATGTCAAGATACCAGTCACATACACACGGATACATACGGGAAATGCAACAAAAAAAAATTTAAATGTCATTATCATTTTTAAAAAAAACATGTATTCATTGCTTCAATGATCTCATTGTTTCTGCATTAAATTACATTGTTTAAATTAATATATTTTTAGCTAGCTGTTATATTGTATGCAAATTTCTGAAATATATACATTTTTAGCTAACTGTTATTTTGTATATGTACACTACTGAAATGTATACATTTTTAGCTAAGTGTTATTTTGTATATGTACACTACTGAAATACATACATTTTTAGCTAACTGTTATTTTGTATATGTACACTACTGAAATATATACATTTTTAGCTAACTGTTATTTTGTATATGTACACTACTGAAATGTATACATTTTTAGCTAAGTGTTATTTTGTATATGTACACTACTGAAATATATACATTTTTAGCTAACTGTTATTTTGTATATGTACACTACTGAAATGTATACATTTTTAGCTAAGTGTTATTTTGTATATGTACACTACTGAAATATATACATTTTTAGCTAACTGTTATTTTGTATATGTACACTACTGAAATATATACATTTTTAGCTAACTGTTATTTTGTATATATACATTTCTGAAATACACAAAATAACACTGAGCTAAAAATGTATATATGTACATTTCTGAAATGAACTAAAGCCAGGGACACACTTAACGATTAGCTGAAACATTGTAAGACCTAACTGAACACACTTACAGACCGTTTCCATCGACTGCAGCAGATTTTAAACACAGACTGTGAACACCGACCTGAACGCGACTCATGATCATCGTAAATATCAAATTACATTCATAATCCAGTGTGTCCCCGGCTTTCGACAGTTTCCTCTGATAACAGATCTCTCTGAATTGTAATGTGGACTCATGCATTTTCTGTAAAGCCGCTTTAAAACGATGTGTATTGTGAAAAGCGCTATATAAATAAATGTGAATTAAACTGAATTGTGTGTGACTCACTTCCTCTCGTAGGTCTCGGTGAACTTGTAGAGCGGCAGGCAGTTTGCTGGAGCGTCCTGGAGGATACTGATGATCTCAGAGCTGAGAAACAAACACCATCACTGATATACGGTACATCACGATATGAACATGCATGAAATTATTATTGTGTGCACTTAAAAAAAAAAAAAAGTTAATTTTATTTTAGAACGCATTTTTAAAATACTTTTCAATTTACCAGATAAAATTTCCAACACTGCTTCAAAGAGACTGAATGAAAATGCACAATCGCTCTGACAGCAGTGATAATATAACAGAATTGCATCGGTTACCCCTGTAAACAAAGCAGACACTCACTGTTTCTGAACATTTAATGTGTCACACCATTCAGATTTGTGTATTCGCTTCATCACAGCACCAAATATTTGTTTATATTTACAGGGATTAAAGTGAAAAAAATTCTTCTGACTGAAATTTCTTTTCAGGCCAAGTCATATTCCTTTAACTTTATTTAAATAGTCGAGACCAATAGAGTTTTAAGGGGAGATGTTTTAAACCGCTTTAATATTGCCAGGTTGCATATTTTAAAAGCTATTTTAATCTATGAAAAAAAATTACTTAGCTTGACAAATAATCAACCATCTACATAACTTTTCAGTGCATGTTTTTATTTATCTTATAAGACCAAACAATGCTAAATCATATTAATATTTAGTTTAATGGCAAATCATTTTGGCTGAGGGCAAAGTGAAGTTTCATAACTATATATTTAGGCTATTTAACTTGAACTTTTTAGCCTATTAGAGAGCTGACTAATGTTTGACTGAATTGTTTGCTGTATAGCTTCTTATATTAGGCTACTTAAACTTTTATACTGGATATTATTGATCATTAAAACTGACATTTAACAAAGAGAGACAGGGTTGTGTAATGTTATATATTCTAAAATATATAAAATATTCTTTATATATTTTACAATGCATTCTCTTGTATGTGTACATGCATAATAAAATAAAACGATACAACCCATGATCAATAATGTTTCATATTTTAAAAATGAAAACAAAAAGAAGCAGGGTTGTGTTTTATATTTCGTGTTGTTATAAATATATGGAGTGAAGATAATCAATGTGCGTTGTCTGAACCACATTTGTGTGGCCATTAATATGTTTATGATAATATGTTAATTTATAAATGAATAGAGGTGTTTTGCATACATTTCGTTTTATTGTTGATGAAAAGAGGCAGAGTTGTATTTTATACCATATTTCGTTTTATTGTTGCCTAAAATAGGCTAAAGCCTACATAAAGAGATAACCGGAGTAGCCAGAGCGAGCTGAGTGACGCGATCAAGAACGCCGCGGTTCCGTTTGCAGAATAACCGGACTCGCGTCCTCGGGAGTTCCTTCTCCTGAGTCGAACTTGGCAAGTCCGAACTATCAAGGACGCAAGTCCGAAGTTTGCGTACTTGGTATTGAGAAACGGCCAATATTGACCCGCGTTCTGTTTTCTATCGCCGTGCACGTTTGCGTTGACGTAATATGCATGCAAACGCACCAAGGTTCGATAGAATTAAGTTGAATGTGAAACCAGACCAACGCTGCGGGGGGCGTAGGGAACAAACGCGCTCGGATTCGGACCGCAGCAAACCAGCTGTAGCCTGACATGCACTTCTCCAAATCTAAGTGAACACGGAGCAGTTTTTCCGTGAGCGGGAATTGAAAACCCGGAGTGGACCATAAGCGATTACAGAATGTTAGAGTGGAGAGAGGAACGTGCTTTCGCTCCAATCCAGGCTTTATCACATTCCCCTCAGCAAGGTGAATACACCTCGTCTTTCCTTAATTTAAGACCTATTCAAACTAAAATTAAGACATTTATCACACTATTTGATAAATGAAAGCCTATTTACGGCCTTAACATTATGAAAAGTGAATTTAAGACATTAAGGACAGACGGGAACCCATAGACTCGATGCAATTAACGGAAATCCGTCGTAGCGACGGAGAACTTTAATCCCTGTATTTAAACATTTTTACATATTCTGGACTAAAACAAGCCCTAGATATTGACTGAAAATGTTTTGACTTTATCGTTCTTTTGCATTTTAATCTGTTGGAAACATTTGTTTACTTTATATTCTTTTTGTTTTAGGAAAACATGTATTAAAATGGACCTATTTTGCACTTTTACAAAGTCTTAATGTTGTTTTAGGACTCTACTAGAACACGTTTTCCTGATTAAATGAGGATTATTTTTTCCATTGTTGCGGCTCCTCTATTCCCAGTCTGTCAGTAACACTCTGTTTAGTTCCTGTCTCTATGAAGCCCCTCCTTCTGAAAAGCACACTGTGCTCTGATTGGTCGGCTGAATCAGGGTGTTGTGATTGGTCGAGGGCTTCGAGTGTGTTTGGGAAATGTCCCGCTCTTACCATAACCACCAGTTTAACACACTACTAACTAAACCCGGCCCCACCCCTTTATTCTGCGCATTAATTATTTAAATGAGGAATATTGTGATGTGTGTAAGAAACTCAAGACTACAATGGAGGCGTTTCAGGAGTTCAGAAACACTGACACTGATATAGAGAATAACTAGAGCTTTATTAAGCTCAAACAGCAACATTACACACTAAAGACAGATGAACATGTACAAAAGCACAGTAGGACTCCTTTAAACCTGTTAGGACGATAACGCTTTAAATTCAATGCAGTGATAATACCATGATAAAAGCTTCAGAAATGATTGATGTGAAAGTTTGATACGGTCACATGTGTACCTGAGGCAGGCGAGAGATTTGTTGCTGGCTCCAGTGACGAGAGACACATGAATCCTCTTGCTGCCGATTTTATAGCGATGCAGAAGACTGACAGCACCGATGGCCTGCTGGAGGGAACTCATGTGAACCCGCGCCTTCAGCTGATAGTCAGTGTGAGGACTCAGATCAACGCTCTTCACCTACACACACACACAGGTTTGCTATACTTGTGAGTACATTCCATAGCTGTATTGGTTTTTATACTGTACAAACTGTATTTTCTATTCACACACACTAACCCGACCCCTAAACCTACCAATCACACACACACACAAAACCCTAAACCCGCCCATCTCACACACACACACACACACACTAACCCTAACCATCACACACACTAAACCTACCCATAACACACACACACACACTAATCCTACCCATCACAGACACACTAACCCTACCCCTAAAAGTACACATCACACACACACACACACACACACACACACACACACACACACACACACACACACACACACACACACACACTAAAGCTACCCATCACACACACACACACACTAAACCTACCCATCACACACACACTAACCCTACCTGAGACACACACACTAAACCTACCCATCACACACACACTAACCCTACCCCTTAACATACCCATCACACACACACACTAAATCTACCCATCACACACACACTAAACCTACCCTTCACACACACACACACACACAAACCCTAAACCTACCCATCACACACAATCTAACCCTACCCTTGAACCTACCCATCACAGAAAACTTAGATTTTTAACGTTTTGAATAAAACACTGTTTATGTTTTTAAAGCCATTTGACCTACGAGGACTCGTTCACGTTCACGTTGTAATAAACATGTCATTATACAAACCTCTGTCCTCATACAAACCTCTGTCCTCATATCACAACAAACCAACACACACAATAATGAAGCACGCTTTCAACACGCTCTGGTTTTAAAAGTCTGCGAGATGCGACTCACTCTTCCGTGTTTAGCAAAAGCGTCTCTCAGGATTTGCTGGAGGTCCTTGCGTGACATTCTGTAGTCGAGGTTCGTGACCTGAACGTCAGCTCCGTCAGAGAAGGGCTCTGATTGGCCGTCGGGTGACGGTGCGCTCAGTGGAGACGAGCGGTTTGACAGGCAGGGGGACACACTCCTGAAAAGACCAGAGACCAACACACACACGTGACGAGAACGCAAGAGTGTTTTATGTAGCCTTTGATACTCAAGCAATTCGCTTACCGTGACGACCACGAACTCTGAGAGAGCATCATGGGACTGAAGCTCCGCTGTAAACTTAGTTTGCTGAATGCTGAAGGAGTGCTGACCTGAAACGGCTGCCCGGGAGAGTCTCGCCTTTAAACACACACACACAAATCATATCAATACAAACTCATAAGACTTTTGTCCATCTTCGAAACACAAATAAACATTTTTAATGAAAGTCTGTTCACCCAAAACTGCTTCAAATGCTTCAAAACGTTAATCTATCATTTTATTCACATATTTACATTGATCAATAAACAATGTTTACAGGATTCAAATATGGTAATCAGAAGCTCAAGCATGAGAACCAATGACGTTTCGTCAATAAATTTCAGTTGAGCTTCTGTTTATATTCACTTTTTATACGTGAAAAAACCCTAAATTAAAAATGTTCATCATATAAAGCGATCGAGTCTCTTCAGAAGACTTGGATTAGGAGTGTGAGTGCGAGTGTGAGCGAGAGTGCGAGTAGGGATGCAGCGATTACCGGATTTCACAATTAACCGCGCTTTAAAACGTCACGGTTAATTAATCGTAAAGACTATGCTACACCGAGTTTTCTGCACGGAACGGAACTTTTGCACCAAACGAAAACAAGGTTACACCAGCGTGCACCAGCTTAATGCCGTGCTCGTCAATCACTATGGCAGAGGGACTAGCAGCGACGCTCTATTCCCACCGAAAAAACGCCTTAAGGGCCTGTTCACAGATCGCGTCTTTTGCGCGCTGAAGTTCGTTATTTCAAATGTAAGCGTGCGGCATGCGCGCTCATAAGGGAAGCGGCGCGCTCGTTTTTTCCAAGCGCGTGCGCGCCGCATCGAGATAAAAACATCTCTACTTTTCATAATGCCGCAAGCGCACCTTAGGTCAAGTGACAAGAACCAACACAGCAACGACAGACGCCTCCGGAGCGCAACCGCCCTAGCGCTTTGGAAAAAGGAGAACGTGGCGTGCAACTTTCAGCTTTCAGTGCAACGTTAAAAACAACAACCAAAAACAGCGGAATGTTTTGGTTACCCAAGTCTGTGGAAAACAGAATGTGACGTGCTCTCAAGAGTTTCAGTCAGTGAACATTTAACTTAATATCCTATTGCTTTCTCCTGTAAATGTTAGGTTTTGTAGTTTTAATATGCCCGGTGTAAAACACTAACATAAGATCAGGGCCGTGTAGACTTCTAGGACTACCAATTAACTGCATTTCAGTTATTAATAACACTACATGAGAGATGTTCTCAGTTTCTTTCTATAATTTTTACTTAAACTTCAAACAAACAAACCAAAATAATGAGATTATAATAGATGATTTTCTAAAGGCACATGTAAAATTTGGATTAATAATTTAAAAAAAGAGTATTAAAATAAGTACAATAATATTGGAGTGGATAACATGTGGACTATATTTGTTTTCTTTTAAAAGAAATACATAGTTAATATTTAGCTTACATTTAATTCAATAGAGCCAAATACTTTGTTTATTCTTATTTTCATTGGGATTTATTATCCCTTTATTTGTTTTTAAGTCAAATACCAACAAGATATTGTTTTCATGTTATCAAGTTTTCTACCTCAGGTTGAAAATAAATTTAGAACAAACTAAACACTTAATCATTTTGTGATCTATTTCAATCAAAGAGCCCTGCAGCCATTGACTTAATTTGTTATTTTAAAAGAAAAATGCTGGATGTTTACAAAGCACTTCTCTTTAATTCCAAAGGAAGAGATTGATTATCGTTTGTCATTTTATAATTTTGTACTGTGTTGTGGCAAATAACACATGAAAATCTAGTGTTGAGTGTTCATGTGATATTATACATATAGTGTTGTGAAATTAATTGATGCATAATAATCGTGATAATCGTTAAATCGTGATTATTTCTCAGACAATAATCGTACTTACAAAATCTGTAATCGTTGCATCCCTAAGTGCGAGTGTGAGCGAGAGTGCGAGTGCGAGTGTGAGCGAGAGCGTGAGCGAGAGCGTGAGCGAGAGCGTGAGCGAGAGCGTGAGCGAGAGCGTGAGCGAGAGCGTGAGCGAGAGTGCGAGGGTGAGCGTGAGCGTGAGCGTGAGCGAGAGCGTGAGTGAGCGTGAGAGACCACGAGTGTGAGCCCGAGTGTGAGTGCGAGTGTGTGCGCACATGCGTGAGTGTGTGTGCATGTGTGAGTGTGTGTGCGCGTGCGTGCAAGTGTGTGGTACCTCCGGCTGCGCTGCTGCTCCGCAGGATTTACGGCTGCCGGCAGGAGGGTGTGACCCTGAGGCGAGGCGCTCACAGGTCGGGCCGCTCCGCACACAACCTGCAGCAAAAACACACACAGCACTAACTTCACAACACACAGCCGATAGCAAATGAGGCGGAAGACAGGAATTTGACGGGGAGGACAGACGAAGACAGAGGAAGATGGAGTCTCACGTAAAGCATCCCGGCGTCACAGAGCAGCGGCAAGCAGGTCAAGCGCAGCACAGGCACAATGAGAATGGCGAGAGAAGAGGAAGCGTGCGATTGGAGGATGATGGGAGGAGGCGGGAACACAGCGACCTGGGGGCGGGGCTTCATCACAGGGCTGCACGAGGAGGCGTGGCCTGCTTTCCTCGGGGCCGTGGATGTGAGTGTGTGAGCGTGTGTGTGCGAGAGTGAACGAGTGCGTGTGTGTGTGAGAGAGAGAGTATTTGTTTGAGTGCGTGTGTGTGTGTGAGAGAGAGAGTATTTGTGTGAGTGAGAGTGTGTGAGAGAGAGAGTATTTGTGTAAGAAACAGTGTGTGGGAGTGTGTGCGCAAGAGAGTGCGGGTGTGTGCGCCCGATAGAGTGTGTGTCTGAGTGTGTGCGCGAGAGAGTGTGGGTGTGTGTGCGCGTGTGTGCACCCGAGAGAGTGTGTATCTGTGGGTGTGGGCGCGAGAGAGTGTTTGTATTTGTGAGTATTTGAGTGAGAGTGTGTGTGTGTGGACGAGTGAGGGAGTGTGAATGTGAGAGAGAGCACGTGTGTGTGTGATGATGATGGGCAGGAGCAAGCAGGTCAAGCGGATGCACAGGCACAATGAGAATGAGAGGAAGCGTGCGATTGGAGGATGAGGAGGCGGAGGCGGGGCAGAGGCGGGAACACAGCTGACCTGGGGGCGGTGCTTCGTCACAGGGCTGCACGAGGAGGCGTGGCCTGCTTTCCTGGGGCTATAGGGGCGCTCGGGGGCGTGGCTTCTCGACCGAGACGCCCGGCGACGGGGCGAGCGTTGCTTCTCGACGGGGAGGAAGAGTCGGCGCTCCTCTTCCTCCTCCGGGCCGTCGGGAGAGAACGACACCATGATGCGCTGGCCCAGGACATCTTCGTTCTCCATGCGCTTGCGAGCGCGTTCGGCCGCACTGGCACTAGCGAACCGGAGCACGGCGCAACCGCCGGACACTCCCAACACCTTCCCTCCACAGTTATTGGAGAGGCGCTGGAGCCGGTTCGCCACAGCTTTGGTGTCGCGGTGTGTGGGAAGGTGGTGCACAAACAGAAGGTTGAAACTGGGCTGAGGAGCAGAGACACAAACAGCACTCTGGGAGATCTGAGATGAGGATGGAGCTGCCGCTGGGAGCTTTAAATAAGGGGGGCTCAATATGAATCTCAGAGCATGGAGTCACACAGGTTTATGATTACAACAGCTGCATCTGTCTTCAACAGAAACACCAGTTGTTTTCTGGCAAATCAGAGCTCAAAATGCAGAACCAAATGCAGAAGGAGTGTTGGGGAAAGTTACTTTTAAAAGTAATGCACAACAATATTGCATTTAAAAAAAAGTAACTAATTGCATTACTTAGTTACTTTTTATGAAAAGTAATGCGTTACATTACTTTCTCACCTAGACGGGGCTTGCTTGTTTGTATTTAATAAGCAAAAAAATATATTTTTGTTTTTAATTACAAGCAAAAAAAGTTATATTTTTGGCCCCAAAAGTGAAGTGAATACACCTCAGGTTGAAGGAAATGCATATTTACTCCTGTACAGTAGAGGGCGCCACTCAAACAAACCTTTCAGCTGCTGTTATTCTGTTTTAAAGAACAATAGGATACAGGAGAAGGAAGGTCAACGCTCTTATTTCTAATTTATGAGTAATTTTTGCTTAGTATGGTTGAATTAGATCATTGAAAGTCAGCAGAAAAGACATTGGTTAATAAAGTGAGATTAAATGCATAACTATTAAATGACACAAATATACTTTAATTATAAAAGTTTTGCATAAAATTCTGAGATTGCATTTTACCGTTTTTATTCATTTTGAGGAATACTGAATGTTTTCGTGGCAGTGAGATGAGTAAATGCATTTAGTCTATAACTAAAATAACCATCATGTTTACACTTCCTCACTTTATTCCTCTCAACATGGGGACAGGAGAGCTGTCAGTCAATAAATGTGCAACAGTAACTAGCGCTACTTATTTGAAAAAGTAACTTTGATATTTTGTTGTAAATTGAAAAAGTAATGCGTTACTTTACTAGTTACTTGAAAAAGTAATCTGATTAGGCAACTAAAGTTATTTGTAATGAGTTACCCCCAACACTGGTCAGGAATATAGAGTGAGTGAGGCTGACCTGTGATTTGACGACCATCCCGGGCGGGAGGTCCGAGACGAACTCCTCGAAAGCGACGCGCAGGTGTGCGTGTTGCAGAAGAGCGGACGAGGCCTGGCTCTTGTGCACCAGGATCACCTGGAAACCGTGCCGATGCCTCAGGTCACTCAGCTCACTGGCGAAGTTCACATCCGCTGTGGGAAGGACAGACAGAAATTCAGTCTCGCTTTTGTATGTGAAGTGTGATGTGATTGTGATGTGCAATGCACAATTAAGTGCTAAAAGATCTCGATTCAAAAGCCCCACGCGACCTTATTGCTAAATGACAATGGCAATTAAACGCGTACGATCACAGCGAACATTCAGATCCGAGTTCTGAGCCAGAGAGAGGAGTTTTCATGTATGTGTATATTATTTGTTACAATAATTCAGATTACTTTCATAGAATTACCGGGAGAAAAGTTTATAGTTCAGAGTCTAAAGCAAATCACCTTTCAAAAAGTAACTTGACACTTGAAATAAATATTTGTATTAATAACATCATTGCACCAGTAGGTGTTGATGATTGACTGTTAAATTTATTTGTCATTGAATCATTAATACAAGACTCGTTAAAAATATTATAATTCACTGTTGTAAACTTTTTCATCTCTGAAGCAGAGACCAGGAGACGATGGGTTATCTTTCAAGCAGAAGTTACTCTTTATTGAGAACTCGCTGTAGTCATCCAAGTCTAAGTCAATAGCTCAGCACAGAGTTTATACCTTTCAAGGGGGAGGGATTACATAGAGGTGGAGCATGTAAATGACATATAAATGAAGTACAGGAGTCAGCCCATTACCGGACTTTCCCCAGCCCTGATATCATCAGCATAACAGTGTCACTCAAATGCATAGATGCTAATCCAATCAGCCTGACAGTATCGCCCATGCCTTCTTAACTTGGGACAAAGACACTTGTTCAGGAGGTGCATAAAGACAAAAGGTTAATGTCAGACACCTGGGTTGCTTGACTTAATCTTTTAATCTCATCTATACCTCAAAATGTAAAACAATGTACAGAACTTTCTCAGTTTATATACTATTGTATTGGAACTTAAATTTAACATTTTATAAATTTGTGGTCCAACAGTTCCCCCTTTGAGAGTTCTAATAACTCACAAAATACAAATTTAGACACTTTAAAAGTTAATTATTGTAACCTGTGATCGTGACAGGCACATAGCACAGGCTCTGTGTTGATTGTCTGTAATTGCAGGCGGACACAGTAACACATGCAGCTAGGGTCCGTGAAGTTCTTACGGGTAATAGTCTTTTCTGGTAGGAACTGTAATTTCCTCGTGATGGCCGCGAGTCATTTGTTGAATGACTGTGGACGCATAGACAGTACACCAGAAGGTTGAAACAACAGCAGAATTGCCATTTCCTTGATCCACAGCCAGGGTTTACCAAACAGGTTTCCGAACCATGAAAAAGTATAAAGAATGTCTTGTTGGATTTTGTTCAAGTCCTCCGTTGGATCCATTAACCATGCAGCACTCAGGGCCGATGATGGTGCAGGCTCCCCCTTGCGTTGCAAGAATGTAATCCAAGGCCACTCTGTTCTGTAAGATCATTATCTTGTGCGAAGCGAGAGTGTCCGTGATGTTACCCAGGGCCAAAGACGCATCACTGGCCAATTTCTGTACAGAATTCGATAAACTTGATCAAGGGCCTGTATGACACCATAAGACGGGATTAATTCTCCAAGAGTTCTTAAGGCATAAAAAAAAATATAAAATTTTGGTTCCGGTTGGTTTTCAGTTGAGGTCATAGGTCGGTAGGGACTTTTTTTTTCTTTTCTTTTTTTCTCCAGCGGCAGCAAGGGATAGAAAGGAAATTATTGTTATTGTTTTTTTATTTTAATTTACAGTAGCAATGGATAAGCTACTCTATTTTTTCATAATATAGCCTACATGTACTCTACCAACTTGTGTGTCCCAGCATGTTACACACACGCGCTGATTTTAAATGTGTGCGCGGGGGCAAACGGGGTTGCCTTATTGTAAAGTGTTACAGATTAGTTATACATCGATTCAGACGTCTCGTGAGTTCAGTGTTTGAAAGATCAGTTTTAACCATTCATTAAAACGAATCTGTTTAATGAGTCATTAGTTTGCGAATTAGACGTGTCATTATCGGACGTGTGCGCGTTGTGTGATTATCCCTGCGGTTAGGACATCCCACAAGATTTGTGTCACAGAAAACATTTCATCACTGGATAGTTTTTTCGTTTATTTAAAGTGTGTTTTATATGTCAGCTTAATGTGTGGTAGGCTTGGGCCGTATCCAAATTTTGATACCGTCAAACCTCCTCCCTATTTTACCGGGGTATACGGTATTACCGTGACTAATTAAAAATTATGACATAAGGCTCAGACAGCGTCACCAAACTGTTGGCTTGTGTCTACACCGTTCAGAAACTGAATACCAGATCGGGCATAAAAAACACAACAAAAAAAATCAAGGCCAACCCGTGCACGTTGTGTCTGATCCCTGTTGACGGCATTAAATGTAATATGAGCCGGAGCCCTATTTAGACTCGACTATTTTTAATACGTGGGCCGTTATAATATGGTGGCGCCAAATAATTGTTTAACCCAGATGCTGAGGGGGTGGTAGATATAAATACTATTTATAAATGAGCAAAAATGGGACAATTAATAATATTTAATTATTTTAATTATGACAATTGTATTCATTTTATTAATTCATTTAAATTAAATTAACAAGCAACAAGTGCATTTGTAAATCCGGTGACACGCGTCCATTGATTTCTATTAATACAACTTTTCTGTCAGTGCTGCAAAGATTAAGCTGACGATCGCCATCACCTAGTGAACGCGCATATATAGAGAGAAATGCAAATCAAGGATTACATAATCAGAAGGTATAGGCTAGCCTTATTCTTTTCCTTTTGAATTGTTTCGTTTAAAGAAATTGACGATTGATATCTCCGCAGTGAACGTGCCTATAGAGAGAAATGCACATCATGGATAAATCAGAGAGTATGCTGCCTATATTTCTTTTCCTTTTGAATTGTTTAGTTTAAAGACATTGATGAATCGCCATCTCCATAGTGAACGATAGAGAGAAATGCACATCCTGGATTACATAATCAGAGAGTAGGCTAGCCTATTTCTTTTCGTTTTGAATAGTTTCGTTTAATTTGATGATCGCCATTTCCGTATGAACGCACATAGAGAGAAATGCACATCATGGATTAAATAAATCAGCGAGTGGCCTATTTCTTTTCGTTTTGAATTGTTTCGTTTAACGAAATTTCAAGCTTTATTTAGATATCTGTCATGTCTGTGAGACATACACTGAGTTTCGGTTAATTTATAATGAGATTTCAATGCAAGTGACCGCGGCGCGCCAGCGCATGATCAAGTCATGATTATGTTGTCTGATATATTTGATTCTTATTTATTATTGGTTGATAAAAAAAAAATAATTTAAAATTAGGATACAATTTATACAAAACGAAATTCACGAAATTCAAAGAAAGGCCTTTTACAAAATGAAACTTAATTAATTGGTCAATGTCTGACTCCCGATGCATCCCATCTTACTAGTGCTCTTCAGTTTTCATTATCAACGTAAAAAAAATAACATTATAATATTTTAACAAATATAAACTAATGCACTTATTTAATGAACTCGGGGCAAAATGCATCCTCGCAGCGGTGAGTGGGTCTTTGTTTCGGAAATGCGACATTAGGTTAGAGGTGTTTCCATCTCTCGCGGTCACCTTTTTTATAGCAACATTTACAAATTGCCTCGTCAGTATTTACCGCCTCTCCCTTCTCTCTCTCTCTCTCTTTCTCCTCCACACTGTCACTTGATGACCACTACATAAGCATTTTTAGGCATTGAATAAATTATATTTATTTATTATATATAAGTGCCGGTAATGACGGTATTGAAACTGATACCGTTGCTATTTTAAGACCCCGCGGTATACAATATTACCGAAATACCGCCCAACCCTAGTGGAACGCTTTTCAGAGAAGATAAGGCAACGTATTTTAGCACAATTCCCACCCAGCGGTAATTCAGGAAAAAAGAAATCTCCGAATGCTCCACATGAAACTTTAGTCTTCCGACCTTGCCATCGTGTCGATTTATTTTCATTAATATGTGCGAGGGAGAGAGAGCAAGACAGTGCTTAGTTTTGAGATGGTGAAGCCTATACTTTCGCCTGGCTCCGCATAGAGAGCGCGCGCACGCGCGCGACCGGGGCTCTCTCTCTATCTCTGCTCGTTCAGTTCATGCGCCCTGTCACAAGCGCAGCAGTGCATCTACATGACAACAACGATGTGCGAACGCCCGTGGCTGCCTCGTTTGTTAGCATTGCTGGAGGACAACAGGCTAAACAAATACGGTGCTGTACAAAAACATAAATTATAGTTCGCCTCAAAGTTTTTTATTTGTGTATTTAATTTGTATCATTTCTTCCCCAAGCTCATAAAATAAATTTGGGTCGCACATAAATTGACAGGGTCGGTCGGAAACCGGAACCAAACTTTTTTTTTTTATGCCTAACCACCATGTTTGTGCACAAGTGAGTCCTGGAATGCAGCCATCTTTGTTTGTGATAGTTGTGTGAAACGTAGCTCCTGCTACTCTCACTTTGGCCTTAACATCAGCATCTCTTTCCCATGTAGCTAACCTGTCTAGGTTACTCCCAACACTTCTGTTGTCCAAATACAGACTGTTGCCAAAGCACTAGGACCTAGAGATATAGAGAGACTATCCCAGAGCTATGCCTCAGCACACACACATTTTCTGAATTTATAAGAGCATTGATCAGCAAAGTGCGTCTCTACGATATGTCGTTGACATAAGTCACACAGCTGATGTCACAAATTCTAACTGAATCCGAATTCAACAGTTTTGAGTCTGCTGTAACTTCTGAACTACAACATGCCAGTAGAGGGGATCAGTAATGAAACAAGTGAAGTCTTTATGAGAGTCATTGAATCATTCACTCAAACAGCTTAGACTGTTTTGCTGAGTGTGTTATTGTGCTGGTACCTTGGCAGGTTTAGGACTTTATGAATTTGTCATTGAATCATTAGCTTTCTTTCAATACAAAGTTGCGAATTTAACTTTAATTTAACAGCCGTTTTCCCATCCCATTTGTTCAAGAGAGCAAAATCATCCTTTCCTGGGAAATTGATGCAAATAATCTGTAATAAAACTAAGTTTCTGCAATCGGGCTCTTTTCCATCATAAATGAGTGTCTCGGAGCATCAGACGAAACACAATAAACGCTGTCATGTTCTCTTGCGTTCGGGAACAAACTCGTGTGAGACGCTTCTGGAGAGAATTAAACCAAATCATTCTGATCACACACTTCGACTCCGGCATTTCAGAAACACCAAACCAACATTTGAGATGCTGCGATGCCATTGGTCCACTGGTTAGTCCAGTTATAAATAAAAATGATCTGCCTTCGAGTGCATGAGTTTATGCAAATTTTTAGAATTTATTCACATCTTGGCGTTTACATCCCAAAACTTGCATCAAAATATGTGGACGGAAATATAGTGCCACTTGAAACGTTCAAAACACATGGATTAATTCAGTGTGTTGCTCTGAGACGCAGGATTGGAACCATTTTCTTTAGAGAAATGGAACAAAAACAGGCAATATTATGTGTAAATTGTTACTCAACTTCTTGTTTGTTGAACTGTTATCAATATAATTTTTGCAATCGTGCAGATATTCGGGAAAAATGGCAATCTTGCTCATGTGATAATGTTTGACTATATCATCCAATATAAATATAATATACAAAAACTCAATACAGGGGAAT
Source organism: Siphateles boraxobius (assembly GCF_051911475.1). Lineage (NCBI taxonomy): Eukaryota > Metazoa > Chordata > Actinopteri > Cypriniformes > Leuciscidae > Siphateles > Siphateles boraxobius. The sequence continues at coordinate 400,669 of NW_027508887.1, read as the reverse complement.
TTTTTCCCTCAAAATTCAAGACATGGGCAAAAACTACATTTTAATAGACTACATCAAGCCATGTATGCGTTGCGTGTTTTGTCATATCATACGTCGTTAAATCAATTACGATATATCATCACAGACGACTCATATCATTGGTTCTTCTGTGGTTTAGGAATAATAGCATATGTTGAAGGAGATGGATTCTGGAATTCACTGCAGCTTCAATGCATGTCTAATGAGTGATTATAATCAAGGTATTAATCAATGTTTTTCCCTCTAAATATCAAATGAGTTGAATGAATGGTTGAAGTTACCAGTGTGATTACTAAAATGTTCTTTTCATGCATTCTCTACTGTCTGTATTTGTTCTGGCCCATGCCAGGAATACAGCAGCAGTGCTTGCTCATTCAGCCCGACTTCCAGAAATGAAATATGGACTCCTTTTGTTTGAGAATGGTCTTCAACTTGTGTTAAAACATATCTGTTCTTCTAGGTCACCATGACGACTATGTCACAAGGGTCATTGGAACCAATAGTTTAAGTGACCATTTCTTAGTTAAAGCATTTACTTCACGGTGTTAGATTTAAGTGTCCTCTCATTGAGAGAAAGAACGTGTTATCTGGATGTTTTGGGAAGAGTCTCCTGTTTATCGTTAGAGCCCGACCAAATCCAACCTTGAAGAAGCTATGTGTCTGTGTTTGTGTGTTAGTATTCCCCGGTTACAGGTTAAGTAACAAGTGGCATTATTGGAGATGGACTGACTTGTTTTCTTCAACATGTTGGCGACTAGATGGAGATATGCTTCAGTCTATCTGTCCATGTGTTTATCTATTTCTTAGCCAATCAGAATCCTTCAACCTGAAGTCATGACGTAGCTTAGACCTTGGCGAAGGGTATAACTGCTGTGATCTGTGTAACTGTAAGTGGAGCGGCCTACTAACTTCTTGTGAGTCTTGAAGCTGAACTTCTGATTGATGAAACTACAAACTATCTTCAGTAAAAATTCTTCAAAATATTATAATTCTGACTCTCATCTTAAATCGACTGCATTTCTAACTCCTTGGGCCAGTTGCATAAACTAGTCTAAGGGCGTTTTCACACCTGAAAGTCCGCACCAAGGTCCGAACCAAAGTTCACGTTTTGATACATTTTATACTTTCAGAAAATTTTGGTTTGGTTTCACATTGCAATTATGCGAGCGCACTAAAGAACTTTACGTGACATACTTGCGTCCTGTCGTCATCATCTATGTGGGCTGCATCCTGACATTGATTGGTTTGTAAGTGGGTGTGCGTCTGACGTCAGCGTGTTGTCAATTCGGCGGGTAACTTTCACAACATGAATGAACAGACGCATATCGTTGCAACTACATTTGGAAAGTGTCTGCATTTTTGTGCGTTTTTTCCAGTTGACTTTTTATGATGTCATCAGACCATACTTCAATTAAAAACCTCGTCTCCTCCTCTCCCCATGTGCTACCACGGCTCATTTTTCCTGCCACCTTCTGTTTTTACGGCTATGCGGGAACCACCGGAACTTCCTGTGAAAGGTCTGAAAGTCCAAACCATACAGAAATGCTTTCACGCTAGAAACGAACCAAACCTTTGTTCAGTTTGATCCGGACCAAGACTACCTGTTTTCGTCGGACCAAATTTCATCTGTTTGGTCCGGGGGAGGTTTCACACCTGTAATTTTGATTCGGACCAAACTGAAAAGTCCGAAAGTCCGGACCAAACAAGGTAGGTGTGAAAGGGCCCTTAGACAAAGACTAGACTTAAAAGTTAGTCAGCTAATTTTTTTTCCTTCAAGACACGTTTTTCTTTTTAAAGTCAGTTACATAAAAAGGTAGATCGGTCTTATTAGAATCAGAAAAGTAAGACTGGTTACCTCTTGACTCATTTCTAGTGGTCAAATTAAGCCACATTCTTAAGTTTATGCAACTGGCCCCTAATTAACCGTATCTGGTCCTTGGGTCTCTAACTGTAAATTCCCTAACAATGTTCTATTATATCAAGCACTTTTATCTAGAGATAAATCTGACTTGTCATGATTCAATACTCTTACATTTTTTTGAACAGAGTTGTGTGTTTGTGGACACGTACATGAAACCACGATGACCGTTGCGGGAGCAGCGTGTGTGTCCGCGAATCTCCTGAGACTCTGACGCAGTTTATCATCAGCTGCATTTTTGGCTGTAGCGTTAATGTGGGCCACCGTCACCTGAGCAGGATAAATCAAGACATCAATAAACAAATGCATATGAACAATCATAAATACAAGGAATGCAAGACGTGCTGCACGGGGTGTAACTTCAGTATCTCAGTGCTCTTTAGGTGTAAGGATAGTTTCACTCATAAGAAAAAAACAAATCCAAATCGTTTTTTTAGCAAATATAAAAAGCCTTTATTCTTTTATTGCTTAGATTTTAAAAACGGGTGACAAGCAACGGTACACCTACGTGTTGCAGCCAATAAGCCTTCATCAGGGTGTGACACACAATCAGAGCTCTTTTAAACAGCAATCAATTAGTCACACGACGATCACCTGGTCATTTACATTTATTAATTTAGCAGACGCTTTTATCCAAAGCGACTCACAAATGAAAACAATAGAAGCAGTTAAACTAACAGTAGGACAACAATACGTAAGTGCTATGACCCCTCTCAATTTAATTTAACGCAGTTTTTTTAATTTTATTTTTTTTATAGTAGAAAAGAATAGAAGAGAAGAGAAAGTGTTAGTATTACTGGATCAAGTGCTGCCGAAAAAGATAAGTCTTCAGCATTCAGGTCATGTGACAGGACAAACAGAAGAGAAAGTTCAAATATTACAAAGAAAATATAAATTATTGAAATAATTATATAAATCAATTATAAGTAAAAACTACAAATACAATTTTTTTGGATATATATTGCTTGGTTGTAATATTTGATGATGACCAGTTGATCGCCACATTGGATTGTTTTTTCTCAGACGCAATCGTGCTCTGGTTGATGATCGTGCGCACCTGGCAGTTGTTGAGCTCCTGGATGACGGCTTTGTTCTCCTTGTTGATGTCACACACGCAGATGAACTCGGCCTCGCGATATCCCTGAAAGAAGCGCTCTCGAAGTCTCTGCACCACCGTCGCAGCCGAGCGTCCGCTGGGAACCGCACAGTTCTCGATGTCCCAGAACACCCCGATGGGTGGCAGCGTTTCCAGCGCGCCGCTCTCTGAAGAACCTGCAGACACACACTCTGCGTCTAAATGTCCACACTATCCATCCTAAACAGTAGGTGAGATTAAAATAAGTGTCCCACAGTGCAAAAATTATTTTCTTACTTTGTATTTTTGTCTTGTTTCCAGTCCAAATATCTAAAAATAAAATCTTAAATCAAGATTCATTTACTAGATGAGTAAAAATAAAGGTATTATGTCTCGTTTTCCAGGGGAATTAATCAATTAAGTGAGTTGTTGCTTAAAAAAAAAAAAACTAAATTATCTGCCAAGATCCGTGCTCACTATAAAGGCTAATATTACCCACAACACACTGCGCTTTGGAGGAGGAACTACAAACATGGCGTTAAAACATGGCGGATATGCGCGACTGATGGTGAGAGGTTTAGATAAAGGTTTGAATGACTAATCAAAGTTTAACCTGATAAAAAATTTGGTAACACTTTATTTCGAGAGTCCACTTTAGACATTCAACTAACTATAAGTAACTTTGCAGCTACATGTCAACTAACTGTCATTAGAGTATTAGTAGACTGTCTGATTAATATCTGCTAACACTTTATTTTATGCTCTCCAACAGATATTCTACTGACTATTAGTAACTTAGCAACTACAAGTCAACTTGTTCTCCTAACCCGAACCCTAACCTAACAGTCTACTAATAATCTAATGACAGTTAGTTGACATGTAGTTGAAAAGTTACTTATACTTAGTAGAATGTCTAAAGTGACTATCGAAATAAAGTGTAACCAAAAATTGTATTAATGTTATCCGTGTAATATTTCATCTGCAATAACAGTGTGGAGCTTCATTTAAGATCTGTTTGATCCATTAACTTTTAAATGCATCATTCTCCATTAATATGAGGAGAGTCTCGCCTGAAAGACCCGCGACTGCAGATCATCGTGCTTCTGCATTTCTCTTATACAGTAGGAAATGAAATGGAGGATTTTAACTGTGACGATGATTGACAGGCCAGTTTACGTGACAGGGTGCGACAGAGCAACTGTTAAAGACGCATGACGTGATAGTATGTCCCAAAGCGTGTGTACTCTTCTGCTACACTCAAAAGTATGTACTTTTTCTTCACAAAAAGAGTACACACTTTTAGGGCACAGTATAAGTAGGCGAAGTGAGACGCAGCAAGAGTTGAGCGACACTCGTCCACTTCCTCCAGGGTTAAACCAGCATTCGGGAGTTCGTGCTTCATAGTTACAAAGTAACTAGTGTTGACTAACTCTGTACGGTTTCACTATTTGTTAAGAATGTAAGCGTGTGTAAATGTAACGGGGCTTCTGCGGGTTTATGAAGGTACATTTAATATGATCTCCAAATGTTAATGTCTAGGGATAAACAACGTATTAGCGACACGTCAGAGGTTTAAAATACAACTTTCAAGATATCCATTACTTTAATTCATTTTAGAAAGAAAGTAGCTTGAATACTCAACCACTAGAATATGGATTTAACTGTTACTGTATTCAGTTTTTTCTTGTTTACAAGTGCAATTGCCTTAATTTTTAAATGAAGATCCATAGATATACACAATGACAAAACTGATTGCTTCTATTGTTCTCGTCATTTGTAAGTCACTTTGGATTAAAGCATCCGTTATTTTTTTGTGACAGTTAAGTGAGTGAAACAATTAAGTGATTTTATGCTAAAATAAACAAATATCTGCCAATGGGGTCAATTTTTTTTACATAATTCAAAGTGAAGTTTTCATTACTCATTGAAAGATATTTGTTGTTGTTTTAAGCATAAACTCACTCATAAACTCACATTTTATATTTGCATCTCAAGTAAATGCATCAAATAGGTTTAGATATTTGTATTGGAAAACGGGACAAAAATACTGAGGAAGATATTAATGTTTTGCAACGCATGCATTTAATGCCATAATTTTATGAAGTGTTTCGGCTCTGTGTGATGGATTTTTTTAAACGAATCATAACTAACATTTATTTTTCTTGCAGGATTAATTTTTACATGCTTTTGAAAACGAAATGTCCCATTTAGTGTGGCGTCCAAATATAACAAAAGGGGAAGTGAATATAGACAGTAGTCTAAATATATAAACTCATGACTTTGAGTAACAAAGTGAAGTAATTAGGAAATCCGAATTTGCTTTTAGCTCGTTACAGAAGGGTTTGTTGAATTATACATATGAAAAACCAATCATATTGTACAAAAATGATGTAGTGAATCATGTCACATTTGCCATTCTCCTATTCAATAAAAACTGTTTTACTACTTTTCCTGGAGGGATTCTCTCTGAAATTGAGATTCTCCGGTTGTGATTAAAGCATATTCGAAGGCATAGTCTGGAGTGTGTTTGATTATAGAGGGAATGCACGTGACGTCACCGTTGGCCGGAGTGACTGCAGTTACGCCCACAAGTGGCAAAAAGACAGAGCGGCAGCATTGGTTTTCAGTGTGAATGCTGCGGAAAAACACACAAAACGCGTCTAAAACGGGAAAGAGCTTTGAGACTGACTGTACAACTAGATTTGACAATAAATATGAGGAATATTTTTATAGACTACCTAAAGCTATAGAACAGAGAAGCAAATAGATTGCTGCAATTCATAGAAACAACTGGACTCCAGGCAGCGAAAGGTGGATTTGCAGTTATCCTTTTTGTGTCAATATGCTGAATTTAGTGGTAAAATCATTCTCTATATATTGTATTGTTATATATTGCAGTGACAACTCAATCAATCAAATATTTACCACTGTATATTCTGTATAATTTGACATTTTTAAACACTGAAAAAAAAACTATACAAGTTTTAAGTCTCTAGACGATATGATGATATATATATAACATTGATATAAGTGATCACCTGGATTTAGACCTGCCTATTTTGTATTTATATAAAGCGTTCACAGGCAAATTTGCTGTATGCATTTCCCTGGTGTCACATATAAATGTCAGGAAACACGATTCATGGCTGCATGTTAATATCCATGGATCACTGGATCTTTAGTAAGTTCTAAGGAACACTATATTGAGTCCAATCTTTAGTTTAAACTGATAATCGTTTGTTTTACTTGCGTTTTCGCAGTTTCCTCTATTAAATCCAGTCACGCAGCTGCTCTTCTGCCACTCGGTCCGGCTGAGGGGGCGTGTCCCGGCGGGAAAGTGACGTTAATGCATTCCCTCTATTGCTGCGCATCAGGCTAGACACTAGAGATGTTACTTCTATTCTCAAGTGATAGTGTTTTAGTGGAACTCTAAAGACCTTATTCACAAGTGATGGTGTTCAAAAAGGTTGAGATGTCGACCGACTCGAAGCGAGTGTCGACTGGAGACGCAGTGCTAGTATAAATACTAAAAATAAATAGGAATTTCTACCACATCTAATTTACGACCTTAATCTGTGTAAAAGTGAATTTAGACATTTTAAGAACCGCAGAAATCCTAATGTAAACATTATCATGCATAAAATTGATGCAATTCAGTCAATCTGCTATTTTAATTCAACAATTACTCCTCAGAGGCTTCCGGAAATATTTAGTTTATACATAGAGTTATGTTTCAACTATATTTAATGGTGCACTGCAAAAATATTTAGTAAGTTGTATTCCTTTTCATCAAAACAAGGTTGTAACTTACACAGCTTGTGCAACCGGCCTCAGCTCACTATCAGCAGTAAGTAAATCAATGTGCATTTGGTGTGTGTACAGACCATATTTCTGTGGGGTTTTGCCGAGGTGGACCCCCAGAAGCCCATCAGAAGAAACTCCCGTCACGCCGCAGCCGTTGCACACCGGGACGGGCGGAGGAATGTTGGGCCACACCTTCTCCGAGTCCACACGCAAACTCTAAAAGAGCAGAAGAGACTGATGTCAGATTTCAGCGCAGAATCCTTGCTTTACCACACTACTGCCTCGCCTTCTCTCTGTATTAAAGGGATGTGCTCAGGTCATCAGTGGCTACGTTTACATGCAACCAAATAATCTGTTCGTAATAATCTGAGCTTCTGTTCGCACTGAAAAGCCTTCCTGTAAAACACCTTAAATCGATCCGATTGAGCTCGACCCTGAGAACATGTAAACACTTGATCTGATTGAAAACTGATAGGACTGCGCATGTGTAGTGATGTAGAAATACCGTAATGGCGTGTGAGGTGTGACGCGCAGAACAGGCCGTTTTTCCTGTTGAATAAAGTGTTGTATAAACAAGTGTCCCGTCATCCTATAATTCTCCTTTGTCTGTGTGTGTGAAGTGGAGCAGGACGACGGCCCACCAGTCCTCGTTTCAGACTCTCATTCACAAACCACTGGTTTTGGGCATTTTTATTGCGTGATGAATATAAGCAGCGGCACAACGGTTCATATGCTCATCATCTCCAAATTATGACTAGAAATGGATAAATATTAAGTATTAAGTCTGCTGTTTAAAACAAATAAAGCACCAATGTAGGAGAATGTTTATTGTGCGCAAACAGTGGGAAACTCTGTATACTCGTGCACTGCGCGCATGTCAAAAATATATTACGATTTGAGCTTGTGACATGAACGCGCACATTACCCCGATCACGTGTTTAGCGTTCATGTAAACACTACATTCAGATTCAATCGGAATGAATTCAGTCCGACTGAAAGAGAAGTTGTGCATGTACACTAAATCAGTGAGCGAGCGATCGGATCCAACAACCTTTCTATACGTTCTTTCATATGATATGCAAGATTATATACACATTTAAAAAACATTAATGCAAGACAGATTTATACAATTTTCAAAACCATGAAACTATATTTCTGTAAAAATATAACAATGATGCTATCTAATTGGTTTCTTGCCCATATTTTGTTTGTTTAAACAGACATCTAACTGGTTTCATAGTCATTTGAGAAACCTGACAGTCACACAATAAGATAAATGTGAGAAGACCATTGCATGCATGTTTAACTTCACTGCTTTCATACGGGTGATTATTGAAAGGATGTGCTCGGATAAACAGCGAGAAAGCGATCCACCAACCATACATGCACTGCAAAAGTGCTTTGTGAAGAAGACAAAAATACTAAGTAAGAAGTCTAAATATCTAAAAATTCTTAATTCAAGATGCATTTACCAGATGAGTAAAATGACATAAGATATTATGTCCTGTTTTCCAGGGGAATTAAATCAAAATTAAGTTAGCTGATGCTTAAAAAAAAAAAGCAAAATTATCTGCCAATGGGGTCAGAAAAATAATGTTAATTCAAACTGAAACCAGATTCTTTTTCTTACTCCATTGGCAGATAATTTTGCTTGTTTTGAGCAAAAACAATTTTTGTTTTTCTCACTTAATTCTTATTTATTTCCCCAGAAAACAAAATTTAATCTCTTATGTCGTTTTACTAGTTTAGTAAATGGATCTTGATTTAAGAAAGGTTTGATATTTGGACTGGAAACAAGACAAAAATACTAAGTAAACGCGCACATCAACACAATCACTTGTTTAGCGTTCATGTAAATGAATTCAGTCTGACTGAAACAGAAGTTGTGCATGTAAACGCAGCCAGTGAGCGAGCGATCGGATCCACCAACCTTTCTCCAGCAGTCCTGCAAACAGTGAGCGCCCGTCACACACCGTGACGTGTGTTGCAGTGAGTTAGAGCAGAGGTGAGGGGGTGAGGATGGGTCACCGTGTGGGAAACGACACTGACAGGGTTTACACAGAGAGGAACCGGTGTGCATCGGCCTCAGACCGGCGCAGTGTGACGCTGGAGGAGTGTGTGTGTACGAGTGAGAGCGGGAGAGATACAGAGGAAAGCCTCCACCGGTGACGCCACTCGAGCTCTTCTGCAGACGAACGCTCGCTTCACAGCAGGAACACACGCTTACGCTGAGACACGAGTGTGTGTGTGGGCCGGTGCTGTGGGGGGGCGGCGGAGGCACGTCCTTCAGCTCCAGGACCGGCTTACGGACCTCCATCAAATCGCTCTGGAGTAACACAGATAGATATATAGATTTATTTAATGCCATGTCAGCATCTAAAGCTATTTTCATGACAAAAATACCAATATCATATAAATACAATAAAAGCAAGTACAAAAGCAAGAAAGCAAATCACAGCAAGTCATATTATAAAAAAAAATTAACATGATAAAAAAAAATCCATAATCTTTTCAGGCATAATCTTACTAAATAAGTGCTTAAGTGAAATAACTTCATAAAAGAGCATTCTACTTGTATTATACGCAGGACAGTCCAATGAAGTGTGTGGAGGAACACAGAAGCATTGAGAACTGTTTCCCGAAACGCATTGTAGCAAATTTGTCATTCAACCACGTTGGTCAATGAAGTCACGACGGTAGTGGAGTAATTAAATAATAAATGTAAATAACTACTTTTAATGAATCTGTTTGAGATCGAATTAATGCTAGATGTTTTGCTATAGATTACGGACATGTCATCTGAGGACTAAATCTCATTTTACTCAGTTATTTTGCTTTATTTTAAATCTCTAGACAAACTAAAAGACGTAAATTACATTTGTATGCATTTCAAATAACAGACGCAGATTGCACTGAATGTCCTCTTGGTTATTTTGCTCAAGATAAGGATTTATTGAGTCCAAATGTCATGCAAACTAGAAACTCTTCTAACCACAGCTCGAGATATGTCGAACACACACACACACAACTCTGCGATGCTGTTTGCGAATGTTCGTTGGAAAGATGGTTTCGGGAAACACAGACTCGCTGAACTATGATGACGACAGAACTTGCGACTATAGTTGACTATCGATGCTTTTGGGAAACACACCTCAGTAACCAATGAGGTTCATTCGCGCCTTACGCATCACGTTTGACCTTCCGCAAGAACCAATGAGGTTCATTCTCGTGTTATGCATCACGTTTGAGCTTCCGCAAGAACCAATGAGGTTCATTCTCTTGTTATGCATCACGTTTGAGCTTCAGCAAGAACCAATGAGGTTCATTCTCGCCTTACGCATCACGTTTGAGCTTTAGCAAGAACCAATGAGGTTCATTCTCGCCTTACGCATCACGTTTGAGCTTTAGCAAGAACCAATGAGGTTCATTCTCGTGTTATGCATCACGTTTGAGCTTCAGCAAGAACCAATGAGGTTCATTCTCGCCTTACGCATCACGTTTGAGCTTTAGCAAGAACCAATGAGGTTCATTCTCGTGTTATGTGGACAGATCCTTCTGTCCACCCTCTCATCACTGGGCATCACTGGATCTTCCCTCCACTGGTTTGAGTCCTATCTCACAGGTAGGTCATTCAGTGTCGCATGGAGAGGCGAGGTATCCAAAGTACATCGACTGACCACAGGGGTTCCCCAGGGGTCAGTCCTTGGACCCCTCCTCTTCTCCATTTACACCACATCACTGGGACCCATCATACAGGCACATGGTTTCTCTTACCATTGCTATGCTGAAGACACCCAGCTCTACCTCTCATTTCAACCAGACGATCCCACAGTAGCTGCACGTATCTCTAGCTGTCTGGTGGACATCTCGGCATGGATGAAGGAACATCACCTGCAGCTCAATCTGGCAAAGACTGAGCTTCTCGTTCTCCCTGCCAATCCGTCTCTACAGCACGACTTCACTATCCAGCTAGACTCATCCTCAATCACCCCATCAAGGTCAGTCAGAAATCTTGGAGTAATCTTTGATGACCAGCTAACCTTCACAGACCACATTTCAAAGACAGCTCGATCATGCAGGTTTGCAATGCACAACATCAGGAAGATCAGGCCTTTCCTAACTGAGCATGCAACACAGCTTCTTGTACAGGCCCTGGTTATTTCTAGGCTTGATTACTGCAATGCTCTTCTAGCTAGTCTTCCATCATGTGCAACTAAACCCTTACAATTGATCCAGAATGCTGCTGCTTGTCTTGTATTCAACGAGCCCAAAAGGGCCCACGTCACTCCGCTGTTCATCTCCCTATATTGGCTACCACTCGCTGCTCGAATCAAGTTCAAGGCGCTGACACTTGCTTACAGATTGTCCACCGCCTCAGCTCCTTCCTACTTTCACTCGCTCCTACGGGTCTACATCCCTACCAGAAGCCTACGATCGGCCAAGGAGCGACGGCTAGTGGTGCCTTCACAGCGAGGCACAAAATCACTGTCCAGAACATTCTCATTCACGGTTCCATGCTGGTGGAATGACCTACCCACCCTCGTCCGTAATGCAGAATCCCTGACAGCATTCAAAAGACAACTGAAAACTCATCTCTTCCATGAGCACTTAACATAAAAAAAAAACCCTTTCTCTTGAAATCTTCGCTTGTCTAGTTTATGCTACTCCGAGCAATGTTTGAACTTTGTATTCTGAGCACTTCTTGCGTTGTTTTTGCCTCTCCACGATGACTCGCTTGGTTTAATCCTCAAATGTAAGTCGCTTTGGATAAAAGCGTCTGCTAAATGACTAAATGTAAATGTTATGCATCACGTTTGAGCTTCCGCAAGAACCAATGAGGTTCATTCTCGCCTTACGCATCACGTTTGAGCTTCAGCAAGAACCAATGAGGTTCATTCTCGCCTTACGCATCACGTTTGAGCTTCCGCAAGAACCAATGAGGTTCATTCTCGCCTTACGCATCACGTTTGAGCTTCAGCAAGAACCAATGAGGTTCATTCTCGCCTTACGCATCACGTTTGAGCTTCCGCAAGAACCAATGAGGTTCATTCTCGCCTTACGCATCACGTTTGAGCTTCAGCAAGAACCAATGAGGTTCATTCTCGCCTTACGCATGTCGTTTGAGCTTCCGCAAGAACCAATGAGGTTCATTCTCGCCTTACGCATCAGGTTTGAGCTTCAGCAAGAACCAATGAGGTTCATTCTCGCCTTACGCATCACGTTTGAGCTTCAGCAAGAACCAATGAGGTTCATTCTCGCCTTACGCATCACGTTTGAGCTTCAGCAAGAACCAATGAAGTTCATTCTCGTGTTACGCATCACGTTTGAGCTTTAGCAAGAACCAATAAGGTTCATTCTCGCCTTACGCATCACGTTTGAGCTTCAGCAAGAACCAATGAGGTTCATTCTCGCCTTACGCATAACGTTTGAGCTTCAGCAAGAACCAATGAGGTTCATTCTCGCCTTACGCATCACGTTTGAGCTTCAGCAAGAACCAATGAGGTTCATTCTCGCCTTACGCATAACGTTTGAGCTTCAGCAAGAACCAATGAGGTTCATTCTCGCCTTACGCATCACGTTTGAGCTTCAGCAAGAACCAATGAGGTTCATTCTCGTGTTACGCATCACGTTTGAGCTTCTACAAGAACCAATGAGGTTCATTCTCGCCTTACGCATCACGTTTGAGCTTCTACAAGAACCAATGAGGTTCATTCTCATGTTACGCATCAGGTTTGAGCTTCAGCAAGAACCAATGAGGTTCAATCTCGCCTTACGCATCATGTTTGAACTTCTACAAGAACCAATGAGGTTCAATCTCGCCTTACGCATCACGTTTGAGCTTCTACAAGAACCAATGAGGTTCATTCTCATGTTACGCATCACGTTTGAGCTTCAGCAAGAGGATTGTTCTCGCACGTCACGCAGGTTCGGTTGAGCTTCTGTTTATCTTCGCTGATCAGTTTAAATGTGAATAAAAGCTGGAATTTAATCTATTCATCATATAATGCGATCGAAAATTTCTCCTCAGAAAATTTGGACTAAACCGGTCAATTCATATGAATTAGCAAACTCTTTATGTCAAAGTGGTAGTTGCGTAGCTGTCAATGAAGGGACAGATGTCCTCAAAAAGATGAACAAAAGTCTTACTGGTTTGGAAAGCCATGAGGGTGAGGAACTAATTAATGACTGAATTTTCATTTGGAGTGAACTATCCCTTTAAGGCTTTACACAATGCTCTTGCAATCTAGGTTACAGGTCATTTTAGTGTTACATGGCAGGGCTGATGAGCGTTTGAAAACCTCTACAGCTCGTATAAACCCTCATAAACATCTCACCTGTGAGTGCAAGCAGTCGGTGAGTTTGCAGAAGCTTCACAACAGCTGCACATCCCACCTGTCTGACATCATCACCACCTGCAGAAGAAACAGCACACCTGACCTCTGATCAGTGCTGAACTAACGTTACAGCAGCTCAACAAGCGCTAACGTTAACTGACTGGAAAACATCAGTAAAAGCCTTTTAAATGAACGAAAACAAACGCAACCGGCTGTTAATCAGTCAAATTCAAACTAATGACGGTCACATGAGAATCAGATTCTCACTAAGGCTGCTAGTTTTCACGAGTTTCTGTTTAGTGTTTGTTTTGTTTACACATGAACCGTGTTTCGCTCATAGACTGCTCCGTTCCGGTAAATCGCCGTTTATAGCTTCGTGGAAACATTAGAAAAGACATATCTGACTAAGAAAACTGACTGTTTAATGTATTTAATGAGATATTATGAATCAATAAGAGCTCACCGTCTCGCGCTGACCGCAGTGCCGCCAGCCGTCTCCCTGGTTACCAGACTTCCGACTGATCAGTGCCGTAAAGCCAACGCAGATGTCGTAAAATTAGCATCGCTTCCACAAGAAAGCGGAAACGATTTGCAGTGTTTACTTCTAAATATTAAAATTATTTAAATTAAATAATAGAAAACTAAGTGTGAGTAATTTGCCTTGACAGATATGAAAATATCCGTTCAACACCATACAAACATTAAACAAACCTTAATCACTCGATTTATCTGAAGTTTTATCATTTATTAACGAGTCAGTCTGTTGTGGAAATGTAAAATGTTACACAAGACCAATAAACGATTCTTCTTGTGTGCTGGCATTAGTACAGGTGAAATGTTTATTAATGACACATTATGAAGAAAACATTCATGCACATGAAGAAGCAAAACTGTTATAATTATAATGCATCCCTTAACACAGCTCTTATTGCTGTAAAAGCCTTTCTGATCGCATCAAAGCCTTCCAAACTGAATACACACTAACTACAAATGGTTAAATACACACATATATAGAGAAAGTAAAAAGTATACGACAATTTAAAACAATAATAAACGTAATTAAATGAGCTTATTTTAAAAAAAAAACTTAAAAGCTAAATCTAATGTGATTTATAATTAGAAAGCTCAGTTTGCTATACAATTTAGCTGGTGCTTAACATCAAATTAGTCTGAGCACATCTATACTTTGTAACTTATTTCATGATAGGTGTGACAAAGTGTTATAGTTAAACAATAAATGTGTTCTTAAGCGTTTAACAGCGGCTAGTAAAACACGGCCACCATTGAGAGACTGGCACAAACCATACGGTCACATCAAAATTAGAGGATTCAGAGGCATCGCCTCATGTTGACGGCTTCTGCACTATGACAAAACAGTATTCATGTTTATATATTTTTTTAACAATTTGAAGGGGATTCATTAAATACAGGGAATGCAGGCATACACAATAATAATATCCTCCTGTACAATATACAGTTCTAATGAGTCACTTGACTATATATCTCGCAACAACATACAGACAGAGAGTGTGATGAACGACCCGATCACATGACCAACGCCACGCAAAGTCTGACGGGATCCGAGGAAATCTGGGGCGTTTGTACTTTGTTAGCCGTTCATAACGGTCTACGGCAATGAACAACTGGTGCACGTGTTTGTAACGATGCTAGAGTTCAGCATTTGCTGGTTTCTAACGGGGAAATAAGAGGAGAAGTCAGTGAGAATCAGTTCTCTACGGTATCACAGGTACAGTAGAGGAACACGAACGGCCCATTCAGCCTCACACACACTACCAGTCTAAAGTTTTGGATCGGTACGATTTTTAATGTTTTTAAAAGAAGTCTCTTGCTCATCAAGGCTGCATTTATTTGAAAAGACAAACAAACAAAAAAAACAATACTGTTAAATATTACGACAATTTAAAATGACTGTTTTCTATGTGAATATATAGTAAAGTGTAATTTATTCCTGTGATCAAAGCTGAATTTTTAGCATCATTACTCCAGTCTTCAGTGTCACATGATCCTTCAGAAATCACTATAATATGATGATTTGATGCTCAAGAAACATTTATGATTATCAATGTTGGAAAAAGTTATGTACAATTTATCAGGATTCTTTGATGAACAGAAAGTTCAAAAGAACAGCATTTATGTGAAATAGAATCTTTTGTAACATTATAAATGTCTTAACTGTAACTTTTGATACATTTAATTCGTCCTTGATGCATAAAAGTATTGATTTATTTTATTTATTTCCCCACAAAAATAAAAATTCTTACTGACCCCAAACTTTGGAACGGTAGTGTTTAATGTTACAAAAGCTTCTATTTCAGATTAATGCTGTTCTTTTGAACTTTCTACTCATCAAATAATCCTGAAATAAAAATGTAAATAATTATTTTCAACACTGATAATAACCAGAAATGTATCAAATCACAATATTATAGTGATTTCTGAAGGATCATGTGACACTGAAGACTGGAGTAACGATGCTAAAAAAAAAATCAGCTTTGATCACAGGAATAAATTACACTTTACTATATATTCACATAGAAAACAGCTGTTTTAAATCATAATAATGTCACATTTTTTGTGGATTTTTAATCAAATAAATGCAGTCTTCTCTTAAAAACATTAAGAATGGTCCCGATCCTGGTAGTCACGCCCTCGTCAGTGCAGAGGTGCTTCACGCTTGCTCCCCGTTGTGAATCCTCTGGTGCCGCTTCAGTTCTCCGGAGCGGAAGAAGTTCTTCCCGCACTGCGTGCAGTGGAACGGCCTCTCGCCCGTGTGGATGCTCTGGTGGCCCTTCAGACGCTCCAGCCTGGAGAAGCTCTTATCGCACTGGTTACAGTGGTACGGCTTCTCCCCGGTGTGGATCCTGCGATGCTCCTTCAGATGTCCCGACTCGGAGAAGCTCTTCCCGCACTGGAAACACTGATACGGTCTCTCGCCTGTGTGTGTTCTGTGGTGGCGTTTCAGATCCCCGGATCTAAAGAAGCTCTTCTCGCACAGGGTGCACCGGTGCGGTCTCTCTCCGGTGTGAATGCGCTGGTGTCCACGCAAGTGTCCCGAATCCGAGAAGGTTTTCCCGCACTGGAGGCATTTATACGGCCGCTCGCCACTATGAATCCTCAGGTGGCGTTTGAGATCTCCTGATCTGTAGAAGCGCTTTGCGCACTGCGAACACTGATACGGCCTCTCGCCCGTATGCATTCTCTCGTGTTGCTTAAGATGCCCGGAGTCGGAGAAATTCTTCCCGCACTGCAGACAGTGAAACGGACGCTCTCCTGTGTGGATTCTCTCGTGTCGTTTCAGATCCCCGGACGTGGGGAAGTTCTTCCCGCACTGGAAGCACGGGAACGGACGCTCTCCGCTGTGTATTCTCTGGTGTCTCTTGATGTCGTTGATTCGGAAGTATTTCCCGCAGTCCTGGCAGTGGTACGGCCGGTCCGCCGAGGGGCGGTTGTTGGATTTGGGGGAATCGGGAAGAGACAGGCTTTTAGGATCGGAGTCGCCGCAACAAGCCGTGAGACACTCTCCGGTCTGTTGCTGCAGATGCTGAGCTGGTCAGGAGAGAACAACACCATCACACACAGGGTTACCGACATCGTTCAAATGAATACATGTTTAGCTAACGGTGATTTTGTATATGTACATTTCTGAAATGCATAACTTAGTTACCTCTGATAACAGATCACTCTTAATTATAATGTGGACCATTACACACAATGCATTGCAATTTCAGACATGCATGATAATAATACGCAAGAGCATTTTCAATCTCAAAATACTGGATTCATTGGTAACACTTTACAATAATGTTCATTAGTTCATTAGTGATAATGAACGGCACATATACAGCATTTATTAATCTGTTAATTTCAACATTTACTAATACTCAATTAAAATCTTGTTGACATTAGTTAATGCACTGTGAACTAACAATGACCAGCTTTATTTTTATTAACTAACATTAACAAAGATTAACAAATACAGTAACAAATGTATTGCTCAAGGTTAATTCATGTTAGTTAATAAAGTAATGAACGTAAAGTGTTACCGATTCATTCCCATGAAAAACAATCATCAGGTGTGTGTGTTTCGCAGTTTTTTATTCAATTAAAGGGATAGTTCACCCATTTACTCACCCTCATGACGTTCCAAACCCGTAAGACTTTCATTCATCTTTGAAACACAAATGAAGATCTTTAATGAAATCTGAGAGATTTCGGTCCCTCCATTGAAAGTCTGTTCACGCGAAGAAATCATAAAATAAATCCATGTTTAATCCAAGAAAAGACAATCTCATATGACAAACAGATTTAATTTAGGCTTTTATTCACATATAAACATTAATCAGCCAACATAAAAGCTCAACCATGCCATGTGACCCGTGAGAACAAACCTTATTGGTTGAGCTTCCACTTGCCAAAATTGTAAACATTTTTTTGCTCATGTTTATGTGTGAATAAAAGCCCAAATTAAATCTGTGCATCATATAAGCGATCGTGTCTCTTCAGAAGACTTGATTAGACTGATCCGTTCAAATTGATTTATTTTACCATCTATTTATGAATGTAAAGTATCATTAAAAATTAAAATTCATTAAAAATATCTAGATTTGTGCTTTGAAGATGAATGGAAATCGAATGGGTTTAGAACGACATGAGAGTGAGTAAATTACAGAATTTTAATAAAACACTTCAAGTTGCTGAATAAACGCATCAGGGAAAATACAGGCTATGAGCAACGTGATGTAAGAAGAAAATTAAGGAATATTACAGATGAGATTAAAGGGTTAGTTCAACCAATCAACATTGACTTTGTTCCACAGAAGAAAGTCTGTCAGTGAATGCTGTGGGTGTTTGAGTGAAACATGTCTCTCTAACCATTCTGCAAGACTAGTTTTTAATAATCTGGTCAATTATTACCAAATAAATCTTTTTTTTTTTTTTTATTCCTCCCCATTTTAATTAACATACAATTGAAAATGTGCTCGTGTTTGTGAATAAAATGTAATCGTTAACAAACTCAGGTTTAATGTTATAAGTGCGACATTTGCAACAAAAACAACTTTTGAGATTGAAAATGACTCATTACCACAACTATTACTCATTATTATCATTGTTCCCCAGACAGCAGCATAGTGTTGGCCCAGATCCGGCCCACATCTGCTACATGTGGATTCCATTCGTGCCAGATGTGGGCCGACACTGTTGCTGTCTGGGTCATTATATTCTGGAAAAGTTAAAATAGTGCACACACATCTTTAGCTGTGCTAATATTAACGTGGTAGTGATGAAATCAAGGAAAATGTGAGCGATGTCAGGAAAATAACACATTTACCATGCAAATATGAAATGCGTGTGTGACGTCACTCACCGAAATGAAAGAAATCTTCCACACTCTCGTCTTCCTCTTTGACTTTGACTCCCACGGGCCGACCGTAGTGCTCAAACGGGCCTGAGGGCAGAAATTTAGCGCTAGAGGAGAGAGACTGGGGCAGTTTAGTGTTTGTCGACAGAGCCTGGGGCAGTTTGTTCCCGAAGTCCTAAAACAGAGTGAACAACATCACACACACCGCGAGCCGCGTCAACTGGTACTGACAGAGGACAATATACTACACAATAAACATGTCTGAGAGCAACTGAACATGAATATACCTCGAGATCGAGACACGCTCTTCACATCAGATTAAAATTCATTCTGTAAACGCAGCGGCGCGTGAGAGCGCTCGACACAAAAAACACATCGACTAGCCTTTTAACCGGCTTTATTCTCCGTTAATCGAGCAGCCTGTACTATTAGAACGACTTAACACTCACCAGATCCATCCTACTCGTCCATTTGTGTAAATTATCAACGAAATTCATCGATGAGCAGGAACACTAGCAGAAATCTGATATATCCACCGGAACTCGCTCCTCGTCGAACGCCGAACAGCAGCGCCTCCTACAGCAGCGGAGGACACACACACCGACACATACAGACGCAACGAAATGTTACCAAGAATCATTGAATTGAATTGAATTGATGTTGTAAATGAATGTTAACTTTTTCACTCACCAATTTGGCTACTAAATTTTTAAGTTACCGGCCATTCAGAACTTCTAAGTTTCAAGCCAAAAAATAAATAAATAAAATAAACCAGATTAACTACGTCGCATCATATACTATATATATATTAAAATTTGGATTTCATACATTAGTTTCTTATTCAAACTAAATCCTGTCATTCAGCATCTCCTTCCTTCCGCTTTTATCCTGATCCTTTACACCAAATATGTATTTTAGGTGGACAGATCAATACAGTACAAAGAACATCAAAACAGTGTAGGACATCTTGTAAAATAATAATGTCTTAGTTTTATATTAACCAAATGCTTTTTAATCTTCGCTTTTGCCTTAATGCAAATTGATAAGCGCGCCGTTATGTGTTGCGTAGTGACGGGCATGTTCAAGTAAGCCAGGTATGCGCAGATTCTGCGCAAGATCACGATCACTCACGAGTTAAGTATTTGCGCTAAATCTGCGCAGATTTGGCTTACACGAACTTCTTGACTTCCCCAATAAAGCGAGTAAACTAAAGAGTAACACGCCAAATTGCCTAGTGATTTGACAGCGTTACCCGTCACAGTAATTTCAAACCCTGAATACATCCATCCAGAATGTTTCCTTGCCATCGGTCCCTAACACTGGGATCAGCTCCAGGTGTTATACATAACTTTAGATGGATAGATGGATTTTGACTGCATGTTGGAAGTGGGACAATGTACTTCTGTTCTCCCACCTCTGTGACAATTATTAAAGGCAGCATGAAACGGAAGTTCCCCTTGTCTTTTCTTACCGCGGTATGTCCGAGTGAAACGCTTGGACAAGAATAAATGTGGGCGGGGCTTGATTTTGTCCGTGGGGAATTGATTGGATGTTTGTGGTTTGCTATTGGCTGATCTCGAGTGACAGAGAAAAAAAGAGATGCTGCAAGAGAAAGTTATTTTGATTTCTAGATTATGAGACGCATTAAAAAAAACATTTATAATAAACTGCAATATTCAATAAACAAGGAATTGCCGGTTTTAATTTCATAGGGACTTTAAAACCCTTTAAGGAACGCACCATGAAAAAAGCAAAGAAAAAATTATTTCTTTGCATTTTTTACTGTATTCAATTATAATAACAATAACAACAATCAAAAAAAATTTAACTAGACCCTACAGTATTTTAGATACAATCCTCTACCAAACGGTTGAGACATCTGTTCATAATGAAAGAACAACATTCAGAACAAGTCATATTGAGCGCATTTTCTTGACCAATAAAAAAATCTGATGGCTGCTATTGATGGCTCCAAACACATCATGTGTGTGTGTGTGTGTGTGTGTGTGTGTGTGTGTGTGTGTGTGTGTGTGTGCGTGCGTGCGCGTGCGTATGTGTTTGTGTGTGTGTGTGTGTGTGTGTGTGTGTGTGTGTGTGTGTGTGTGTGTGTGTGTGCGTGCGTGCGTGCGTGCGTGTGTGTGTGTGTGTGCGCGCGTGCTGCTAGTGCAAACTTCACCCAAGATTTGATTAGAATTTTTTTTTAATGTCAGTTTTAAAGAGTATTTAAACAAATACAACAAATATTTTTGGTGGTCATGCAACAGCACAAATTAGTTTTAAAAGTCCCGCCGATATGCGTCATCAAAGGAGGAGCAAATTTTCGCTGTGTCTTGTGCTGTTTGGTTTGAAGGAACACTGAAATTGCATGCTGCTCACAGACACAGTGCCATGTAGTGGATTTTTTAGCATTGCACAACTACACCAAACGGTAGAGATGGCTCATTCATTCAGGTTTGAGTTAAAGGGTTAGTTCACCCAAAAATGAAAATTATGTCATAAATGACTCACCCTCATATCGTTCCAAGCCCGTAAGACCTCCGTTCATCTTCAGAACACAGTTTAAGATATTTTAGATTTAGTCCGAGAGCTTTTTGTCCCTCCATTGAAAATCTATGTGCGGTATACTGTCCTTGTCCAGAAAGGCAATAAAGACATCATCAAAGTAGTCCACGTGACATCAGTGGGTTAGTTAGAATGTTTTGAAGCATCGAAAATACATTTTGTTCCAAAAATAACAAAAACGACGACTTTATTCAGCATTGTATTCTCTTCCGGTTCTGTTGTCAATCCGCGTTCATGAGTCCGCTGACGTAAGACGAGCTGACGTGTGTCTGGTGCGCCCGAGCTTCGTTTACAGTCTGAGGGAGACGCACGCTGGAAACAAAACAATCTTTGCAAACATGTCTAAGGATTTCCACACAGGGGAAGACTTGCATTTTTTTTAACCAGACATATTTATTTGAACCCGAATACACGGACGCACCAGATACACGTCAGCTCGTCTTACGTCAGCAGCGTCACTGCGGACTCGTGAACGCGGATTGACAACAGAACCGGAAGAGAATACAATGCTGAATAAAGTCGTCGTTTTTGTTATTTTTGGAACAAAATGTATTTTCGATGCTTCAAAACATTCTAACTAACCCACTGATGTCACGTGGACTACTTTGATGATGTCTTTATTTCCTTTCTGGACAAGGACAGTATACCGTACATAGATTTTCAATGGAGGGACAGAAAACTCTCGGACTAAATCTAAAATATCTTAAACTGTGTTCTGAAGATGAACGGAGGTCTTACGGGCTTGGAAGGACATGAGGGTGAGTCATTAATGACATAATTTTCATTTTTGGGTGAACTAAGAGCATAAAGTCACAGACATTCTGAACTATTGATATGTTAAAATATTTTTATTTTATTTTTTACAAATTTTCAGTATATTTAATGCAAGCCTAAACTAGGCTATTAAAAATTAGTGTTACATCTGTCCCAGTGTAGTTACCCGGCATGAAAAATAGGAATATATTTGTTAGTTATATAGGCTATCTAGGCCTATAGGTTTTTGACATTTAATTTGTTGGTGGACATTTCATGAGGAAAAAAGTTAGAAAACAAGGTTCAGTGGAGTTTAAATAGAACTCTAGGGTTTGTTCTAATTCTAAAAAACGCGTTATGCAAAAAAAGTTCTTAAAATGTATTAAATGATTGGATAGTACTTTATGTATAACAGTTTTTTCTAGTAATTAAATGTGTTTAAGAGCTGTTTAATTCATAAAATGTAATTAGAATTAAAACAAAATTAACTAATTAAAACTAAATCCATATTATGACCCCATTACAAAACAAAAATGCTGGGTTGTTTCAACCCATGTTTGGGCCAAATCCGTTGGATTTAAAAATGTAATTTAAAAATTTAAACCAACGGTTATCCATATTTGACACAAACATGGATTGAAAAAACCCAGGACTATTATATATATTTTTTGGACTAAACAGCAAAACACAAATAAGGAAAACAGACAAAATACAACTTATATAATATAAAATATTTTTTGTGTAATTTAAATATGTATTTCGCTCCCCCTCTCTCGGTCTCTCTCTCTCTTTCTCTCTCTCGAGCTGTTTGATGCTCTGTGTCCGCAGCGGCGCTCCGTACATGAACATCAACCGAATGAACGGAACGGATGTCGCGGCGCGGATCGGGTAATTAAACACCGTGGGCTCCGTCATCAGCTCGAGCGCGTCCGCCTCGTTTATTATACTACGGGTAAGTCTGATTAAACTG
This sequence comes from Siphateles boraxobius, assembly GCF_051911475.1. Lineage (NCBI taxonomy): Eukaryota > Metazoa > Chordata > Actinopteri > Cypriniformes > Leuciscidae > Siphateles > Siphateles boraxobius. The sequence continues at coordinate 377,854 of NW_027508887.1, read as the reverse complement.
GCAAGGAATTATGATCGTGCTGATCTCAATACTGTGAGCGCGACAGCCTCAGCCTGTCTGGCCACTTGACGTCATTATTTCTATCGCAGTGTTTCAATATGACTCAGTATTTCATGCGAGTTTGATCTTAACGGATGATCGGTGGGTGTGCAGATGTTCAACGGAGGATCATCCAGAAGCTCGAGCTGGACGACATTTTATAGCCCTGTCAAATGCTCAGGCTTGGCTTATTTTCCTATAACAAATTTTCCTCATGTCTAATCATCTGACACCAATAAATCCTTATCATTATTAGTATCATCATAGAATACCTGTTCAATACAGTGCATATAGAAAAACGTGATTTCCAGGCCTGGAAAAGTCATGGATACCAATTCAAAAGGGAATTTCCATAGTATATTTTCCCCTAGTGTAAAATAAATCTTAACTAATTTATATTGGATATTAATTATTCATTGTGTGGACAGTCTGTATAAAATGATATGGAAATTCCTTGGTCGAAAGTGCAGAAACTGGTATTATAGTGTGATTTTTCTTGGGGATGCACAAGATAACGATATAGGCCTACGTTCATTTGTAATGTTATTGATATTGGCCTGATAATGAAATTGGCCGCTATGATAAAGCCGATAAATAATGGATTATTTCCTTAAAGGAGCAGTATGTAGGATTGTGGCCAAAACTGGTACTGCAATAACTTTCAAATGACTGTAGAGCGGTGTATCCCCTCCCCCTCCTCCCTGACTCGAGGTTGCCAGATAGGCTGCAGGATCCAGCGGGAGCGTAGGCTGCTAAAAGAAGCTTTTTCTGTTAATTATGTTTATGCTTCAAATGAGAGATGTTTTGCAAAGTAATTATATATCGCAAAAATTTACTAATGGCGATTAGCCAAATATAATAGTAAAGATGTACGCTCGTATGTGACAGTACATTGTTAGAACAGTAGCTGTTAGTATAACTTAGTAACGGTAGGTATCTGTCATTAACGTAAGTACAAGCACAAGCCTCGGTCACTGTGTGTAATCTATATCAAAGATACAGCTATTCATTTAGCTGACGCTATAAGTGAAAGCGACCAGCTGTATTTTTTAACTTACCCTGCAGTACACGTCCATAACGCTAAAATATGTGAAAGATTACATGTCATTCTATTATTTTTGGCTGTAGAACTTGCATGATAAACAAGTAGGCTACAAAACGTTCCAAGTGGGACACATTATTCACATCATAGGCTACAATGTGCTTTACATTGGTGTTATGGACGTTAGAAAAAGTTATTTTACCGTGGAATTGCGCCTATAGTGTTTCCATTTCGATGACCCACCTCCTCCATACGAGCTAACGTAACGTTACTTTGCACGAACATGCATAACTTTGTTCGACTGTCATGAATATTTGAAATGTCCATTTACATCAAGTACAAGTCACCCAAACATAGATGAATCTTACGTGTCCAGAAATTCTTCTCCGTTTTCAGCCGTCTCCATCTTTCAAAGGCATGTCCTACACAGATCCTTGTTTTATTTCGGACTTTGTCACGAAGTATTTCGGACTCATAACGAGTTTATGAATTTATCAGGTTATCTGATTCGCAACATTAGACTTTTTTTTTTTTATCCGATTCCGACACGTTTGTAGCTGCAGCTGTGGTAACTAGAGCAGAGCTGGCAACCCGGATGCCGCAACACTACTGACTTCGTGATTGGTAGATAGGCGGAGGGTGACGCATCAGACCAAAACACAACATGACAACATCAACATCAGTTGAGGGCTGCAACTTCACTTTTTAAATGACAATATCCTGGCCGGACCACTGTTGTCAGTGATATAAGTATTTGAAATGAACATGATTTCTTAATGTCTAGTGACATATCAGGTCCATTTTATGATTAATTTAAATAAATTTCTTACATACAGCTCCTTTAAGCTGTGAAACTTCAGTTTCGCCATGATGGTTTTCAGTTGCTTGAAATATGATTGAAATCACTTCAAAAAATGAAAATACGGTTACGTGCAACATTCTGTCATATCGACCACATAAAATGAGAACAATATAATTGTGTGTTCAGGACAGGGCTAGTCTGGGTTTAGCTGCTTTTTCAGCAGGGTTTACTGTCTGTAATTCACTTAAATTTAGAATGTCTTCAGATCATGTTATGAAGCGTCATTGATCCCAAAAGGACAAAATCAGATTCTAGAAGCCATACTACCAAGAAAATGTCTCTTAATGTCCCCATGTAGTCAATAAATCTATCCCTTAAAACTCATCTTTGATCACCAAAAGTTTTTTTCATTAAAAACAAATTTCTTCATGCCTTAAAATATCTTGAATGTAACAGGACACATTGCCTCATCATTTAGTATTTGCAGTTCTATGAATATGCAAATGAGCCCCGCCTTCACTCACTCAGAGATCCACTCGTTGACGATCACACGTTGATCTGATTGGTTACAAGGTAGTTTGTGACGTCAGAAACACCAGCGATTTCAAAGCGTGTTTTTGAGACTGTCTTTGGTTCACTGCAGTTTTAAGCAGAAAATACTCAGCAATGCCGTCGACTTATGAATTTACACATATTTGTCTTAAAGCATATTAAAAACACCACATAGACACATAAACAACATTAAAAGTGGGATTTTCACCACAGGGAGACTTTAAAAGGACATTTCACCCAAAAATGAAAATTCTGTCATTATTTACTCACTCTCATTTTGTTCCAAACCTGTAAGAGTTTGTTTCTCTGTTGAACACAAAAGAAGATATTTTAAAGAATGTTGGTAATCAAACAGTTGATGGTATAGCTAGCCATTTTCTTCCATGGTATTTTTTTCTTACTTTGGAAGAAAATGGCTACCATCAACTGTCTGATTACCAACATTCTTTAAAATATCTTCTTTTGTGTTCAACAGAGAAACAAACTCTTACAGGTTTGGAACAAAATGAGAGTGAGTAAATAATGACAGAATTTTCATTTTTGGGTGAACTGTCCTTTTAAAAACAAAAAATGTCATGTAAATAAATTGTACTTTAATGAGTATATATTTTTTTGAGTATTTAGAAGTCATCACAGCCAGCTCTAACATAAAGCACACTGACAGAGCAGCTGTCATGTAAAACATTATATAAATAGTTCATAATCAGGGTTTGAAATTAACTTTTTCACTCACTGGACAATTTGGCTACGAAATGTTTAAGTTACCGGCCATTCAGAACTTCTACTTGCCAAAAAGAAATATATATATATATACAGACAGAGGTGTCAAAAGTATTCAAATTCATTACCCAGGTAGAAGTATAGATATAGGGTTTAAAAAGACTTCTGTAGAAGTTGAAGTATGAACTCAAGCTTTTTACTCAAGTAAAAGTACTGGTTTCAAAACTGCTTAAAGTATAAAAGAATGCCATTAACTTAAAGGGTAACTAAACCCCTGGTCAGAGCCTGACTCCACCCACTGGCAATATTTGAAAAATGCTGGAAAAGTGGGCGGAGCCCAGCGGAGGGGGGCGTGCACCTGAGATGCATCTCTTTGTATGGAACCTGCCTACGTCACCAACAACCGCTGCGTCGCGAACCACCGCAAACATCCAATAGGAAAATTCAACTGCAGTAGCCACCGTTCATCCTGAAGAGGGCAGCACTCAGACGTTTTTATACCATATATTGTAGAATTAAAACACTTTAAACCCAAATGTCAAAAAATTTACTGGAATCAATGAACAGCATTTACGAAGCTCCATTCTTACAGATCGTTAACTAAAAAAAGTTGTTTTAGTGTTTAGTTACCCTTTAAGGACAAAAGCTTAGGCCGCGCACAGGGGCCTATAGTGCACTACCCCGCATCCTCAAAAACACATTTTTCTAAAGGCCATCATGACTATAAGGTTATATTAAAATGTTAATGTTGATAAATTTGATATGCACTAGGCTCCCTGTTTCAGCCGCATATATGTCCATTGAAAATGAATGAATTTTAGTACAATGCAAATAACATTAAAGAACCATATGTATATGTACTAGCCTACATGTGCAGGTGCGATGGACCGCGTACAAACCAATAGTGTGTCGGAATGGTATATGTTTATACTTCTCATCCCACAATCAAAGTCACTCTATCCGGATCGCGCGATATATCTGGATAGCATTTTTTCAACGATGACAAGCCGGAATTAAAACAAGCCGAAATGAAATGGTAGTAACGAGGCAATTTTTAAAATTTAAGGAGTAGAAAGTAAAGATAATTGAGTGAACATGTAAGGAGTAGAAGTAAAAAGTCGGCTGAAAAATAATTACTCCAGTAAAGTATGGATACCCAACATTTCTACTTAAGTAAGGTAACGAAGTATTTGTACTTCGTTACTTGACACCTCTGTGTATATATATATATATATATATATATATATATATATATATATATATATATATAACTTTTTAAAATAATTTTTTCATACATTCCTTATTCAAACAAAATCCTGTCATCCAGCATCTCCTCCTTCCTCTTTCAATCCTCCACAGTTGATTTTTAGGTGTTAATTTCATAATGTCAACGTGTTCTCGTTGTGTCAGGGTGTGTGTGAGGCATGTCCACCCCAGAGCCCCCGTTAGGTGGGACTCCCTGTGCGGGGCCTTCGCCGGGCCCGGGCCCGTCTCCCGGGGCCGCTCTGGGTTCAGGACTGTCCCCTGGATCCTCACACAGCATGATGGGCCCCAGTCCCGGACCGGCCACTGCCACGGGACACGTCTTTCCTCAGCAAACATCTGCGGGATACAGCCAGGAGAGTTTGCATCAGATGCACAAGGTGGGAAGCTCAATAATTCTAAATGTTTTACTACGGTAAACAGGTCAGAGGGGTAATGTTTGTGTTTGTCCCGAAGCCTGTGGAGGAGAGCCTCGCTTCAGAAGACGCTCGCTTCAGTCAGATGAAGGTGGTTCCCATGAGGATGACCCGTCCCGGGAGCCCGATGGACCAGCACTCGCAAGGTCCCCGTATCACATTCATATACATATAATAAAATATAAAAAATGTGAACTACTTTTATTTCTCATTTTAATTTAGTTTAACTTGATGTACTAAAATAACTAAAAACGAATTAAAACTATATAGACATAAAAAAAAAACTAATAAAAATAACAAAGTAGCACAAAATTATGAAAACTTTAACTGGCCCTGATGATCATCACTAATACTCACCGCTGCTCCACTCTCAAGATCCCCGTATGGCATTAATATACATATAATAAACGTAAAATAAAATATAATTTTTTTTAACTTCTTTTATTTCTCATTTTAATTTAGTTTAACTTGATGTGTTAAAATAACTAAAACCTAATAAAAATGAATAAAAACTATATATTCATATAAAAAAACTAAATGGCACAAAATTTTGAAAACTTTAACTGGCCCTGATAATCATCACTAATACTCACCGCTGCTCCACTCTCAATCACTATTAATATCAATATAATAAATGTAAAAAAACAAAAAAAGTTAACTTTTATTTCTCATTTTAATTTAGTTTAACTTGATGTACTAAAGCAACTAAAACGTAATAAAAATTGATAAAAACTAGTGCTGGGCAACGATTAATCGCATCCTAAAAGAAAGTTTATGTTTACATAATACATGTGTGTGTACTGTTTATAATTATTTATGTATATATAAATACACACACATGCATGTATATATTTAAGAAATATTTGCATGCCTCTATATTTATATTATATATAAATAAACATATTTTATATATAAATAACACATTGTTCTTGTCACAACAGTGTTTTGATTGATCTGTTCTGATCTGTTCAGGATACACGTCTCCGCTAGGCGCTTCAGAACACGTGTCCAGTCCCATGTCCACCAGCGGGCCTCCTTCAGGTCCTCTCCTGTCCACCGGCTCCAGCTCGGCCTCACTGGAGGGTGTGGACGGCCAGAACCGCCCGGGAACCCAAGGCGCCGTCTCAGTGTCCGGCGCCAGCGTCTCGAGCTCCTCTGCCCCCCCGACACCCTTCAACCAGAGCCAGCTCCACCAGCTGCGTGCGCAGATCATGGCCTATAAGATGCTGGCGCGCGGGCAGCCTCTCCCAGAACACCTGCAGATGGCAGTGCAGGGCAAGCGGCCCATGCCAGGCATGCCACCGGGACCGTCCCTGACCAGTTTAACACCGGGGGGAGGAGGAGGGAGCGCCGGCTTCAGCAGAGGACATGGTGAGATTTGACACGATTACAGTACCAGACATGTATCTTTTTTTAAATAAAAAAATATATATTTATTTAAGTTATTAAATTATTTAAGTATTTTTCAGATTAAAAGGTAACATAATTTTTATTTAGTGGTATTTGCTTATGCTTGCGGGTGTGGTCACATTACTCGTCGTTTGGCGAAATTTTTTCGTAAATAGTCGTAGTAGTGGTAACGATAATGATAATAATAATAATAATAAGGCTATTAATAATATGGTATTAAAAGGCTGCTTCTGATCCCTCCATGAGACATGTATCTGACAACACAAGTTATTTGGGTTGTTCTGTCACTGATGATGGGATTCATTATTTGGCCAGATTTACAGCTTTCTGAACCCTGAAAGGAGACCTATTATGCAAAATTTTGAACATAAATGTTTGTAGGCTGAGTGTGTATACATCCACACACTCTACAGGTCCTTCTCAAAAAATTAGCATATTGTGATAAAGTTCACTATTTTCCATAATGTAATGATAAAAATTAAACTTTCATATATTTTAGATTCATTGCACACCAACTGAAATATTTCAGGTCTTTTATTGTTTTAATACTGATGATTTTGGCATACAGCTCATGAAAACCCAAAATCTAAAAAAATTAGCATATTTCATCCGACCATTAAAAGAAGTGTTATTAATACAAAAAAAACTCAACCTTCAAATAATTATGTTCGGTTATGCACTCAATACTTGTTCGGGAATCCTTTTGCCGAAATGACTGCTTCAATGCGGCGTGGCATGGAGGCAATCAGCCTGTGGCACTGCTGAGGTGTTATGGAGGCCCAGGATGCTTCGATAGCGGCCTTAAGCTCATCCAGAGTGTTGGGTCTTGCGTCTCTCAACTTTCTCTTCACAATATCCCACAGATTCTCTATGGGGTTCAGGTCAGGAGAGTTGGCAGGCCAATTGAGCACAGTAATACCATGGTCAGTAAACCATTTACCAGTGGTTTTGGCACTGTGAGCAGGTGTCAGGTCGTGCTGAAAAATGAAATCTTCATCTCCATAAAGCTTTTCAGCAGATGGAAGCATGAAGTGCTCCAAAATCTCCTGATAGCTAGCTGCATTGACCCTGCCCTTGATAAAACACAGTGGACCAACACAAGCAGCTGACATGGCACCGCAGACCATCACTGACTGTGGGTACTTGACACTGGACTTCAGGCATTTTGGCATTTCCTTCTTCCCAGTCTTCCTCCAGACTCTGGCACCTTGATTTCCGAATGACATGCAAAATTTGCTTTCATCCGAAAAAAGTACTTTAGACCACTGAGCAACAGTCCAGTGCTGCTTCTCTGTAGCCCAGGTCAGGCGCTTCTGCCGCTGTTTCTGGTTCAAAAGTGGCTTGACCTGGGGAATGCGGCACCTGTAGCCCATTTCCTGCACACGCCTGTGCACGGTGGCTCTGGATGTTTCTACTCCAGACTCAGTCCACTGCTTCCGTAGGTCCCCAAGGTCTGGAATCGGTCCTTCTCCACAATCTTCCTCAGGGTCCGGTCACCTCTTCTCGTTGTGCAGCGTTTTTTGCCACACTTTTTCCTTCCCACAGACTTCCCACTGAGGTGCCTTGATACAGCACTCTGGGAACAGCCTATTTGTTCAGAAGTTTCTTTCTGTGTCTTACCCTCTTGCTTGAGGGTGTCAATGATGGCCTTCTGGACAGCAGTCAGGTCGGCAGTCTTACCCATGATTGCGGTTTTGAGTAATGAAACAGGCTGGGAGTTTTTAAAAGCCTCAGGAATCTTTTACAGGTGTTTAGAGTTAATTAGTTGATTCAGATGATTAGGTTAATAGCTCGTTTAGAGACCCTTTTCATGATATGCTAATTTTTTGAGATAGGAATTTTGGGTTTTCATGAGCTGTATGCCAAAATCATCAGTATTAAAACAATAAAAGACCAAAGTTCCAATGGATCTAAAATATATGGAAGTTTAATTTTTATCATTACATTATGTAAAATAATGAACTTTATCACAATATGCTAATTTTTTGAGAAGGACCTGTATATTGGTAAAAATCAACCCAATCCTTTTTTTCTAATCCCCATAAATCATAAGCAGTATTTCAGAATAAGACGTTTGCAGTTTCTGTACAGTTTGATGTCACATTGCTTAGGCCACGCCCACGACTCTGACAGACTCCGCCCTTTTAGCATAAACCCGCCCTCAGTGAGCTGTACACAGTCTGCCATGTTTATCTCCTCACCAGAACGTTTAACAGCAGCATTCAAGTAAGATATTTGAATATTCTTATTAAAGCTACTGAAGTTATTCAGTCAAGAGCAGTGAGTGATTTTCTGTTTTTCTTTTGTTGTTTGATTCATATCAACAGCAGGAACTGTATAATACTCCGCTTTCACTTTAATACACAGATCTAATATACACATGTGATTTCTTCACCTGCTGTTTACTTTCACAGACATAACAGACCGTGTTTATGTGAACTTTGTGTTTTTGACATAACCTTGTGTGTGTTTGACAGTTTAAGCGCAATAAGACGATAAAGAGAAGTTAGTTTAATACTCACGGGACGCTCCGTCTGACATCCAGCTTTCTGTGCATGATTCAGATGTGTGCGCTCAGAAAACCATATATCAGAAGTTTAGACTCATATGGCTTTAAAACGCATGTGGGTAATAAACTTTTATGAAGATGAAGAACTGCAATGTCACAAGCGTGACAGCGATAGATATGATAATAAAAACCAAACAGATGTTTAAGTTTTTGTCAGAGTATTTGAGGCACAAGCTGTAAAGGCTCCGCCCACTTCTGAAAAATGGGGTGGGGACTCAGCAGCTCATTTGCATTTAAAGAAACATGCACGAAAACAGCATGTTTTTTCTTCCACTCAAAAGTGGACATTAGACCCAAGAGAGACGGATTTTTCAGTCACGCTCCTGCACAAATATATGTTTCCTGCTCAAGCTCCTGCCCGCAACATTCATGTTTTGTCCCTCTCCTGCCAGCAAAAGCCTGCATAAAAGTATAAATACATTTTTTCTGTACCTCCATTGAATACTTTCAAGTTAGCCTACGTGTCACCACCGCCTACACATCAGCATAAATGATCCCTAGAAATTATTTGTTATTAAAGCATCAACATTCACAAACCACTGTTAATTTAGCATAAAGCAAGCAGGCTACAGCGTACATGGTTTGGCATGACAGAATGCGCACAAAGTTCCCTGAGTCCCTTAATAATTCCTAAAAAGCTGACATCTCACTTCAATCGCGATATTCATCGTTATTATCAATGAAGCTGACTGCACAAAGAATCTTTCATAATATCTACACTTTGTTTGTTATAATCAGAGGATTTGTCAGCATGCAGAATTCAGCACTGAACAGAAAGTCAGTTTTGAGCAGATTTGCATCTGATTGGCTATTATTGCATTCAAGAAATCAAAACATGTCTGTGATTGGCTACATTGTTCAACGCTGCAAACAGTTTATAAATAGAAACTCTGGCCTGTAAATTGTTTTAGTTCTTGTTGCTTTTGTGCAACAGATGAATAACAATTTAGAGTTTTTAGATGTTTTAGTTATAGATATTTGGATACATTTTTTTAATTGGTTTTTGCGTTAAATCTTACCCAGATACAATAGTGCTATTTTCTGATTGGCTATTGTGTAGCTCGACGAACAACACCAGAGGAGACGCGCTTGATTCCTGCCGGTTCCACAGTGAGAGCGGCGCGTCCAGAGTTTGGGCGCTGCGGCATATTAAATATATTACAAATAGTTTTTCAGCGTGAGAAATACAATGTGTGGCGGGAGAGTGTGACAAAAGACTGAAATGAGTGACTGTCACGCTCAATGCTGTATATACAGGGCTTTGTAATCTCTAGGTGATGAAACAAGACATCATTGCTTAGTTTTAATAGCCTAGTTTTTATAAGTTTCAATTTTAAATTCACATTAAATAAAAGTACTTTGATGATATTGCTGTTTACTTGACTTTATTTACATATGTGACCTTGAAGTAATCCAAAAGTAATCAGATTACATTACTTTCATATTGTGGTGCTTGGTTTACATTTCTAAATACTTTTTTATGAAGTCATTTGTAACCCTCCCAATCCCGGTTCTGTGTGATACCTCGTTTCTAATTGTTTTCTAATGCGGGATCATGTGTTTTTCTCAGTTGTCTTCTTAATGATGGAGTGGTTCTTGAGAACGTTCAGTCGTCTGTGGTGACTTTAGTAAAGGGTTAGTTTGTGCCGGTTGCTCCGCAGGGATGGTGGGACCCAACATGCCTCCTCCTGGACCTTCAGGAATCCCGGCTGGTGTTCAGGGCCAGAACCACAACGGACCCCCCAAACCCTGGGCTGACGGTGAGAGCGCATCCGTGAGCTTGAGCCTGTGGAGATGTACAGGGCTGGGCAAAAATATAGATTTGTCGATTTTAAATTGTGGTCGAATCAAAAACTAATCGATTTTTTTCCCATATTTATTTATCTATCACCCAAAAGCCAGTGTTTTACAGTGTTTACACTGTTCATAGGCTTGAAGCCTTCATGTTACAGTTAATGATGTGAGATTTTATGTTTGCTTTATCTTAAACATAAAATAACCGAATCCTGTTTGATTAAGGCATGCGGCTGTTCTGACTTTTAAGCATCAATTTTTCATCTTGCATCAAAATCCTCTCTATTCATTGTTTGCATTTAAAATATAGAGTTGGGTTCTGTTTTGATGTACCCAAGTGTACCTAAAATAAAAAGAGTTTAATATACAGGTTTAATTTCTTTAAATTTCTTAATTTATTTTGATTAATTAACCACTTGTAAACTTATGTGCACTGTTCTTTTTTTTTATAAATATAGTATTTTTATTAAATATATCAATTGAGTCGATTCGGGAATCAAAATCAAATTTAGAATCGAAATCGAATCGAATTGGAACATCTGAATCGATACTCAACCCCACAATGCAAAAAAAGATTTTCTTACTCAGTATTTTTGTCCTGTTTCCAGTCCAAATATCAAAAAGTTCTTAAATCAAGAAGCATTTATTAGATGAGTAAAATGCCATTAGATATTATGTTTAGTTTTCTGGAGAAAAAATATAAATTAAGTGAGTTTTTGCTTAAAACAATCTAAATTATCTGCCAATGAGGTAAGAAAAAAATGAACATTATTTTTTTTTTACCCCATTGGCAGATACTTTTGCATGTTTTAAGCAAAACCTCACTTATTTTGATTCCCCCCTGGAAACGAGACATAATATCTTATGGCATTTTACTAATTTAATAAATCCATCTTGATTTAAGAATTTTTAGAGATTTTGACTGGAAACAAGACAAAATATATATTTTTCGCAGTGTAGTGATGTATGTCCAATGCGACAGGTCCGATGGTGAACGCAGCGACTCCTTCGAACGCTCCTCAGAAGCTGATGGCTCCTCAGCCCACGGGACGCCCTTCACCGGCTCCACCGTCGGTGCCACCGGCCGCCTCGCCAGTCATGCCGCCGCAAACCCAATCGCCAGGTCATCTGACCCACCCGTCCCAGCCCAACACCATGGTGCCGCTGCACCAGAAGCAGAACCGCATCACGCCCGTTCAGAAGCCCTGCGGCCTGGACCCGGTTGAGATACTGCAGGAGAGAGAGTACAGGTGAGACTCACGGCCTTCAAACTGAAGAGCGCTTTGCTAGTGTTAAGTCGGGTTCACACTGTGCGATTTCGGCTGTCTGAGACAAATTTTGCAAATCCTAATAGAATCCTAGGCTAAAATCTGTAGTCTTTGATTGTTAGTTTGACACTGAACTTACTTAAGCTGGACTGTGACGCTATTTTCTTCTAAACTGAGTTGCATTATTTTCCTTTTATCTCTGTAAAGCTGCTTTGAAACAGTCTGTATTGTAAAAAGCACTATATAAATAAGGTGACTTGACTTGACTCTATTGTACCGAGGACCAGCTCTTCAGACGCTTTGTGTTGTTGTGATGTGTCTGCAGGCTTGAAGCTCGTATCACTCACCGTATTCAGGAGCTGGAGAATCTCCCGGGGTCTTTAGCTGGAGATCTGCGAACCAAAGCTACTATTGAGCTCAAAGCTCTCAGACTGCTCAACTTCCAGAGACAGGTGACCTCACAAACATTCACTCAGAACCTCACGAACATTCACTCGGAACCTCACGAACATTCAATCGGAACCTCACAAACATTCACTCGGAACCTCACCAACATTCACTCGGAACCTGATGAACATTCACTCAGAACCTCACCAACATTCACTCGGAACCTGACGAACATTCACTCGGAACCTGATGAACATTCACTCGGAACCTCACCAACATTCACTCGGAACCTCACCAACATTCACTCAGAACCTCACCAACATTCACTCGGAACCTGACGAACATTCACTCGGAACCTCACGAACATTCACTCAGAACCTCACCACCATTCACTCGGAACCTCACGAACATTCACTCGGAACCAAACGAACATTCACTCGGAACCTCACAAACATTCAATCGGAACCTCACTAATATTCACTCGGAACCTCACCAACATTTACTCGGAACCTGATGAACATTCACTCAGAACCTCACCAACATTCAATCGGAACCTCACAAACATTCAATCGGAACCTCACTAATATTCACT